>NC_140625.1:29901540-30244040 GCF_057382275.1 Copadichromis virginalis
GTGCAAACAGATCCCGTAGAGACAGTAACTTACAAGGATCCAGAAGAAAAATGGTTTGTTGCCACTGATTATACTAGGTTAAGACCTCAGGAGTTGATAGAGCGTGCCACAGGTTTTGGAGATAGGAATCTTTGGTTAGATTGGGTGGCTCAAAATGCTAAGGAGCAGAAAGTGGTTGATTGTGTTGCTTGTGCTACCGCTCGACCACATTTGTTTACTGAACCCGCTCCTCTGTATCCAGAGGATGAGTGGGGATATAATTGCATGTTGAGATTAACTAGAGAGGCGGTGGACACAGGTAACTGCACCACTTTGTCAGGTTTATATCCGCCAATTGATAAACGCACACAACCAGGTTCATTCACACCAAAACGAGGTAATTATACATGTTTTGAGTTTTCTACAGACAGAGTGAGATTTAGGCTAGGAAGGATTAATCCAAGCTGGTGCCAGAGGACAATTACAGGTAGGACTACCAATGATGTAAGTGACCCAAGCACAATTATAGGCACCTGGGCGAGAGGTGGGCTATATTATTATTGTGGGGAGTACACCCTTTTGGTGCAGGTTCCCTTGGGGAGTGTGGGAACGTGTGCTTTGGTGCGCTTAGCTGCACCTTTGATGCTCATAGGCAGTAGGCTAGAGACAATTCCACAGCAAGGTGCGGATGTGTCTACAGCCAGACGGAGGAGAGCCACAGGAGCTATCCACAAGTATGATCCAAGACGGGACTCGCCAACCTGGATAGACTCAATAGGAGTTCCCCGAGGAGTTCCAGATGAGTATAAGTTAGTTGATCAGATAGCGGCCGGGTTTGAAAGTGTGTTTCTGTGGGTGACTCCAAATAAAAATGTTGATCGCATTAATTATGTTCATTATAATGTGTTGAGACTCTCTAATCTCACCAGGGACGCGGTGGAAGGTCTTGCAGAACAATTAGGTCCGACGTCGTTAATGGGAATCCAAAATCGCATGGCGCTGGACATGTTATTGGCCGAGAAGGGAGGCGTGTGCGCGATGTTCGGAGATTTATGTTGCACCTTTATTCCCAACAATACAGCTCCGGACGGAACAGTCACGCGGGCGCTGGAAAATTTGAAAACGTTATCTAGAACCATGCATGAGCAATCAGGCGTGAACTCAAGGCTGGGAGATTGGTTCACATCTGTTTTTGGGCAATATAAGGGATTGTTTATGTCTGCCATGTTTTCTCTTCTAGTTTTTCTAGGTTTGTTGCTGATTGGGTGTTGTCTCATTCCTCTGGTGAGGCAGGTGTTGGGTAATCTGGTGAGCAGGGCCATAGCTTCTGGTTCAGCTGGGTCAGCTGGTCCGGAACATATGATGCCGTTGCGAGAAGCCGCCTGGACGGAGGAGTGACACAATATCTTTAAATGTTGGCCTTTTTTCAAAAGGCCAAAGAGGAGGAGTGTGATCAGGAGATATTTTATTTTGTATTCTCACAATCAGTTATCATTGATTATTCATTTGCCATTGTTGAATCTGATGACAGTATAATCTTTTAATTACATCTGTGTTACTTTGAGCAAATATTAATGTACACTGACTGTTTATATTAATCCACACTGACTGTTTATATAAAGTTGTTGCACGTTAGAGCAGAGCAGTCACACCATACAGACCCACGAGTCCTGTTGGGCCCTGGCAGGCCTGCGTGTAATTTTGCACGTACGCCGGTCTCTGCTTACATGCACGCACTTATGTAACACACGCACGGTCACCTACACACTTAGTAATAATAGGAGGGTCATCTGAGGACAGTTTTTCTGATAAATACACTTTCACAAAATGCACAATGTAATACACACTTGTTTTTCTCTTAAGAGTAGCAGTTGATGTCTATATAAGGGAAAACTTTGGGATAGGCGGGGAATTGTTATCATTTGAGATCATTTCCAGTAAAGATCCAACTGTGATGTCATAAAGGCAATATAAGGAGACTGATGCTTCAGTTGACGAGAGGATTCGATTGCAAATTGTCTTTTCCCACTCTTGTGCACAGAGTGTAATAAAGATCACTATTTTTGACACCTACTTCGACTTGGGCTTGCTTTCTTCTCTTCCCTAACTCGACCGAACCTTAACAGGTTCTACTGCTGTTTGGGACACAGACAAGAGAAAGTACTCAAATCTGGTTCAGGTCTCTGACATCTGTAACCTTTGGATGCTCGTCTTGCTAAAGAGTTGTCTATGGCCCAAATTTCTGCAAACTCCACAGACTTCACACAAATCAACAAATCTCCAGTCGCTATATTTCCTGAAGATGGAGGCACAGACTAAGCTCTTGGAAATGACTGGCTCTAGGTGGCCTGCACAGGACTTGGGCCTATTTTCAGCCAATGCCCAAGGCAATGAAACAAATGGGCGCTTTAGGCAACAGTTCTGCTGCCAGAGGTTCTGGGGTTCTTAGGGCAGCATATGTTGAGCTGTGCTTGCTTTAGTGAACTCCTAAATGTCCAAAGTTTAAGTGAGCCTAACATGGAGACTACAGTTCAGACTCCTTGCTAGAGTGCGTCTGTCTCTTCTCCATGGCTCCTTTTACTTCAAGGCCATGATAGGAACATGTCACCAAATTTGTCAGAGTGCGAGATTACTCAGTGAGACACATTGGAAAGCCAAACAAGCTGTCTTTCGGGGTTTCCGTAGTGTAGTGGTTATCACGTTCGCCTCACACGCGAAAGGTCCCCGGTCCGAAACCGGGCGGAAACATGGGTCTTTTCCTTCTTTGGTTACAAGGGAATTGATATTCACTCTTTAGACAACTCTGCTTGTCCAGCATTTTCTCTGTTTTACTTGCATCCCTATTGAGAATTAAGTCTCTTGGTTTTGTCTTCTGTAGGTTGTGTGCTAGCCAAACAAAGGACATCAAAGAGCTTGTCAAGAAGAAGATCGGGGCCTTCAGAGGTGGCAAAGGGATTGGAAGTGGGAAGAGTGCAAGAGGAAAAGTTGACTTGAGTCAAGGTGGCTAATGAACGATACAGCAGGAAGCTGAAGTGGAAAGTGCAGCAGAAGAGCATAAGCGAGGTTTGGTGCAGCATGAAGACCATGTGCAGATGAGATCAGCCAACACAAGAGGAGTGGAACTGACTGGGCCACTAACTTGCTCTTCAACTGACTAGATTCTTATGCTAGCGTGTGCTAATGCTAATGTACCTGTGGAGCAAAGTGCTAGAAAGCCAAATGAGGTTCCACTGAGACTTGAACTCAGATCGCTGGATTCAGAGTCCAGAGTGCTAACCATTACACCATGGAACCCTGCCTGAAGCACACAAAAGATCTGTGTCAAACAGGCATAAAAGTGTAGTTCCTGGTAAACCGATGGGGATTTCTACACGGCCAGCCAAATTTTACCTGTCATACCTGCTGCGAATCGCAGCTTGACGTGACCATTGCAGTGCTTCAGAGGTCCTCGTTAGTATAGTGGACAGTATCTCCGCCTGTCACGCGGAAGACCGGGGTTCGATTCCCCGACGGGGAGTGAGCAGTTTCCTTCTCTGTTCTGCCTTTTACCTGCAATGACCACACACACCTTAATCGCACACCAGATCCTAGTCAATCTAATAATCTAGTCCTATAATGGGCTTGAAGAAACATGAATTCCACCTGTGCGCTCACAAGTCGAAAAGGTCTTCTCAGAAAGAGCTCCCATCAGAAGAGATGCTAGTCCAAGAGAACACTGCTTGTGCAGCATTTTCTCTGTTTTACGTGCGTCCCTACTGACAAATAAGTTTCTTGGTCTTGTCTTCTGTAGATTGTGTGCTAGCCAAACAAAGGACATCAAAGAGCTTGTCAACCAGAAGATCAGCTCCCATGACAAGAGATGCAATCTTGAGATCACAATTTGCATTGTCAATACAGCCATAAGTGGGGGAGTGCTTGAAGAATGACACAAATGGGAGTTCCCTCCTTCTCAATAGTCCTACATGATCTGTCATAAAAGTCCACAAATGTAAGAAAGCATTGAAATGCTCCTTTAATTACTACGGGGTACGCAAGCTCAGTTTCCGTAGTGTAGTGGTTATCACGTTCGCCTTACACGCGAAAGGTCCCCGGTCCGAAACCGGGCGGAAGCATGCGTCTTTGCTTATGCGTCCTGATATAAAAGTGTCTGACTGCAGGCACTGCTTGAACTTGTGGGGTTCTACTGCTGTTTGGGACACAGACAAGAGAAAGTACTCAAATCTGGTTCAGGTCTCTGACATCTGTAACCTTTGGATGCTCGTCTTGCTAAAGAGTTGTCTATGGCCCAAATTTCTGCAAACTCCACAGACTTCACACAAATCAACAAATCTCCAGTCGCTATATTTCCTGAAGATGGAGGCACAGACTAAGCTCTTGGAAATGACTGGCTCTAGGTGGCCTGCACAGGACTTGGGCCTATTTTCAGCCAATGCCCAAGGCAATGAAACAAATGGGCGCTTTAGGCAACAGTTCTGCTGCCAGAGGTTCTGGGGTTCTTAGGGCAGCATATGTTGAGCTGTGCTTGCTTTAGTGAACTCCTAAATGTCCAAAGTTTAAGTGAGCCTAACATGGAGACTACAGTTCAGACTCCTTGCTAGAGTGCGTCTGTCTCTTCTCCATGGCTCCTTTTACTTCAAGGCCATGATAGGAACATGTCACCAAATTTGTCAGAGTGCGAGATTACTCAGTGAGACACATTGGAAAGCCAAACAAGCTGTCTTTCGGGGTTTCCGTAGTGTAGTGGTTATCACGTTCGCCTCACACGCGAAAGGTCCCCGGTCCGAAACCGGGCGGAAACATGGGTCTTTTCCTTCTTTGGTTACAAGGGAATTGATATTCACTCTTTAGACAACTCTGCTTGTCCAGCATTTTCTCTGTTTTACTTGCATCCCTATTGAGAATTAAGTCTCTTGGTTTTGTCTTCTGTAGGTTGTGTGCTAGCCAAACAAAGGACATCAAAGAGCTTGTCAAGAAGAAGATCGGGGCCTTCAGAGGTGGCAAAGGGATTGGAAGTGGGAAGAGTGCAAGAGGAAAAGTTGACTTGAGTCAAGGTGGCTAATGAACGATACAGCAGGAAGCTGAAGTGGAAAGTGCAGCAGAAGAGCATGAGCGAGGTTTGGTGCAGCATGAAGACCATGTGCAGATGAGATCAGCCAACACAAGAGGAGTGGAACTGACTGGGCCACTAACTTGCTCTTCAACTGACTAGATTCTTATGCTAGCATGTGCTAATGCTAATGTACCTGTGGAGCAAAGTGCTAGAAAGCCAAATGAGGTTCCACTGAGACTTGAACTCAGATTGCTGGATTCAGAGTCCAGAGTGCTAACCATTACACCATGGAACCCTGCCTGAAGCACACAAAAGATCTGTGTCAAACAGGCATAAAAGTGTAGTTCCTGGTAAACCGATGGGGATTTCTACACGGCCAGCCAAATTTTACCTGTCATACCTGCTGCGAATCGCAGCTTGACGTGACCATTGCAGTGCTTCAGAGGTCCTCGTTAGTATAGTGGACAGTATCTCCGCCTGTCACGCGGAAGACCGGGGTTCGATTCCCGGACGGGGAGTGAGCAGTTTCCTTCTCTGTTCTGCCTTTTACCTGCAATGACCACACACACCTTAATCGCACACCAGATCCTAGTCAATCTAATAATCTAGTCCTATAATGGGCTTGAAGAAACATGAATTCCACCTGTGCGCTCACAAGTCGAAAAGGTCTTCTCAGAAAGAGCTCCCATCAGAAGAGATGCTAGTCCAAGAGAACACTGCTTGTGCAGCATTTTCTCTGTTTTACGTGCGTCCCTACTGACAAATAAGTTTCTTGGTCTTGTCTTCTGTAGATTGTGTGCTAGCCAAACAAAGGACATCAAAGAGCTTGTCAACCAGAAGATCAGCTCCCATGACAAGAGATGCAATCTTGAGATCACAATTTGCATTGTCAATACAGCCATAAGTGGGGGAGTGCTTGAAGAATGACACAAATGGGAGTTCCCTCCTTCTCAATAGTCCTACATGATCTGTCATAAAAGTCCACAAATGTAAGAAAGCATTGAAATGCTCCTTTAATTACTACGGGGTACGCAAGCTCAGTTTCCGTAGTGTAGTGGTTATCACGTTCGCCTTACACGTGAAAGGTCCCCGGTCCGAAACCGGGCGGAAGCATGCGTCTTTGCTTATGCGTCCTGATATAAAAGTGTCTGACTGCAGGCACTGCTTGAACTTGTGGGGTTCTACTGCTGTTTGGGACACAGACAAGAGAAAGTACTCAAATCTGGTTCAGGTCTCTGACATCTGTAACCTTTGGATGCTCGTCTTGCTAAAGAGTTGTCTATGGCCCAAATTTCTGCAGACTTCACACAAATCAACAAATCTCCAGTCGCTATATTTCCTGAAGATGGAGGCACAGACTAAGCTCTTGGAAATGACTGGCTCTAGGTGGCCTGCACAGGACTTGGGCCTATTTTCAGCCAATGCCCAAGGCAATGAAACAAATGGGCGCTTTAGGCAACAGTTCTGCTGCCAGAGGTTCTGGGGTTCTTAGGGCAGCATATGTTGAGCTGTGCTTGCTTTAGTGAACTCCTAAATGTCCAAAGTTTAAGTGAGCCTAACATGGAGACTACAGTTCAGACTCCTTGCTAGAGTGCGTCTGTCTCTTCTCCGTGGCTCCTTTTACTTCAAGGCCATGATAGGAACATGTCACCAAATTTGTCAGAGTGCGAGATTACTCAGTGAGACACATTGGAAAGCCAAACAAGCTGTCTTTCGGGGTTTCCGTAGTGTAGTGGTTATCACGTTCGCCTCACACGCGAAAGGTCCCCGGTCCGAAACCGGGCGGAAACATGGGTCTTTTCCTTCTTTGGTTACAAGGGAATTGATATTCACTCTTTAGACAACTCTGCTTGTCCAGCATTTTCTCTGTTTTACTTGCATCCCTATTGAGAATTAAGTCTCTTGGTTTTGTCTTCTGTAGGTTGTGTGCTAGCCAAACAAAGGACATCAAAGAGCTTGTCAAGAAGAAGATCGGGGCCTTCAGAGGTGGCAAAGGGATTGGAAGTGGGAAGAGTGCAAGAGGAAAAGTTGACTTGAGTCAAGGTGGCTAATGAACGATACAGCAGGAAGCTGAAGTGGAAAGTGCAGCAGAAGAGCATGAGCGAGGTTTGGTGCAGCATGAAGACCATGTGCAGATGAGATCAGCCAACACAAGAGGAGTGGAACTGACTGGGCCACTAACTTGCTCTTCAACTGACTAGATTCTTATGCTAGCGTGTGCTAATGCTAATGTACCTGTGGAGCAAAGTGCTAGAAAGCCAAATGAGGTTCCACTGAGACTTGAACTCAGATCGCTGGATTCAGAGTCCAGAGTGCTAACCATTACACCATGGAACCCTGCCTGAAGCACACAAAAGATCTGTGTCAAACAGGCATAAAAGTGTAGTTCCTGGTAAACCGATGGGGATTTCTACACGGCCAGCCAAATTTTACCTGTCATACCTGCTGCGAATCGCAGCTTGACGTGACCATTGCAGTGCTTCAGAGGTCCTCGTTAGTATAGTGGACAGTATCTCCGCCTGTCACGCGGAAGACCGGGGTTCGATTCCCCGACGGGGAGTGAGCAGTTTCCTTCTCTGTTCTGCCTTTTACCTGCAATGACCACACACACCTTAATCGCACACCAGATCCTAGTCAATCTAATAATCTAGTCCTATAATGGGCTTGAAGAAACATGAATTCCACCTGTGCGCTCACAAGTCGAAAAGGTCTTCTCAGAAAGAGCTCCCATCAGAAGAGATGCTAGTCCAAGAGAACACTGCTTGTGCAGCATTTTCTCTGTTTTACGTGCGTCCCTACTGACAAATAAGTTTCTTGGTCTTGTCTTCTGTAGATTGTGTGCTAGCCAAACAAAGGACATCAAAGAGCTTGTCAACCAGAAGATCAGCTCCCATGACAAGAGATGCAATCTTGAGATCACAATTTGCATTGTCAATACAGCCATAAGTGGGGGAGTGCTTGAAGAATGACACAAATGGGAGTTCCCTCCTTCTCAATAGTCCTACATGATCTGTCATAAAAGTCCACAAATGTAAGAAAGCATTGAAATGCTCCTTTAATTACTACGGGGTACGCAAGCTCAGTTTCCGTAGTGTAGTGGTTATCACGTTCGCCTTACACGTGAAAGGTCCCCGGTCCGAAACCGGGCGGAAGCATGCGTCTTTGCTTATGCGTCCTGATATAAAAGTGTCTGACTGCAGGCACTGCTTGAACTTGTGGGGTTCTACTGCTGTTTGGGACACAGACAAGAGAAAGTACTCAAATCTGGTTCAGGTCTCTGACATCTGTAACCTTTGGATGCTCGTCTTGCTAAAGAGTTGTCTATGGCCCAAATTTCTGCAGACTTCACACAAATCAACAAATCTCCAGTCGCTATATTTCCTGAAGATGGAGGCACAGACTAAGCTCTTGGAAATGACTGGCTCTAGGTGGCCTGCACAGGACTTGGGCCTATTTTCAGCCAATGCCCAAGGCAATGAAACAAATGGGCGCTTTAGGCAACAGTTCTGCTGCCAGAGGTTCTGGGGTTCTTAGGGCAGCATATGTTGAGCTGTGCTTGCTTTAGTGAACTCCTAAATGTCCAAAGTTTAAGTGAGCCTAACATGGAGACTACAGTTCAGACTCCTTGCTAGAGTGCGTCTGTCTCTTCTCCATGGCTCCTTTTACTTCAAGGCCATGATAGGAACATGTCACCAAATTTGTCAGAGTGCGAGATTACTCAGTGAGACACATTGGAAAGCCAAACAAGCTGTCTTTCGGGGTTTCCGTAGTGTAGTGGTTATCACGTTCGCCTCACACGCGAAAGGTCCCCGGGCGGAAACATGGGTCTTTTCCTTCTTTGGTTACAAGGGAATTGATATTCACTCTTTAGACAACTCTGCTTGTCCAGCATTTTCTCTGTTTTACTTGCATCCCTATTGAGAATTAAGTCTCTTGGTTTTGTCTTCTGTAGGTTGTGTGCTAGCCAAACAAAGGACATCAAAGAGCTTGTCAAGAAGAAGATCGGGGCCTTCAGAGGTGGCAAAGGGATTGGAAGTGGGAAGAG
Source organism: Copadichromis virginalis (assembly GCF_057382275.1). Classification (NCBI taxonomy): domain Eukaryota; kingdom Metazoa; phylum Chordata; class Actinopteri; order Cichliformes; family Cichlidae; genus Copadichromis; species Copadichromis virginalis. The sequence goes on from NC_140625.1 coordinate 29,910,615, forward strand.
TGCAAGAGGAAAAGTTGACTTGAGTCAAGGTGGCTAATGAACGATACAGCAGGAAGCTGAAAGTGCAGCAGAAGAGCATGAGCGAGGTTTGGTGCAGCATGAAGACCATGTACAGATGAGATCAGCCAACACAAGAGGAGTGGAACTGAATGGGCCACTAACTTGCTCTTCAACTGACTAGATTCTTATGCTAGCGTGTGCTAATGCTAATGTACCTGTGGAGCAAAGTGCTAGAAAGCCAAATGAGGTTCCACTGAGACTTGAACTCAGATCGCTGGATTCAGAGTCCAGAGTGCTAACCATTACACCATGGAACCCTGCCTGAAGCACACAAAAGATCTGTGTCAAACAGGCATAAAAGTGTAGTTCCTGGTAAACCGATGGGGATTTCTACACGGCCAGCCAAATTTTACCTGTCATACCTGCTGCGAATCGCAGCTTGACGTGACCATTGCACTGCTTCAGAGGTCCTCGTTAGTATAGTGGACAGTATCTCCGCCTGTCACGCGATTCCCCGACGGGGAGTGAGCAGTTTCCTTCTCTGTTCTGCCTTTTACCTGCAATGACCACACACACCTTAATCGCACACCAGATCCTAGTCAATCTAATAATCTAGTCCTATAATGGGCTTGAAGAAACATGAATTCCACCTGTGCGCTCACAAGTCGAAAAGGTCTTCTCAGAAAGAGCTCCCATCAGAAGAGATGCTAGTCCAAGAGAACACTGCTTGTGCAGCATTTTCTCTGTTTTACGTGCGTCCCTACTGACAAATAAGTTTCTTGGTCTTGTCTTCTGTAGATTGTGTGCTAGCCAAACAAAGGACATCAAAGAGCTTGTCAACCAGAAGATCAGCTCCCATGACAAGAGATGCAATCTTGAGATCACAATTTGCATTGTCAATACAGCCATAAGTGGGGGAGTGCTTGAAGAATGACACAAATGGGAGTTCCCTCCTTCTCAATAGTCCTACATGATCTGTCATAAAAGTCCACAAATGTAAGAAAGCATTGAAATGCTCCTTTAATTACTACGGGGTACGCAAGCTCAGTTTCCGTAGTGTAGTGGTTATCACGTTCGCCTAACACGCGAAAGGTCCCCTGTCCGAAACCGGGCGGAAGCATGCGTCTTTGCTTATGCGTCCTGATATAAAAGTGTCTGACTGCAGGCACTGCTTGAACTTGTGGGGTTCTACTGCTGTTTGGGACACAGACAAGAGAAAGTACTCAAATCTGGTTCAGGTCTCTGACATCTGTAACCTTTGGATGCTCGTCTTGCTAAAGAGTTGTCTATGGCCCAAATTTCTGCAAACTCCACAGACTTCACACAAATCAACAAATCTCCAGTCGCTATATTTCCTGAAGATGGAGGCACAGACTAAGCTCTTGGAAATGACTGGCTCTAGGTGGCCTGCACAGGACTTGGGCCTATTTTCAGCCAATGCCCAAGGCAATGAAACAAATGGGCGCTTTAGGCAACAGTTCTGCTGCCAGAGGTTCTGGGGTTCTTAGGGCAGCATATGTTGAGCTGTGCTTGCTTTAGTGAACTCCTAAATGTCCAAAGTTTAAGTGAGCCTAACATGGAGACTACAGTTCAGACTCCTTGCTAGAGTGCGTCTGTCTCTTCTCCATGGCTCCTTTTACTTCAAGGCCATGATAGGAACATGTCACCAAATTTGTCAGAGTGCGAGATTACTCAGTGAGACACATTGGAAAGCCAAACAAGCTGTCTTTCGGGGTTTCCGTAGTGTAGTGGTTATCACGTTCGCCTCACACGCGAAAGGTCCCCGGTCCGAAACCCGGCGGAAACATGGGTCTTTTCCTTCTTTGGTTACAAGGGAATTGATATTCACTCTTTAGACAACTCTGCTTGTCCAGCATTTTCTCTGTTTTACTTGCATCCCTATTGAGAATTAAGTCTCTTGGTTTTGTCTTCTGTAGGTTGTGTGCTAGCCAAACAAAGGACATCAAAGAGCTTGTCAAGAAGAAGATCGGGGCCTTCAGAGGTGGCAAAGGGATTGGAAGTGGGAAGAGTGCAAGAGGAAAAGTTGACTTGAGTCAAGGTGGCTAATGAACGATACAGCAGGAAGCTGAAGTGGAAAGTGCAGCAGAAGAGCATGAGCGAGGTTTGGTGCAGCATGAAGACCATGTGCAGATGAGATCAGCCAACACAAGAGGAGTGGAACTGACTGGGCCACTAACTTGCTCTTCAACTGACTAGATTCTTATGCTAGGGTGTGCTAATGCTAATGTACCTGTGGAGCAAAGTGCTAGAAAGCCAAATGAGGTTCCACTGAGACTTGAACTCAGATCGCTGGATTCAGAGTCCAGAGTGCTAACCATTACACCATGGAACCCTGCCTGAAGCACACAAAAGATCTGTGTCAAACAGGCATAAAAGTGTAGTTCCTGGTAAACCGATGGGGATTTCTACACGGCCAGCCAAATTTTACCTGTCATACCTGCTGCGAATCGCAGCTTGACGTGACCATTGCACTGCTTCAGAGGTCCTCGTTAGTATAGTGGACAGTATCTCCGCCTGTCACGCGATTCCCCGACGGGGAGTGAGCAGTTTCCTTCTCTGTTCTGCCTTTTACCTGCAATGACCACACACACCTTAATCGCACACCAGATCCTAGTCAATCTAATAATCTAGTCCTATAATGGGCTTGAAGAAACATGAATTCCACCTGTGCGCTCACAAGTCGAAAAGGTCTTCTCAGAAAGAGCTCCCATCAGAAGAGATGCTAGTCCAAGAGAACACTGCTTGTGCAGCATTTTCTCTGTTTTACGTGCGTCCCTACTGACAAATAAGTTTCTTGGTCTTGTCTTCTGTAGATTGTGTGCTAGCCAAACAAAGGACATCAAAGAGCTTGTCAACCAGAAGATCAGCTCCCATGACAAGAGATGCAATCTTGAGATCACAATTTGCATTGTCAATACAGCCATAAGTGGGGGAGTGCTTGAAGAATGACACAAATGGGAGTTCCCTCCTTCTCAGTAGTCCTACATGATCTGTCATAAAAGTCCACAAATGTAAGAAAGCATTGAAATGCTCCTTTAATTACTACGGGGTACGCAAGCTCAGTTTCCGTAGTGTAGTGGTTATCACGTTCGCCTAACACGCGAAAGGTCCCCGGTCCGAAACCGGGCGGAAGCATGCGTCTTTGCTTATGCGTCCTGATATAAAAGTGTCTGACTGCAGGCACTGCTTGAACTTGTGGGGTTCTACTGCTGTTTGGGACACAGACAAGAGAAAGTACTCAAATCTGGTTCAGGTCTCTGACATCTGTAACCTTTGGATGCTCGTCTTGCTAAAGAGTTGTCTATGGCCCAAATTTCTGCAAACTCCACAGACTTCACACAAATCAACAAATCTCCAGTCGCTATATTTCCTGAAGATGGAGGCACAGACTAAGCTCTTGGAAATGACTGGCTCTAGGTGGCCTGCACAGGACTTGGGCCTATTTTCAGCCAATGCCCAAGGCAATGAAACAAATGGGCGCTTTAGGCAACAGTTCTGCTGCCAGAGGTTCTGGGGTTCTTAGGGCAGCATATGTTGAGCTGTGCTTGCTTTAGTGAACTCCTAAATGTCCAAAGTTTAAGTGAGCCTAACATGGAGACTACAGTTCAGACTCCTTGCTAGAGTGCGTCTGTCTCTTCTCCATGGCTCCTTTTACTTCAAGGCCATGATAGGAACATGTCACCAAATTTGTCAGAGTGCGAGATTACTCAGTGAGACACATTGGAAAGCCAAACAAGCTGTCTTTCGGGGTTTCCGTAGTGTAGTGGTTATCACGTTCGCCTCACACGCGAAAGGTCCCCGTGCGGAAACATGGGTCTTTTCCTTCTTTGGTTACAAGGGAATTGATATTCACTCTTTAGACAACTCTGCTTGTCCAGCATTTTCTCTGTTTTACTTGCATCCCTATTGAGAATTAAGTCTCTTGGTTTTGTCTTCTGTAGGTTGTGTGCTAGCCAAACAAAGGACATCAAAGAGCTTGTCAAGAAGAAGATCGGGGCCTTCAGAGGTGGCAAAGGGATTGGAAGTGGGAAGAGTGCAAGAGGAAAAGTTGACTTGAGTCAAGGTGGCTAATGAACGATACAGCAGGAAGCTGAAGTGGAAAGTGCAGCAGAAGAGCATGAGCGAGGTTTGGTGCAGCATGAAGACCATGTGCAGATGAGATCAGCCAACACAAGAGGAGTGGAACTGACTGGGCCACTAACTTGCTCTTCAACTGACTAGATTCTTATGCTAGCGTGTGCTAATGCTAATGTACCTGTGGAGCAAAGTGCTAGAAAGCCAAATGAGGTTCCACTGAGACTTGAACTCAGATCGCTGGATTCAGAGTCCAGAGTGCTAACCATTACACCATGGAACCCTGCCTGAAGCACACAAAAGATCTGTGTCAAACAGGCATAAAAGTGTAGTTCCTGGTAAACCGATGGGGATTTCTACACGGCCAGCCAAATTTTACCTGTCATACCTGCTGCGAATCGCAGCTTGACGTGACCATTGCAGTGCTTCAGAGGTCCTCGTTAGTATAGTGGACAGTATCTCCGCCTGTCACGCGGAAGACCGGGGTTCGATTCCCCGACGGGGAGTGAGCAGTTTCCTTCTCTGTTCTGCCTTTTACCTGCAATGACCACACACACCTTAATCGCACACCAGATCCTAGTCAATCTAATAATCTAGTCCTATAATGGGCTTGAAGAAACATGAATTCCACCTGTGCGCTCACAAGTCGAAAAGGTCTTCTCAGAAAGAGCTCCCATCAGAAGAGATGCTAGTCCAAGAGAACACTGCTTGTGCAGCATTTTCTCTGTTTTACGTGCGTCCCTACTGACAAATAAGTTTCTTGGTCTTGTCTTCTGTAGATTGTGTGCTAGCCAAACAAAGGACATCAAAGAGCTTGTCAACCAGAAGATCAGCTCCCATGACAAGAGATGCAATCTTGAGATCACAATTTGCATTGTCAATACAGCCATAAGTGGGGGAGTGCTTGAAGAATGACACAAATGGGAGTTCCCTCCTTCTCAATAGTCCTACATGATCTGTCATAAAAGTCCACAAATGTAAGAAAGCATTGAAATGCTCCTTTAATTACTACGGGGTACGCAAGCTCAGTTTCCGTAGTGTAGTGGTTATCACGTTCGCCTAACACGCGAAAGGTCCCCGGTCCGAAACCGGGCGGAAGCATGCGTCTTTGCTTATGCGTCCTGATATAAAAGTGTCTGACTGCAGGCACTGCTTGAACTTGTGGGGTTCTACTGCTGTTTGGGACACAGACAAGAGAAAGTACTCAAATCTGGTTCAGGTCTCTGACATCTGTAACCTTTGGATGCTCGTCTTGCTAAAGAGTTGTCTATGGCCCAAATTTCTGCAAACTCCACAGACTTCACACAAATCAACAAATCTCCAGTCGCTATATTTCCTGAAGATGGAGGCACAGACTAAGCTCTTGGAAATGACTGGCTCTAGGTGGCCTGCACAGGACTTGGGCCTATTTTCAGCCAATGCCCAAGGCAATGAAACAAATGGGCGCTTTAGGCAACAGTTCTGCTGCCAGAGGTTCTGGGGTTCTTAGGGCAGCATATGTTGAGCTGTGCTTGCTTTAGTGAACTCCTAAATGTCCAAAGTTTAAGTGAGCCTAACATGGAGACTACAGTTCAGACTCCTTGCTAGAGTGCGTCTGTCTCTTCTCCGTGGCTCCTTTTACTTCAAGGCCATGATAGGAACATGTCACCAAATTTGTCAGAGTGCGAGATTACTCAGTGAGACACATTGGAAAGCCAAACAAGCTGTCTTTCGGGGTTTCCGTAGTGTAGTGGTTATCACGTTCGCCTCACACGCGAAAGGTCCCCGGTCCGAAACCGGGCGGAAACATGGGTCTTTTCCTTCTTTGGTTACAAGGGAATTGATATTCACTCTTTAGACAACTCTGCTTGTCCAGCATTTTCTCTGTTTTACTTGCATCCCTATTGAGAATTAAGTCTCTTGGTTTTGTCTTCTGTAGGTTGTGTGCTAGCCAAACAAAGGACATCAAAGAGCTTGTCAAGAAGAAGATCGGGGCCTTCAGAGGTGGCAAAGGGATTGGAAGTGGGAAGAGTGCAAGAGGAAAAGTTGACTTGAGTCAAGGTGGCTAATGAACGATACAGCAGGAAGCTGAAGTGGAAAGTGCAGCAGAAGAGCATGAGCGAGGTTTGGTGCAGCATGAAGACCATGTGCAGATGAGATCAGCCAACACAAGAGGAGTGGAACTGACTGGGCCACTAACTTGCTCTTCAACTGACTAGATTCTTATGCTAGCGTGTGCTAATGCTAATGTACCTGTGGAGCAAAGTGCTAGAAAGCCAAATGAGGTTCCACTGAGACTTGAACTCAGATCGCTGGATTCAGAGTCCAGAGTGCTAACCATTACACCATGGAACCCTGCCTGAAGCACACAAAAGATCTGTGTCAAACAGGCATAAAAGTGTAGTTCCTGGTAAACCGATGGGGATTTCTACACGGCCAGCCAAATTTTACCTGTCATACCTGCTGCGAATCGCAGCTTGACGTGACCATTGCAGTGCTTCAGAGGTCCTCGTTAGTATAGTGGACAGTATCTCCGCCTGTCACGCGGAAGACCGGGGTTCGATTCCCCGACGGGGAGTGAGCAGTTTCCTTCTCTGTTCTGCCTTTTACCTGCAATGACCACACACACCTTAATCGCACACCAGATCCTAGTCAATCTAATAATCTAGTCCTATAATGGGCTTGAAGAAACATGAATTCCACCTGTGCGCTCACAAGTCGAAAAGGTCTTCTCAGAAAGAGCTCCCATCAGAAGAGATGCTAGTCCAAGAGAACACTGCTTGTGCAGCATTTTCTCTGTTTTACGTGCGTCCCTACTGACAAATAAGTTTCTTGGTCTTGTCTTCTGTAGATTGTGTGCTAGCCAAACAAAGGACATCAAAGAGCTTGTCAACCAGAAGATCAGCTCCCATGACAAGAGATGCAATCTTGAGATCACAATTTGCATTGTCAATACAGCCATAAGTGGGGGAGTGCTTGAAGAATGACACAAATGGGAGTTCCCTCCTTCTCAATAGTCCTACATGATCTGTCATAAAAGTCCACAAATGTAAGAAAGCATTGAAATGCTCCTTTAATTCCAAGGGGGTACGCAAGCTCAGTTTCCGTAGTGTAGTGGTTATCACGTTCGCCTTACACGCGAAAGGTCCCCGGTCCGAAACCGGGCGGAAGCATGCGTCTTTGCTTATGCGTCCTGATATAAAAGTGTCTGACTGCAGGCACTGCTTGAACTTGTGGGGTTCTACTGCTGTTTGGGACACAGACAAGAGAAAGTACTCAAATCTGGTTCAGGTCTCTGACATCTGTAACCTTTGGATGCTCGTCTTGCTAAAGAGTTGTCTATGGCCCAAATTTCTGCAAACTCCACAGACTTCACACAAATCAACAAATCTCCAGTCGCTATATTTCCTGAAGATGGAGGCACAGACTAAGCTCTTGGAAATGACTGGCTCTAGGTGGCCTGCACAGGACTTGGGCCTATTTTCAGCCAATGCCCAAGGCAATGAAACAAATGGGCGCTTTAGGCAACAGTTCTGCTGCCAGAGGTTCTGGGGTTCTTAGGGCAGCATATGTTGAGCTGTGCTTGCTTTAGTGAACTCCTAAATGTCCAAAGTTTAAGTGAGCCTAACATGGAGACTACAGTTCAGACTCCTTGCTAGAGTGCGTCTGTCTCTTCTCCGTGGCTCCTTTTACTTCAAGGCCATGATAGGAACATGTCACCAAATTTGTCAGAGTGCGAGATTACTCAGTGAGACACATTGGAAAGCCAAACAAGCTGTCTTTCGGGGTTTCCGTAGTGTAGTGGTTATCACGTTCGCCTCACACGCGAAAGGTCCCCGGTCCGAAACCGGGCGGAAACATGGGTCTTTTCCTTCTTTGGTTACAAGGGAATTGATATTCACTCTTTAGACAACTCTGCTTGTCCAGCATTTTCTCTGTTTTACTTGCATCCCTATTGAGAATTAAGTCTCTTGGTTTTGTCTTCTGTAGGTTGTGTGCTAGCCAAACAAAGGACATCAAAGAGCTTGTCAAGAAGAAGATCGGGGCCTTCAGAGGTGGCAAAGGGATTGGAAGTGGGAAGAGTGCAAGAGGAAAAGTTGACTTGAGTCAAGGTGGCTAATGAACGATACAGCAGGAAGCTGAAGTGGAAAGTGCAGCAGAAGAGCATGAGCGAGGTTTGGTGCAGCATGAAGACCATGTGCAGATGAGATCAGCCAACACAAGAGGAGTGGAACTGACTGGGCCACTAACTTGCTCTTCAACTGACTAGATTCTTATGCTAGCGTGTGCTAATGCTAATGTACCTGTGGAGCAAAGTGCTAGAAAGCCAAATGAGGTTCCACTGAGACTTGAACTCAGATCGCTGGATTCAGAGTCCAGAGTGCTAACCATTACACCATGGAACCCTGCCTGAAGCACACAAAAGATCTGTGTCAAACAGGCATAAAAGTGTAGTTCCTGGTAAACCGATGGGGATTTCTACACGGCCAGCCAAATTTTACCTGTCATACCTGCTGCGAATCGCAGCTTGACGTGACCATTGCAGTGCTTCAGAGGTCCTCGTTAGTATAGTGGACAGTATCTCCGCCTGTCACGCGGAAGACCGGGGTTCGATTCCCCGACGGGGAGTGAGCAGTTTCCTTCTCTGTTCTGCCTTTTACCTGCAATGACCACACACACCTTAATCGCACACCAGATCCTAGTCAATCTAATAATCTAGTCCTATAATGGGCTTGAAGAAACATGAATTCCACCTGTGCGCTCACAAGTCGAAAAGGTCTTCTCAGAAAGAGCTCCCATCAGAAGAGATGCTAGTCCAAGAGAACACTGCTTGTGCAGCATTTTCTCTGTTTTACGTGCGTCCCTACTGACAAATAAGTTTCTTGGTCTTGTCTTCTGTAGATTGTGTGCTAGCCAAACAAAGGACATCAAAGAGCTTGTCAACCAGAAGATCAGCTCCCATGACAAGAGATGCAATCTTGAGATCACAATTTGCATTGTCAATACAGCCATAAGTGGGGGAGTGCTTGAAGAATGACACAAATGGGAGTTCCCTCCTTCTCAATAGTCCTACATGATCTGTCATAAAAGTCCACAAATGTAAGAAAGCATTGAAATGCTCCTTTAATTCCAAGGGGGTACGCAAGCTCAGTTTCCGTAGTGTAGTGGTTATCACGTTCGCCTTACACGCGAAAGGTCCCCGGTCCGAAACCGGGCGGAAGCATGCGTCTTTGCTTATGCGTCCTGATATAAAAGTGTCTGACTGCAGGCACTGCTTGAACTTGTGGGGTTCTACTGCTGTTTGGGACACAGACAAGAGAAAGTACTCAAATCTGGTTCAGGTCTCTGACATCTGTAACCTTTGGATGCTCGTCTTGCTAAAGAGTTGTCTATGGCCCAAATTTCTGCAAACTCCACAGACTTCACACAAATCAACAAATCTCCAGTCGCTATATTTCCTGAAGATGGAGGCACAGACTAAGCTCTTGGAAATGACTGGCTCTAGGTGGCCTGCACAGGACTTGGGCCTATTTTCAGCCAATGCCCAAGGCAATGAAACAAATGGGCGCTTTAGGCAACAGTTCTGCTGCCAGAGGTTCTGGGGTTCTTAGGGCAGCATATGTTGAGCTGTGCTTGCTTTAGTGAACTCCTAAATGTCCAAAGTTTAAGTGAGCCTAACATGGAGACTACAGTTCAGACTCCTTGCTAGAGTGCGTCTGTCTCTTCTCCGTGGCTCCTTTTACTTCAAGGCCATGATAGGAACATGTCACCAAATTTGTCAGAGTGCGAGATTACTCAGTGAGACACATTGGAAAGCCAAACAAGCTGTCTTTCGGGGTTTCCGTAGTGTAGTGGTTATCACGTTCGCCTCACACGCGAAAGGTCCCCGGTCCGAAACCGGGCGGAAACATGGGTCTTTTCCTTCTTTGGTTACAAGGGAATTGATATTCACTCTTTAGACAACTCTGCTTGTCCAGCATTTTCTCTGTTTTACTTGCATCCCTATTGAGAATTAAGTCTCTTGGTTTTGTCTTCTGTAGGTTGTGTGCTAGCCAAACAAAGGACATCAAAGAGCTTGTCAAGAAGAAGATCGGGGCCTTCAGAGGTGGCAAAGGGATTGGAAGTGGGAAGAGTGCAAGAGGAAAAGTTGACTTGAGTCAAGGTGGCTAATGAACGATACAGCAGGAAGCTGAAGTGGAAAGTGCAGCAGAAGAGCATGAGCGAGGTTTGGTGCAGCATGAAGACCATGTGCAGATGAGATCAGCCAACACAAGAGGAGTGGAACTGACTGGGCCACTAACTTGCTCTTCAACTGACTAGATTCTTATGCTAGCGTGTGCTAATGCTAATGTACCTGTGGAGCAAAGTGCTAGAAAGCCAAATGAGGTTCCACTGAGACTTGAACTCAGATCGCTGGATTCAGAGTCCAGAGTGCTAACCATTACACCATGGAACCCTGCCTGAAGCACACAAAAGATCTGTGTCAAACAGGCATAAAAGTGTAGTTCCTGGTAAACCGATGGGGATTTCTACACGGCCAGCCAAATTTTACCTGTCATACCTGCTGCGAATCGCAGCTTGACGTGACCATTACAGTGCTTCAGAGGTCCTCGTTAGTATAGTGGACAGTATCTCCGCCTGTCACGCGGAAGACCGGGGTTCGATTCCCCGACGGGGAGTGAGCAGTTTCCTTCTCTGTTCTGCCTTTTACCTGCAATGACCACACACACCTTAATCGCACACCAGATCCTAGTCAATCTAATAATCTAGTCCTATAATGGGCTTGAAGAAACATGAATTCCACCTGTGCGCTCACAAGTCGAAAAGGTCTTCTCAGAAAGAGCTCCCATCAGAAGAGATGCTAGTCCAAGAGAACACTGCTTGTGCAGCATTTTCTCTGTTTTACGTGCGTCCCTACTGACAAATAAGTTTCTTGGTCTTGTCTTCTGTAGATTGTGTGCTAGCCAAACAAAGGACATCAAAGAGCTTGTCAACCAGAAGATCAGCTCCCATGACAAGAGATGCAATCTTGAGATCACAATTTGCATTGTCAATACAGCCATAAGTGGGGGAGTGCTTGAAGAATGACACAAATGGGAGTTCCCTCCTTCTCAATAGTCCTACATGATCTGTCATAAAAGTCCACAAATGTAAGAAAGCATTGAAATGCTCCTTTAATTACTACGGGGTACGCAAGCTCAGTTTCCGTAGTGTAGTGGTTATCACGTTCGCCTAACACGCGAAAGGTCCCCGGTCCGAAACCGGGCGGAAGCATGCGTCTTTGCTTATGCGTCCTGATATAAAAGTGTCTGACTGCAGGCACTGCTTGAACTTGTGGGGTTCTACTGCTGTTTGGGACACAGACAAGAGAAAGTACTCAAATCTGGTTCAGGTCTCTGACATCTGTAACCTTTGGATGCTCGTCTTGCTAAAGAGTTGTCTATGGCCCAAATTTCTGCAAACTCCACAGACTTCACACAAATCAACAAATCTCCAGTCGCTATATTTCCTGAAGATGGAGGCACAGACTAAGCTCTTGGAAATGACTGGCTCTAGGTGGCCTGCACAGGACTTGGGCCTATTTTCAGCCAATGCCCAAGGCAATGAAACAAATGGGCGCTTTAGGCAACAGTTCTGCTGCCAGAGGTTCTGGGGTTCTTAGGGCAGCATATGTTGAGCTGTGCTTGCTTTAGTGAACTCCTAAATGTCCAAAGTTTAAGTGAGCCTAACATGGAGACTACAGTTCAGACTCCTTGCTAGAGTGCGTCTGTCTCTTCTCCGTGGCTCCTTTTACTTCAAGGCCATGATAGGAACATGTCACCAAATTTGTCAGAGTGCGAGATTACTCAGTGAGACACATTGGAAAGCCAAACAAGCTGTCTTTCGGGGTTTCCGTAGTGTAGTGGTTATCACGTTCGCCTCACACGCGAAAGGTCCCCGGTCCGAAACCGGGCGGAAACATGGGTCTTTTCCTTCTTTGGTTACAAGGGAATTGATATTCACTCTTTAGACAACTCTGCTTGTCCAGCATTTTCTCTGTTTTACTTGCATCCCTATTGAGAATTAAGTCTCTTGGTTTTGTCTTCTGCAGGTTGTGTGCTAGCCAAACAAAGGACATCAAAGAGCTTGTCAAGAAGAAGATCGGGGCCTTCAGAGGTGGCAAAGGGATTGGAAGTGGGAAGAGTGCAAGAGGAAAAGTTGACTTGAGTCAAGGTGGCTAATGAACGATACAGCAGGAAGCTGAAGTGGAAAGTGCAGCAGAAGAGCATAAGCGAGGTTTGGTGCAGCATGAAGACCATGTGCAGATGAGATCAGCCAACACAAGAGGAGTGGAACTGACTGGGCCACTAACTTGCTCTTCAACTGACTAGATTCTTATGCTAGCGTGTGCTAATGCTAATGTACCTGTGGAGCAAAGTGCTAGAAAGCCAAATGAGGTTCCACTGAGACTTGAACTCAGATCGCTGGATTCAGAGTCCAGAGTGCTAACCATTACACCATGGAACCCTGCCTGAAGCACACAAAAGATCTGTGTCAAACAGGCATAAAAGTGTAGTTCCTGGTAAACCGATGGGGATTTCTACACGGCCAGCCAAATTTTACCTGTCATACCTGCTGCGAATCGCAGCTTGACGTGACCATTGCAGTGCTTCAGAGGTCCTCGTTAGTATAGTGGACAGTATCTCCGCCTGTCACGCGGAAGACCGGGGTTCGATTCCCCGACGGGGAGTGAGCAGTTTCCTTCTCTGTTCTGCCTTTTACCTGCAATGACCACACACACCTTAATCGCACACCAGATCCTAGTCAATCTAATAATCTAGTCCTATAATGGGCTTGAAGAAACATGAATTCCACCTGTGCGCTCACAAGTCGAAAAGGTCTTCTCAGAAAGAGCTCCCATCAGAAGAGATGCTAGTCCAAGAGAACACTGCTTGTGCAGCATTTTCTCTGTTTTACGTGCGTCCCTACTGACAAATAAGTTTCTTGGTCTTGTCTTCTGTAGATTGTGTGCTAGCCAAACAAAGGACATCAAAGAGCTTGTCAACCAGAAGATCAGCTCCCATGACAAGAGATGCAATCTTGAGATCACAATTTGCATTGTCAATACAGCCATAAGTGGGGGAGTGCTTGAAGAATGACACAAATGGGAGTTCCCTCCTTCTCAATAGTCCTACATGATCTGTCATAAAAGTCCACAAATGTAAGAAAGCATTGAAATGCTCCTTTAATTACTACGGGGTACGCAAGCTCAGTTTCCGTAGTGTAGTGGTTATCACGTTCGCCTAACACGCGAAAGGTCCCCGGTCCGAAACCGGGCGGAAGCATGCGTCTTTGCTTATGCGTCCTGATATAAAAGTGTCTGACTGCAGGCACTGCTTGAACTTGTGGGGTTCTACTGCTGTTTGGGACACAGACAAGAGAAAGTACTCAAATCTGGTTCAGGTCTCTGACATCTGTAACCTTTGGATGCTCGTCTTGCTAAAGAGTTGTCTATGGCCCAAATTTCTGCAAACTTCACACAAATCAACAAATCTCCAGTCGCTATATTTCCTGAAGATGGAGGCACAGACTAAGCTCTTGGAAATGACTGGCTCTAGGTGGCCTGCACAGGACTTGGGCCTATTTTCAGCCAATGCCCAAGGCAATGAAACAAATGGGCGCTTTAGGCAACAGTTCTGCTGCCAGAGGTTCTGGGGTTCTTAGGGCAGCATATGTTGAGCTGTGCTTGCTTTAGTGAACTCCTAAATGTCCAAAGTTTAAGTGAGCCTAACATGGAGACTACAGTTCAGACTCCTTGCTAGAGTGCGTCTGTCTCTTCTCCGTGGCTCCTTTTACTTCAAGGCCATGATAGGAACATGTCACCAAATTTGTCAGAGTGCGAGATTACTCAGTGAGACACATTGGAAAGCCAAACAAGCTGTCTTTCGGGGTTTCCGTAGTGTAGTGGTTATCACGTTCGCCTCACACGCGAAAGGTCCCCGGTCCGAAACCGGGCGGAAACATGGGTCTTTTCCTTCTTTGGTTACAAGGGAATTGATATTCACTCTTTAGACAACTCTGCTTGTCCAGCATTTTCTCTGTTTTACTTGCATCCCTATTGAGAATTAAGTCTCTTGGTTTTGTCTTCTGTAGGTTGTGTGCTAGCCAAACAAAGGACATCAAAGAGCTTGTCAAGAAGAAGATCGGGGCCTTCAGAGGTGGCAAAGGGATTGGAAGTGGGAAGAGTGCAAGAGGAAAAGTTGACTTGAGTCAAGGTGGCTAATGAACGATACAGCAGGAAGCTGAAGTGGAAAGTGCAGCAGAAGAGCATGAGCGAGGTTTGGTGCAGCATGAAGACCATGTGCAGATGAGATCAGCCAACACAAGAGGAGTGGAACTGACTGGGCCACTAACTTGCTCTTCAACTGACTAGATTCTTATGCTAGCGTGTGCTAATGCTAATGTACCTGTGGAGCAAAGTGCTAGAAAGCCAAATGAGGTTCCACTGAGACTTGAACTCAGATCGCTGGATTCAGAGTCCAGAGTGCTAACCATTACACCATGGAACCCTGCCTGAAGCACACAAAAGATCTGTGTCAAACAGGCATAAAAGTGTAGTTCCTGGTAAACCGATGGGGATTTCTACACGGCCAGCCAAATTTTACCTGTCATACCTGCTGCGAATCGCAGCTTGACGTGACCATTGCAGTGCTTCAGAGGTCCTCGTTAGTATAGTGGACAGTATCTCCGCCTGTCACGCGGAAGACCGGGGTTCGATTCCCCGACGGGGAGTGAGCAGTTTCCTTCTCTGTTCTGCCTTTTACCTGCAATGACCACACACACCTTAATCGCACACCAGATCCTAGTCAATCTAATAATCTAGTCCTATAATGGGCTTGAAGAAACATGAATTCCACCTGTGCGCTCACAAGTCGAAAAGGTCTTCTCAGAAAGAGCTCCCATCAGAAGAGATGCTAGTCCAAGAGAACACTGCTTGTGCAGCATTTTCTCTGTTTTACGTGCGTCCCTACTGACAAATAAGTTTCTTGGTCTTGTCTTCTGTAGATTGTGTGCTAGCCAAACAAAGGACATCAAAGAGCTTGTCAACCAGAAGATCAGCTCCCATGACAAGAGATGCAATCTTGAGATCACAATTTGCATTGTCAATACAGCCATAAGTGGGGGAGTGCTTGAAGAATGACACAAATGGGAGTTCCCTCCTTCTCAATAGTCCTACATGATCTGTCATAAAAGTCCACAAATGTAAGAAAGCATTGAAATGCTCCTTTAATTACTACGGGGTACGCAAGCTCAGTTTCCGTAGTGTAGTGGTTATCACGTTCGCCTAACACGCGAAAGGTCCCCGGTCCGAAACCGGGCGGAAGCATGCGTCTTTGCTTATGCGTCCTGATATAAAAGTGTCTGACTGCAGGCACTGCTTGAACTTGTGGGGTTCTACTGCTGTTTGGGACACAGACAAGAGAAAGTACTCAAATCTGGTTCAGGTCTCTGACATCTGTAACCTTTGGATGCTCGTCTTGCTAAAGAGTTGTCTATGGCCCAAATTTCTGCAAACTTCACACAAATCAACAAATCTCCAGTCGCTATATTTCCTGAAGATGGAGGCACAGACTAAGCTCTTGGAAATGACTGGCTCTAGGTGGCCTGCACAGGACTTGGGCCTATTTTCAGCCAATGCCCAAGGCAATGAAACAAATGGGCGCTTTAGGCAACAGTTCTGCTGCCAGAGGTTCTGGGGTTCTTAGGGCAGCATATGTTGAGCTGTGCTTGCTTTAGTGAACTCCTAAATGTCCAAAGTTTAAGTGAGCCTAACATGGAGACTACAGTTCAGACTCCTTGCTAGAGTGCGTCTGTCTCTTCTCCGTGGCTCCTTTTACTTCAAGGCCATGATAGGAACATGTCACCAAATTTGTCAGAGTGCGAGATTACTCAGTGAGACACATTGGAAAGCCAAACAAGCTGTCTTTCGGGGTTTCCGTAGTGTAGTGGTTATCACGTTCGCCTCACACGCGAAAGGTCCCCGGTCCGAAACCGGGCGGAAACATGGGTCTTTTCCTTCTTTGGTTACAAGGGAATTGATATTCACTCTTTAGACAACTCTGCTTGTCCAGCATTTTCTCTGTTTTACTTGCATCCCTATTGAGAATTAAGTCTCTTGGTTTTGTCTTCTGTAGGTTGTGTGCTAGCCAAACAAAGGACATCAAAGAGCTTGTCAAGAAGAAGATCGGGGCCTTCAGAGGTGGCAAAGGGATTGGAAGTGGGAAGAGTGCAAGAGGAAAAGTTGACTTGAGTCAAGGTGGCTAATGAACGATACAGCAGGAAGCTGAAGTGGAAAGTGCAGCAGAAGAGCATGAGCGAGGTTTGGTGCAGCATGAAGACCATGTGCAGATGAGATCAGCCAACACAAGAGGAGTGGAACTGACTGGGCCACTAACTTGCTCTTTAACTGACTAGATTCTTATGCTAGCGTGTGCTAATGCTAATGTACTGTGGAGCAAAGTGCTAGAAAGCCAAATGAGGTTCCACTGAGACTTGAACTCAGATCGCTGGATTCAGAGTCCAGAGTGCTAACCATTACACCATGGAACCCTGCCTGAAGCACACAAAAGATCTGTGTCAAACAGGCATAAAAGTGTAGTTCCTGGTAAACCGATGGGGATTTCTACACGGCCAGCCAAATTTTACCTGTCATACCTGCTGCGAATCGCAGCTTGACGTGACCATTGCAGTGCTTCAGAGGTCCTCGTTAGTATAGTGGACAGTATCTCCGCCTGTCACGCGGAAGACCGGGGTTCGATTCCCCGACGGGGAGTGAGCAGTTTCCTTCTCTGTTCTGCCTTTTACCTGCAATGACCACACACACACCTTAATCGCACACCAGATCCTAGTCAATCTAATAATCTAGTCCTATAATGGGCTTGAAGAAACATGAATTCCACCTGTGCGCTCACAAGTCGAAAAGGTCTTCTCAGAAAGAGCTCCCATCAGAAGAGATGCTAGTCCAAGAGAACACTGCTTGTGCAGCATTTTCTCTGTTTTACGTGCGTCCCTACTGACAAATAAGTTTCTTGGTCTTGTCTTCTGTAGATTGTGTGCTAGCCAAACAAAGGACATCAAAGAGCTTGTCAACCAGAAGATCAGCTCCCATGACAAGAGATGCAATCTTGAGATCACAATTTGCATTGTCAATACAGCCATAAGTGGGGGAGTGCTTGAAGAATGACACAAATGGGAGTTCCCTCCTTCTCAATAGTCCTACATGATCTGTCATAAAAGTCCACAAATGTAAGAAAGCATTGAAATGCTCCTTTAATTACTACGGGGAACGCAAGCTCAGTTTCCGTAGTGTAGTGGTTATCACGTTCGCCTAACACGCGAAAGGTCCCCGGTCCGAAACCGGGCGGAAGCATGCGTCTTTGCTTATGCGTCCTGATATAAAAGTGTCTGACTGCAGGCACTGCTTGAACTTGTGGGGTTCTACTGCTGTTTGGGACACAGACAAGAGAAAGTACTCAAATCTGGTTCAGGTCTCTGACATCTGTAACCTTTGGATGCTCGTCTTGCTAAAGAGTTGTCTATGGCCCAAATTTCTGCAAACTCCACAGACTTCACACAAATCAACAAATCTCCAGTCGCTATATTTCCTGAAGATGGAGGCACAGACTAAGCTCTTGGAAATGACTGGCTCTAGGTGGCCTGCACAGGACTTGGGCCTATTTTCAGCCAATGCCCAAGGCAATGAAACAAATGGGCGCTTTAGGCAACAGTTCTGCTGCCAGAGGTTCTGGGGTTCTTAGGGCAGCATATGTTGAGCTGTGCTTGCTTTAGTGAACTCCTAAATGTCCAAAGTTTAAGTGAGCCTAACATGGAGACTACAGTTCAGACTCCTTGCTAGAGTGCGTCTGTCTCTTCTCCATGGCTCCTTTTACTTCAAGGCCATGATAGGAACATGTCACCAAATTTGTCAGAGTGCGAGATTACTCAGTGAGACACATTGGAAAGCCAAACAAGCTGTCTTTCGGGGTTTCCGTAGTGTAGTGGTTATCACGTTCGCCTCACACGCGAAAGGTCCCCGGTCCGAAACCGGGCGGAAACATGGGTCTTTTCCTTCTTTGGTTACAAGGGAATTGATATTCACTCTTTAGACAACTCTGCTTGTCCAGCATTTTCTCTGTTTTACTTGCATCCCTATTGAGAATTAAGTCTCTTGGTTTTGTCTTCTGTAGGTTGTGTGCTAGCCAAACAAAGGACATCAAAGAGCTTGTCAAGAAGAAGATCGGGGCCTTCAGAGGTGGCAAAGGGATTGGAAGTGGGAAGAGTGCAAGAGGAAAAGTTGACTTGAGTCAAGGTGGCTAATGAACGATACAGCAGGAAGCTGAAGTGGAAAGTGCAGCAGAAGAGCATGAGCGAGGTTTGGTGCAGCACGAAGACCATGTGCAGATGAGATCAGCCAACACAAGAGGAGTGGAACTGACTGGGCCACTAACTTGCTCTTCAACTGACTAGATTCTTATGCTAGCGTGTGCTAATGCTAATGTACCTGTGGAGCAAAGTGCTAGAAAGCCAAATGAGGTTCCACTGAGACTTGAACTCAGATCGCTGGATTCAGGGTCCAGAGTGCTAACCATTACACCATGGAACCCTGCCTGAAGCACACAAAAGATCTGTGTCAAACAGGCATAAAAGTGTAGTTCCTGGTAAACCGATGGGGATTTCTACACGGCCAGCCAAATTTTACCTGTCATACCTGCTGCGAATCGCAGCTTGACGTGACCATTGCAGTGCTTCAGAGGTCCTCGTTAGTATAGTGGACAGTATCTCCGCCTGTCACGCGGAAGACCGGGGTTCGATTCCCCGACGGGGAGTGAGCAGTTTCCTTCTCTGTTCTGCCTTTTACCTGCAATGACCACACACACCTTAATCGCACACCAGATCCTAGTCAATCTAATAATCTAGTCCTATAATGGGCTTGAAGAAACATGAATTCCACCTGTGCGCTCACAAGTCGAAAAGGTCTTCTCAGAAAGAGCTCCCATCAGAAGAGATGCTAGTCCAAGAGAACACTGCTTGTGCAGCATTTTCTCTGTTTTACGTGCGTCCCTACTGACAAATAAGTTTCTTGGTCTTGTCTTCTGTAGATTGTGTGCTAGCCAAACAAAGGACATCAAAGAGCTTGTCAACCAGAAGATCAGCTCCCATGACAAGAGATGCAATCTTGAGATCACAATTTGCATTGTCAATACAGCCATAAGTGGGGGAGTGCTTGAAGAATGACACAAATGGGAGTTCCCTCCTTCTCAATAGTCCTACATGATCTGTCATAAAAGTCCACAAATGTAAGAAAGCATTGAAATGCTCCTTTAATTACTACGGGGTACGCAAGCTCAGTTTCCGTAGTGTAGTGGTTATCACGTTCGCCTTACACGCGAAAGGTCCCCGGTCCGAAACCGGGCGGAAGCATGCGTCTTTGCTTATGCGTCCTGATATAAAAGTGTCTGACTGCAGGCACTGCTTGAACTTGTGGGGTTCTACTGCTGTTTGGGACACAGACAAGAGAAAGTACTCAAATCTGGTTCAGGTCTCTGACATCTGTAACCTTTGGATGCTCGTCTTGCTAAAGAGTTGTCTATGGCCCAAATTTCTGCAAACTCCACAGACTTCACACAAATCAACAAATCTCCAGTCGCTATATTTCCTGAAGATGGAGGCACAGACTAAGCTCTTGGAAATGACTGGCTCTAGGTGGCCTGCACAGGACTTGGGCCTATTTTCAGCCAATGCCCAAGGCAATGAAACAAATGGGCGCTTTAGGCAACAGTTCTGCTGCCAGAGGTTCTGGGGTTCTTAGGGCAGCATATGTTGAGCTGTGCTTGCTTTAGTGAACTCCTAAATGTCCAAAGTTTAAGTGAGCCTAACATGGAGACTACAGTTCAGACTCCTTGCTAGAGTGCGTCTGTCTCTTCTCCATGGCTCCTTTTACTTCAAGGCCATGATAGGAACATGTCACCAAATTTGTCAGAGTGCGAGATTACTCAGTGAGACACATTGGAAAGCCAAACAAGCTGTCTTTCGGGGTTTCCGTAGTGTAGTGGTTATCACGTTCGCCTCACACGCGAAAGGTCCCCGGTCCGAAACCGGGCGGAAACATGGGTCTTTTCCTTCTTTGGTTACAAGGGAATTGATATTCACTCTTTAGACAACTCTGCTTGTCCAGCATTTTCTCTGTTTTACTTGCATCCCTATTGAGAATTAAGTCTCTTGGTTTTGTCTTCTGTAGGTTGTGTGCTAGCCAAACAAAGGACATCAAAGAGCTTGTCAAGAAGAAGATCGGGGCCTTCAGAGGTGGCAAAGGGATTGGAAGTGGGAAGAGTGCAAGAGGAAAAGTTGACTTGAGTCAAGGTGGCTAATGAACGATACAGCAGGAAGCTGAAGTGGAAAGTGCAGCAGAAGAGCATGAGCGAGGTTTGGTGCAGCATGAAGACCATGTGCAGATGAGATCAGCCAACACAAGAGGAGTGGAACTGACTGGGCCACTAACTTGCTCTTCAACTGACTAGATTCTTATGCTAGGGTGTGCTAATGCTAATGTACCTGTGGAGCAAAGTGCTAGAAAGCCAAATGAGGTTCCACTGAGACTTGAACTCAGATCGCTGGATTCAGAGTCCAGAGTGCTAACCATTACACCATGGAACCCTGCCTGAAGCACACAAAAGATCTGTGTCAAACAGGCATAAAAGTGTAGTTCCTGGTAAACCGATGGGGATTTCTACACGGCCAGCCAAATTTTACCTGTCATACCTGCTGCGAATCGCAGCTTGACGTGACCATTGCAGTGCTTCAGAGGTCCTCGTTAGTATAGTGGACAGTATCTCCGCCTGTCACGCGGAAGACCGGGGTTCGATTCCCCGACGGGGAGTGAGCAGTTTCCTTCTCTGTTCTGCCTTTTACCTGCAATGACCACACACACCTTAATCGCACACCAGATCCTAGTCAATCTAATAATCTAGTCCTATAATGGGCTTGAAGAAACATGAATTCCACCTGTGCGCTCACAAGTCGAAAAGGTCTTCTCAGAAAGAGCTCCCATCAGAAGAGATGCTAGTCCAAGAGAACACTGCTTGTGCAGCATTTTCTCTGTTTTACGTGCGTCCCTACTGACAAATAAGTTTCTTGGTCTTGTCTTCTGTAGATTGTGTGCTAGCCAAACAAAGGACATCAAAGAGCTTGTCAACCAGAAGATCAGCTCCCATGACAAGAGATGCAATCTTGAGATCACAATTTGCATTGTCAATACAGCCATAAGTGGGGGAGTGCTTGAAGAATGACACAAATGGGAGTTCCCTCCTTCTCAATAGTCCTACATGATCTGTCATAAAAGTCCACAAATGTAAGAAAGCATTGAAATGCTCCTTTAATTACTACGGGGTACGCAAGCTCAGTTTCCGTAGTGTAGTGGTTATCACGTTCGCCTTACACGCGAAAGGTCCCCGGTCCGAAACCGGGCGGAAGCATGCGTCTTTGCTTATGCGTCCTGATATAAAAGTGTCTGACTGCAGGCACTGCTTGAACTTGTGGGGTTCTACTGCTGTTTGGGACACAGACAAGAGAAAGTACTCAAATCTGGTTCAGGTCTCTGACATCTGTAACCTTTGGATGCTCGTCTTGCTAAAGAGTTGTCTATGGCCCAAATTTCTGCAAACTCCACAGACTTCACACAAATCAACAAATCTCCAGTCGCTATATTTCCTGAAGATGGAGGCACAGACTAAGCTCTTGGAAATGACTGGCTCTAGGTGGCCTGCACAGGACTTGGGCCTATTTTCAGCCAATGCCCAAGGCAATGAAACAAATGGGCGCTTTAGGCAACAGTTCTGCTGCCAGAGGTTCTGGGGTTCTTAGGGCAGCATATGTTGAGCTGTGCTTGCTTTAGTGAACTCCTAAATGTCCAAAGTTTAAGTGAGCCTAACATGGAGACTACAGTTCAGACTCCTTGCTAGAGTGCGTCTGTCTCTTCTCCATGGCTCCTTTTACTTCAAGGCCATGATAGGAACATGTCACCAAATTTGTCAGAGTGCGAGATTACTCAGTGAGACACATTGGAAAGCCAAACAAGCTGTCTTTCGGGGTTTCCGTAGTGTAGTGGTTATCACGTTCGCCTCACACGCGAAAGGTCCCCGGTCCGAAACCGGGCGGAAACATGGGTCTTTTCCTTCTTTGGTTACAAGGGAATTGATATTCACTCTTTAGACAACTCTGCTTGTCCAGCATTTTCTCTGTTTTACTTGCATCCCTATTGAGAATTAAGTCTCTTGGTTTTGTCTTCTGTAGGTTGTGTGCTAGCCAAACAAAGGACATCAAAGAGCTTGTCAAGAAGAAGATCGGGGCCTTCAGAGGTGGCAAAGGGATTGGAAGTGGGAAGAGTGCAAGAGGAAAAGTTGACTTGAGTCAAGGTGGCTAATGAACGATACAGCAGGAAGCTGAAGTGGAAAGTGCAGCAGAAGAGCATGAGCGAGGTTTGGTGCAGCATGAAGACCATGTGCAGATGAGATCAGCCAACACAAGAGGAGTGGAACTGACTGGGCCACTAACTTGCTCTTCAACTGACTAGATTCTTATGCTAGCGTGTGCTAATGTACCTGTGGAGCAAAGTGCTAGAAAGCCAAATGAGGTTCCACTGAGACTTGAACTCAGATCGCTGGATTCAGGGTCCAGAGTGCTAACCATTACACCATGGAACCCTGCCTGAAGCACACAAAAGATCTGTGTCAAACAGGCATAAAAGTGTAGTTCCTGGTAAACCGATGGGGATTTCTACACGGCCAGCCAAATTTTACCTGTCATACCTGCTGCGAATCGCAGCTTGACGTGACCATTGCAGTGCTTCAGAGGTCCTCGTTAGTATAGTGGACAGTATCTCCGCCTGTCACGCGGAAGACCGGGGTTCGATTCCCCGACGGGGAGTGAGCAGTTTCCTTCTCTGTTCTGCCTTTTACCTGCAATGACCACACACACCTTAATCGCACACCAGATCCTAGTCAATCTAATAATCTAGTCCTATAATGGGCTTGAAGAAACATGAATTCCACCTGTGCGCTCACAAGTCGAAAAGGTCTTCTCAGAAAGAGCTCCCATCAGAAGAGATGCTAGTCCAAGAGAACACTGCTTGTGCAGCATTTTCTCTGTTTTACGTGCGTCCCTACTGACAAATAAGTTTCTTGGTCTTGTCTTCTGTAGATTGTGTGCTAGCCAAACAAAGGACATCAAAGAGCTTGTCAACCAGAAGATCAGCTCCCATGACAAGAGATGCAATCTTGAGATCACAATTTGCATTGTCAATACAGCCATAAGTGGGGGAGTGCTTGAAGAATGACACAAATGGGAGTTCCCTCCTTCTCAATAGTCCTACATGATCTGTCATAAAAGTCCACAAATGTAAGAAAGCATTGAAATGCTCCTTTAATTACTACGGGGTACGCAAGCTCAGTTTCCGTAGTGTAGTGGTTATCACGTTCGCCTAACACGCGAAAGGTCCCCGGTCCGAAACCGTGCGGAAGCATGCGTCTTTGCTTATGCGTCCTGATATAAAAGTGTCTGACTGCAGGCACTGCTTGAACTTGTGGGGTTCTACTGCTGTTTGGGACACAGACAAGAGAAAGTACTCAAATCTGGTTCAGGTCTCTGACATCTGTAACCTTTGGATGCTCGTCTTGCTAAAGAGTTGTCTATGGCCCAAATTTCTGCAAACTCCACAGACTTCACACAAATCAACAAATCTCCAGTCGCTATATTTCCTGAAGATGGAGGCACAGACTAAGCTCTTGGAAATGACTGGCTCTAGGTGGCCTGCACAGGACTTGGGCCTATTTTCAGCCAATGCCCAAGGCAATGAAACAAATGGGCGCTTTAGGCAACAGTTCTGCTGCCAGAGGTTCTGGGGTTCTTAGGGCAGCATATGTTGAGCTGTGCTTGCTTTAGTGAACTCCTAAATGTCCAAAGTTTAAGTGAGCCTAACATGGAGACTACAGTTCAGACTCCTTGCTAGAGTGCGTCTGTCTCTTCTCCATGGCTCCTTTTACTTCAAGGCCATGATAGGAACATGTCACCAAATTTGTCAGAGTGCGAGATTACTCAGTGAGACACATTGGAAAGCCAAACAAGCTGTCTTTCGGGGTTTCCGTAGTGTAGTGGTTATCACGTTCGCCTCACACGCGAAAGGTCCCCGGTCCGAAACCGGGCGGAAACATGGGTCTTTTCCTTCTTTGGTTACAAGGGAATTGATATTCACTCTTTAGACAACTCTGCTTGTCCAGCATTTTCTCTGTTTTACTTGCATCCCTATTGAGAATTAAGTCTCTTGGTTTTGTCTTCTGTAGGTTGTGTGCTAGCCAAACAAAGGACATCAAAGAGCTTGTCAAGAAGAAGATCGGGGCCTTCAGAGGTGGCAAAGGGATTGGAAGTGGGAAGAGTGCAAGAGGAAAAGTTGACTTGAGTCAAGGTGGCTAATGAACGATACAGCAGGAAGCTGAAGTGGAAAGTGCAGCAGAAGAGCATGAGCGAGGTTTGGTGCAGCATGAAGACCATGTGCAGATGAGATCAGCCAACACAAGAGGAGTGGAACTGACTGGGCCACTAACTTGCTCTTCAACTGACTAGATTCTTATGCTAGCGTGTGCTAATGTACCTGTGGAGCAAAGTGCTAGAAAGCCAAATGAGGTTCCACTGAGACTTGAACTCAGATCGCTGGATTCAGGGTCCAGAGTGCTAACCATTACACCATGGAACCCTGCCTGAAGCACACAAAAGATCTGTGTCAAACAGGCATAAAAGTGTAGTTCCTGGTAAACCGATGGGGATTTCTACACGGCCAGCCAAATTTTACCTGTCATACCTGCTGCGAATCGCAGCTTGACGTGACCATTGCAGTGCTTCAGAGGTCCTCGTTAGTATAGTGGACAGTATCTCCGCCTGTCACGCGGAAGACCGGGGTTCGATTCCCCGACGGGGAGTGAGCAGTTTCCTTCTCTGTTCTGCCTTTTACCTGCAATGACCACACACACCTTAATCGCACACCAGATCCTAGTCAATCTAATAATCTAGTCCTATAATGGGCTTGAAGAAACATGAATTCCACCTGTGCGCTCACAAGTCGAAAAGGTCTTCTCAGAAAGAGCTCCCATCAGAAGAGATGCTAGTCCAAGAGAACACTGCTTGTGCAGCATTTTCTCTGTTTTACGTGCGTCCCTACTGACAAATAAGTTTCTTGGTCTTGTCTTCTGTAGATTGTGTGCTAGCCAAACAAAGGACATCAAAGAGCTTGTCAACCAGAAGATCAGCTCCCATGACAAGAGATGCAATCTTGAGATCACAATTTGCATTGTCAATACAGCCATAAGTGGGGGAGTGCTTGAAGAATGACACAAATGGGAGTTCCCTCCTTCTCAATAGTCCTACATGATCTGTCATAAAAGTCCACAAATGTAAGAAAGCATTGAAATGCTCCTTTAATTACTACGGGGTACGCAAGCTCAGTTTCCGTAGTGTAGTGGTTATCACGTTCGCCTAACACGCGAAAGGTCCCCGGTCCGAAACCGTGCGGAAGCATGCGTCTTTGCTTATGCGTCCTGATATAAAAGTGTCTGACTGCAGGCACTGCTTGAACTTGTGGGGTTCTACTGCTGTTTGGGACACAGACAAGAGAAAGTACTCAAATCTGGTTCAGGTCTCTGACATCTGTAACCTTTGGATGCTCGTCTT
Source organism: Copadichromis virginalis (assembly GCF_057382275.1). Lineage (NCBI taxonomy): Eukaryota > Metazoa > Chordata > Actinopteri > Cichliformes > Cichlidae > Copadichromis > Copadichromis virginalis. The sequence continues at coordinate 29,936,445 of NC_140625.1, forward strand.
GCTAAAGAGTTGTCTATGGCCCAAATTTCTGCAAACTCCACAGACTTCACACAAATCAACAAATCTCCAGTCGCTATATTTCCTGAAGATGGAGGCACAGACTAAGCTCTTGGAAATGACTGGCTCTAGGTGGCCTGCACAGGACTTGGGCCTATTTTCAGCCAATGCCCAAGGCAATGAAACAAATGGGCGCTTTAGGCAACAGTTCTGCTGCCAGAGGTTCTGGGGTTCTTAGGGCAGCATATGTTGAGCTGTGCTTGCTTTAGTGAACTCCTAAATGTCCAAAGTTTAAGTGAGCCTAACATGGAGACTACAGTTCAGACTCCTTGCTAGAGTGCGTCTGTCTCTTCTCCATGGCTCCTTTTACTTCAAGGCCATGATAGGAACATGTCACCAAATTTGTCAGAGTGCGAGATTACTCAGTGAGACACATTGGAAAGCCAAACAAGCTGTCTTTCGGGGTTTCCGTAGTGTAGTGGTTATCACGTTCGCCTCACACGCGAAAGGTCCCCGGTCCGAAACCGGGCGGAAACATGGGTCTTTTCCTTCTTTGGTTACAAGGGAATTGATATTCACTCTTTAGACAACTCTGCTTGTCCAGCATTTTCTCTGTTTTACTTGCATCCCTATTGAGAATTAAGTCTCTTGGTTTTGTCTTCTGTAGGTTGTGTGCTAGCCAAACAAAGGACATCAAAGAGCTTGTCAAGAAGAAGATCGGGGCCTTCAGAGGTGGCAAAGGGATTGGAAGTGGGAAGAGTGCAAGAGGAAAAGTTGACTTGAGTCAAGGTGGCTAATGAACGATACAGCAGGAAGCTGAAGTGGAAAGTGCAGCAGAAGAGCATGAGCGAGGTTTGGTGCAGCATGAAGACCATGTGCAGATGAGATCAGCCAACACAAGAGGAGTGGAACTGACTGGGCCACTAACTTGCTCTTCAACTGACTAGATTCTTATGCTAGCGTGTGCTAATGCTAATGTACCTGTGGAGCAAAGTGCTAGAAAGCCAAATGAGGTTCCACTGAGACTTGAACTCAGATCGCTGGATTCAGAGTCCAGAGTGCTAACCATTACACCATGGAACCCTGCCTGAAGCACACAAAAGATCTGTGTCAAACAGGCATAAAAGTGTAGTTCCTGGTAAACCGATGGGGATTTCTACACGGCCAGCCAAATTTTACCTGTCATACCTGCTGCGAATCGCAGCTTGACGTGACCATTGCAGTGCTTCAGAGGTCCTCGTTAGTATAGTGGACAGTATCTCCGCCTGTCACGCGGAAGACCGGGGTTCGATTCCCCGACGGGGAGTGAGCAGTTTCCTTCTCTGTTCTGCCTTTTACCTGCAATGACCACACACACCTTAATCGCACACCAGATCCTAGTCAATCTAATAATCTAGTCCTATAATGGGCTTGAAGAAACATGAATTCCACCTGTGCGCTCACAAGTCGAAAAGGTCTTCTCAGAAAGAGCTCCCATCAGAAGAGATGCTAGTCCAAGAGAACACTGCTTGTGCAGCATTTTCTCTGTTTTACGTGCGTCCCTACTGACAAATAAGTTTCTTGGTCTTGTCTTCTGTAGATTGTGTGCTAGCCAAACAAAGGACATCAAAGAGCTTGTCAACCAGAAGATCAGCTCCCATGACAAGAGATGCAATCTTGAGATCACAATTTGCATTGTCAATACAGCCATAAGTGGGGGAGTGCTTGAAGAATGACACAAATGGGAGTTCCCTCCTTCTCAATAGTCCTACATGATCTGTCATAAAAGTCCACAAATGTAAGAAAGCATTGAAATGCTCCTTTAATTACTACGGGGTACGTAAGCTCAGTTTCCGTAGTGTAGTGGTTATCACGTTCGCCTAACACGCGAAAGGTCCCCGGTCCGAAACCGGGCGGAAGCATGCGTCTTTGCTTATGCGTCCTGATATAAAAGTGTCTGACTGCAGGCACTGCTTGAACTTGTGGGGTTCTACTGCTGTTTGGGACACAGACAAGAGAAAGTACTCAAATCTGGTTCAGGTCTCTGACATCTGTAACCTTTGGATGCTCGTCTTGCTAAAGAGTTGTCTATGGCCCAAATTTCTGCAAACTCCACAGACTTCACACAAATCAACAAATCTCCAGTCGCTATATTTCCTGAAGATGGAGGCACAGACTAAGCTCTTGGAAATGACTGGCTCTAGGTGGCCTGCACAGGACTTGGGCCTATTTTCAGCCAATGCCCAAGGCAATGAAACAAATGGGCGCTTTAGGCAACAGTTCTGCTGCCAGAGGTTCTGGGGTTCTTAGGGCAGCATATGTTGAGCTGTGCTTGCTTTAGTGAACTCCTAAATGTCCAAAGTTTAAGTGAGCCTAACATGGAGACTACAGTTCAGACTCCTTGCTAGAGTGCGTCTGTCTCTTCTCCGTGGCTCCTTTTACTTCAAGGCCATGATAGGAACATGTCACCAAATTTGTCAGAGTGCGAGATTACTCAGTGAGACACATTGGAAAGCCAAACAAGCTGTCTTTCGGGGTTTCCGTAGTGTAGTGGTTATCACGTTCGCCTCACACGCGAAAGGTCCCCGGTCCGAAACCGGGCAGAAACATGGGTCTTTTCCTTCTTTGGTTACAAGGGAATTGATATTCACTCTTTAGACAACTCTGCTTGTCCAGCATTTTCTCTGTTTTACTTGCATCCCTATTGAGAATTAAGTCTCTTGGTTTTGTCTTCTGTAGGTTGTGTGCTAGCCAAACAAAGGACATCAAAGAGCTTGTCAAGAAGAAGATCGGGGCCTTCAGAGGTGGCAAAGGGATTGGAAGTGGGAAGAGTGCAAGAGGAAAAGTTGACTTGAGTCAAGGTGGCTAATGAACGATACAGCAGGAAGCTGAAGTGGAAAGTGCAGCAGAAGAGCATGAGCGAGGTTTGGTGCAGCATGAAGACCATGTGCAGATGAGATCAGCCAACACAAGAGGAGTGGAACTGACTGGGCCACTAACTTGCTCTTCAACTGACTAGATTCTTATGCTAGCGTGTGCTAATGCTAATGTACCTGTGGAGCAAAGTGCTAGAAAGCCAAATGAGGTTCCACTGAGACTTGAACTCAGATCGCTGGATTCAGGGTCCAGAGTGCTAACCATTACACCATGGAACCCTGCCTGAAGCACACAAAAGATCTGTGTCAAACAGGCATAAAAGTGTAGTTCCTGGTAAACCGATGGGGATTTCTACACGGCCAGCCAAATTTTACCTGTCATACCTGCTGCGAATCGCAGCTTGACGTGACCATTGCAGTGCTTCAGAGGTCCTCGTTAGTATAGTGGACAGTATCTCCGCCTGTCACGCGGAAGACCGGGGTTCGATTCCCCGACGGGGAGTGAGCAGTTTCCTTCTCTGTTCTGCCTTTTACCTGCAATGACCACACACACCTTAATCGCACACCAGATCCTAGTCAATCTAATAATCTAGTCCTATAATGGGCTTGAAGAAACATGAATTCCACCTGTGCGCTCACAAGTCGAAAAGGTCTTCTCAGAAAGAGCTCCCATCAGAAGAGATGCTAGTCCAAGAGAACACTGCTTGTGCAGCATTTTCTCTGTTTTACGTGCGTCCCTACTGACAAATAAGTTTCTTGGTCTTGTCTTCTGTAGATTGTGTGCTAGCCAAACAAAGGACATCAAAGAGCTTGTCAACCAGAAGATCAGCTCCCATGACAAGAGATGCAATCTTGAGATCACAATTTGCATTGTCAATACAGCCATAAGTGGGGGAGTGCTTGAAGAATGACACAAATGGGAGTTCCCTCCTTCTCAATAGTCCTACATGATCTGTCATAAAAGTCCACAAATGTAAGAAAGCATTGAAATGCTCCTTTAATTACTACGGGGTACGCAAGCTCAGTTTCCGTAGTGTAGTGGTTATCACGTTCGCCTAACACGCGAAAGGTCCCCGGTCCGAAACCGGGCGGAAGCATGCGTCTTTGCTTATGCGTCCTGATATAAAAGTGTCTGACTGCAGGCACTGCTTGAACTTGTGGGGTTCTACTGCTGTTTGGGACACAGACAAGAGAAAGTACTCAAATCTGGTTCAGGTCTCTGACATCTGTAACCTTTGGATGCTCGTCTTGCTAAAGAGTTGTCTATGGCCCAAATTTCTGCAAACTCCACAGACTTCACACAAATCAACAAATCTCCAGTCGCTATATTTCCTGAAGATGGAGGCACAGACTAAGCTCTTGGAAATGACTGGCTCTAGGTGGCCTGCACAGGACTTGGGCCTATTTTCAGCCAATGCCCAAGGCAATGAAACAAATGGGCGCTTTAGGCAACAGTTCTGCTGCCAGAGGTTCTGGGGTTCTTAGGGCAGCATATGTTGAGCTGTGCTTGCTTTAGTGAACTCCTAAATGTCCAAAGTTTAAGTGAGCCTAACATGGAGACTACAGTTCAGACTCCTTGCTAGAGTGCGTCTGTCTCTTCTCCATGGCTCCTTTTACTTCAAGGCCATGATAGGAACATGTCACCAAATTTGTCAGAGTGCGAGATTACTCAGTGAGACACATTGGAAAGCCAAACAAGCTGTCTTTCGGGGTTTCCGTAGTGTAGTGGTTATCACGTTCGCCTCACACGGGAAAGGTCCCCGGTCCGAAACCGGGCGGAAACATGGGTCTTTTCCTTCTTTGGTTACAAGGGAATTGATATTCACTCTTTAGACAACTCTGCTTGTCCAGCATTTTCTCTGTTTTACTTGCATCCCTATTGAGAATTAAGTCTCTTGGTTTTGTCTTCTGTAGGTTGTGTGCTAGCCAAACAAAGGACATCAAAGAGCTTGTCAAGAAGAAGATCGGGGCCTTCAGAGGTGGCAAAGGGATTGGAAGTGGGAAGAGTGCAAGAGGAAAAGTTGACTTGAGTCAAGGTGGCTAATGAACGATACAGCAGGAAGCTGAAGTGGAAAGTGCAGCAGAAGAGCATGAGCGAGGTTTGGTGCAGCACGAAGACCATGTGCAGATGAGATCAGCCAACACAAGAGGAGTGGAACTGACTGGGCCACTAACTTGCTCTTCAACTGACTAGATTCTTATGCTAGCGTGTGCTAATGCTAATGTACCTGTGGAGCAAAGTGCTAGAAAGCCAAATGAGGTTCCACTGAGACTTGAACTCAGATCGCTGGATTCAGGGTCCAGAGTGCTAACCATTACACCATGGAACCCTGCCTGAAGCACACAAAAGATCTGTGTCAAACAGGCATAAAAGTGTAGTTCCTGGTAAACCGATGGGGATTTCTACACGGCCAGCCAAATTTTACCTGTCATACCTGCTGCGAATCGCAGCTTGACGTGACCATTGCAGTGCTTCAGAGGTCCTCGTTAGTATAGTGGACAGTATCTCCGCCTGTCACGCGGAAGACCGGGGTTCGATTCCCCGACGGGGAGTGAGCAGTTTCCTTCTCTGTTCTGCCTTTTACCTGCAATGACCACACACACCTTAATCGCACACCAGATCCTAGTCAATCTAATAATCTAGTCCTATAATGGGCTTGAAGAAACATGAATTCCACCTGTGCGCTCACAAGTCGAAAAGGTCTTCTCAGAAAGAGCTCCCATCAGAAGAGATGCTAGTCCAAGAGAACACTGCTTGTGCAGCATTTTCTCTGTTTTACGTGCGTCCCTACTGACAAATAAGTTTCTTGGTCTTGTCTTCTGTAGATTGTGTGCTAGCCAAACAAAGGACATCAAAGAGCTTGTCAACCAGAAGATCAGCTCCCATGACAAGAGATGCAATCTTGAGATCACAATTTGCATTGTCAATACAGCCATAAGTGGGGGAGTGCTTGAAGAATGACACAAATGGGAGTTCCCTCCTTCTCAATAGTCCTACATGATCTGTCATAAAAGTCCACAAATGTAAGAAAGCATTGAAATGCTCCTTTAATTACTACGGGGTACGCAAGCTCAGTTTCCGTAGTGTAGTGGTTATCACGTTCGCCTAACACGCGAAAGGTCCCCGGTCCGAAACCGGGCGGAAGCATGCGTCTTTGCTTATGCGTCCTGATATAAAAGTGTCTGACTGCAGGCACTGCTTGAACTTGTGGGGTTCTACTGCTGTTTGGGACACAGACAAGAGAAAGTACTCAAATCTGGTTCAGGTCTCTGACATCTGTAACCTTTGGATGCTCGTCTTGCTAAAGAGTTGTCTATGGCCCAAATTTCTGCAAACTCCACAGACTTCACACAAATCAACAAATCTCCAGTCGCTATATTTCCTGAAGATGGAGGCACAGACTAAGCTCTTGGAAATGACTGGCTCTAGGTGGCCTGCACAGGACTTGGGCCTATTTTCAGCCAATGCCCAAGGCAATGAAACAAATGGGCGCTTTAGGCAACAGTTCTGCTGCCAGAGGTTCTGGGGTTCTTAGGGCAGCATATGTTGAGCTGTGCTTGCTTTAGTGAACTCCTAAATGTCCAAAGTTTAAGTGAGCCTAACATGGAGACTACAGTTCAGACTCCTTGCTAGAGTGCGTCTGTCTCTTCTCCGTGGCTCCTTTTACTTCAAGGCCATGATAGGAACATGTCACCAAATTTGTCAGAGTGCGAGATTACTCAGTGAGACACATTGGAAAGCCAAACAAGCTGTCTTTCGGGGTTTCCGTAGTGTAGTGGTTATCACGTTCGCCTCACACGCGAAAGGTCCCCGGTCCGAAACCGGGCGGAAACATGGGTCTTTTCCTTCTTTGGTTACAAGGGAATTGATATTCACTCTTTAGACAACTCTGCTTGTCCAGCATTTTCTCTGTTTTACTTGCATCCCTATTGAGAATTAAGTCTCTTGGTTTTGTCTTCTGTAGGTTGTGTGCTAGCCAAACAAAGGACATCAAAGAGCTTGTCAAGAAGAAGATCGGGGCCTTCAGAGGTGGCAAAGGGATTGGAAGTGGGAAGAGTGCAAGAGGAAAAGTTGACTTGAGTCAAGGTGGCTAATGAACGATACAGCAGGAAGCTGAAGTGGAAAGTGCAGCAGAAGAGCATGAGCGAGGTTTGGTGCAGCATGAAGACCATGTGCAGATGAGATCAGCCAACACAAGAGGAGTGGAACTGACTGGGCCACTAACTTGCTCTTCAACTGACTAGATTCTTATGCTAGCGTGTGCTAATGCTAATGTACCTGTGGAGCAAAGTGCTAGAAAGCCAAATGAGGTTCCACTGAGACTTGAACTCAGATCGCTGGATTCAGAGTCCAGAGTGCTAACCATTACACCATGGAACCCTGCCTGAAGCACACAAAAGATCTGTGTCAAACAGGCATAAAAGTGTAGTTCCTGGTAAACCGATGGGGATTTCTACACGGCCAGCCAAATTTTACCTGTCATACCTGCTGCGAATCGCAGCTTGACGTGACCATTGTAGTGCTTCAGAGGTCCTCGTTAGTATAGTGGACAGTATCTCCGCCTGTCACGCGGAAGACCGGGGTTCGATTCCCCGACGGGGAGTGAGCAGTTTCCTTCTCTGTTCTGCCTTTTACCTGCAATGACCACACACACCTTAATCGCACACCAGATCCTAGTCAATCTAATAATCTAGTCCTATAATGGGCTTGAAGAAACATGAATTCCACCTGTGCGCTCACAAGTCGAAAAGGTCTTCTCAGAAAGAGCTCCCATCAGAAGAGATGCTAGTCCAAGAGAACACTGCTTGTGCAGCATTTTCTCTGTTTTACGTGCGTCCCTACTGACAAATAAGTTTCTTGGTCTTGTCTTCTGTAGATTGTGTGCTAGCCAAACAAAGGACATCAAAGAGCTTGTCAACCAGAAGATCAGCTCCCATGACAAGAGATGCAATCTTGAGATCACAATTTGCATTGTCAATACAGCCATAAGTGGGGGAGTGCTTGAAGAATGACACAAATGGGAGTTCCCTCCTTCTCAATAGTCCTACATGATCTGTCATAAAAGTCCACAAATGTAAGAAAGCATTGAAATGCTCCTTTAATTACTACGGGGTACGTAAGCTCAGTTTCCGTAGTGTAGTGGTTATCACGTTCGCCTAACACGCGAAAGGTCCCCGGTCCGAAACCGGGCGGAAGCATGCGTCTTTGCTTATGCGTCCTGATATAAAAGTGTCTGACTGCAGGCACTGCTTGAACTTGTGGGGTTCTACTGCTGTTTGGGACACAGACAAGAGAAAGTACTCAAATCTGGTTCAGGTCTCTGACATCTGTAACCTTTGGATGCTCGTCTTGCTAAAGAGTTGTCTATGGCCCAAATTTCTGCAAACTCCACAGACTTCACACAAATCAACAAATCTCCAGTCGCTATATTTCCTGAAGATGGAGGCACAGACTAAGCTCTTGGAAATGACTGGCTCTAGGTGGCCTGCACAGGACTTGGGCCTATTTTCAGCCAATGCCCAAGGCAATGAAACAAATGGGCGCTTTAGGCAACAGTTCTGCTGCCAGAGGTTCTGGGGTTCTTAGGGCAGCATATGTTGAGCTGTGCTTGCTTTAGTGAACTCCTAAATGTCCAAAGTTTAAGTGAGCCTAACATGGAGACTACAGTTCAGACTCCTTGCTAGAGTGCGTCTGTCTCTTCTCCGTGGCTCCTTTTACTTCAAGGCCATGATAGGAACATGTCACCAAATTTGTCAGAGTGCGAGATTACTCAGTGAGACACATTGGAAAGCCAAACAAGCTGTCTTTCGGGGTTTCCGTAGTGTAGTGGTTATCACGTTCGCCTCACACGCGAAAGGTCCCCGGTCCGAAACCGGGCAGAAACATGGGTCTTTTCCTTCTTTGGTTACAAGGGAATTGATATTCACTCTTTAGACAACTCTGCTTGTCCAGCATTTTCTCTGTTTTACTTGCATCCCTATTGAGAATTAAGTCTCTTGGTTTTGTCTTCTGTAGGTTGTGTGCTAGCCAAACAAAGGACATCAAAGAGCTTGTCAAGAAGAAGATCGGGGCCTTCAGAGGTGGCAAAGGGATTGGAAGTGGGAAGAGTGCAAGAGGAAAAGTTGACTTGAGTCAAGGTGGCTAATGAACGATACAGCAGGAAGCTGAAGTGGAAAGTGCAGCAGAAGAGCATGAGCGAGGTTTGGTGCAGCATGAAGACCATGTGCAGATGAGATCAGCCAACACAAGAGGAGTGGAACTGACTGGGCCACTAACTTGCTCTTCAACTGACTAGATTCTTATGCTAGCGTGTGCTAATGCTAATGTACCTGTGGAGCAAAGTGCTAGAAAGCCAAATGAGGTTCCACTGAGACTTGAACTCAGATCGCTGGATTCAGGGTCCAGAGTGCTAACCATTACACCATGGAACCCTGCCTGAAGCACACAAAAGATCTGTGTCAAACAGGCATAAAAGTGTAGTTCCTGGTAAACCGATGGGGATTTCTACACGGCCAGCCAAATTTTACCTGTCATACCTGCTGCGAATCGCAGCTTGACGTGACCATTGCAGTGCTTCAGAGGTCCTCGTTAGTATAGTGGACAGTATCTCCGCCTGTCACGCGGAAGACCGGGGTTCGATTCCCCGACGGGGAGTGAGCAGTTTCCTTCTCTGTTCTGCCTTTTACCTGCAATGACCACACACACCTTAATCGCACACCAGATCCTAGTCAATCTAATAATCTAGTCCTATAATGGGCTTGAAGAAACATGAATTCCACCTGTGCGCTCACAAGTCGAAAAGGTCTTCTCAGAAAGAGCTCCCATCAGAAGAGATGCTAGTCCAAGAGAACACTGCTTGTGCAGCATTTTCTCTGTTTTACGTGCGTCCCTACTGACAAATAAGTTTCTTGGTCTTGTCTTCTGTAGATTGTGTGCTAGCCAAACAAAGGACATCAAAGAGCTTGTCAACCAGAAGATCAGCTCCCATGACAAGAGATGCAATCTTGAGATCACAATTTGCATTGTCAATACAGCCATAAGTGGGGGAGTGCTTGAAGAATGACACAAATGGGAGTTCCCTCCTTCTCAATAGTCCTACATGATCTGTCATAAAAGTCCACAAATGTAAGAAAGCATTGAAATGCTCCTTTAATTACTACGGGGTACGCAAGCTCAGTTTCCGTAGTGTAGTGGTTATCACGTTCGCCTAACACGCGAAAGGTCCCCGGTCCGAAACCGGGCGGAAGCATGCGTCTTTGCTTATGCGTCCTGATATAAAAGTGTCTGACTGCAGGCACTGCTTGAACTTGTGGGGTTCTACTGCTGTTTGGGACACAGACAAGAGAAAGTACTCAAATCTGGTTCAGGTCTCTGACATCTGTAACCTTTGGATGCTCGTCTTGCTAAAGAGTTGTCTATGGCCCAAATTTCTGCAAACTCCACAGACTTCACACAAATCAACAAATCTCCAGTCGCTATATTTCCTGAAGATGGAGGCACAGACTAAGCTCTTGGAAATGACTGGCTCTAGGTGGCCTGCACAGGACTTGGGCCTATTTTCAGCCAATGCCCAAGGCAATGAAACAAATGGGCGCTTTAGGCAACAGTTCTGCTGCCAGAGGTTCTGGGGTTCTTAGGGCAGCATATGTTGAGCTGTGCTTGCTTTAGTGAACTCCTAAATGTCCAAAGTTTAAGTGAGCCTAACATGGAGACTACAGTTCAGACTCCTTGCTAGAGTGCGTCTGTCTCTTCTCCATGGCTCCTTTTACTTCAAGGCCATGATAGGAACATGTCACCAAATTTGTCAGAGTGCGAGATTACTCAGTGAGACACATTGGAAAGCCAAACAAGCTGTCTTTCGGGGTTTCCGTAGTGTAGTGGTTATCACGTTCGCCTCACACGGGAAAGGTCCCCGGTCCGAAACCGGGCGGAAACATGGGTCTTTTCCTTCTTTGGTTACAAGGGAATTGATATTCACTCTTTAGACAACTCTGCTTGTCCAGCATTTTCTCTGTTTTACTTGCATCCCTATTGAGAATTAAGTCTCTTGGTTTTGTCTTCTGTAGGTTGTGTGCTAGCCAAACAAAGGACATCAAAGAGCTTGTCAAGAAGAAGATCGGGGCCTTCAGAGGTGGCAAAGGGATTGGAAGTGGGAAGAGTGCAAGAGGAAAAGTTGACTTGAGTCAAGGTGGCTAATGAACGATACAGCAGGAAGCTGAAGTGGAAAGTGCAGCAGAAGAGCATGAGCGAGGTTTGGTGCAGCACGAAGACCATGTGCAGATGAGATCAGCCAACACAAGAGGAGTGGAACTGACTGGGCCACTAACTTGCTCTTCAACTGACTAGATTCTTATGCTAGCGTGTGCTAATGCTAATGTACCTGTGGAGCAAAGTGCTAGAAAGCCAAATGAGGTTCCACTGAGACTTGAACTCAGATCGCTGGATTCAGGGTCCAGAGTGCTAACCATTACACCATGGAACCCTGCCTGAAGCACACAAAAGATCTGTGTCAAACAGGCATAAAAGTGTAGTTCCTGGTAAACCGATGGGGATTTCTACACGGCCAGCCAAATTTTACCTGTCATACCTGCTGCGAATCGCAGCTTGACGTGACCATTGCAGTGCTTCAGAGGTCCTCGTTAGTATAGTGGACAGTATCTCCGCCTGTCACGCGGAAGACCGGGGTTCGATTCCCCGACGGGGAGTGAGCAGTTTCCTTCTCTGTTCTGCCTTTTACCTGCAATGACCACACACACCTTAATCGCACACCAGATCCTAGTCAATCTAATAATCTAGTCCTATAATGGGCTTGAAGAAACATGAATTCCACCTGTGCGCTCACAAGTCGAAAAGGTCTTCTCAGAAAGAGCTCCCATCAGAAGAGATGCTAGTCCAAGAGAACACTGCTTGTGCAGCATTTTCTCTGTTTTACGTGCGTCCCTACTGACAAATAAGTTTCTTGGTCTTGTCTTCTGTAGATTGTGTGCTAGCCAAACAAAGGACATCAAAGAGCTTGTCAACCAGAAGATCAGCTCCCATGACAAGAGATGCAATCTTGAGATCACAATTTGCATTGTCAATACAGCCATAAGTGGGGGAGTGCTTGAAGAATGACACAAATGGGAGTTCCCTCCTTCTCAATAGTCCTACATGATCTGTCATAAAAGTCCACAAATGTAAGAAAGCATTGAAATGCTCCTTTAATTACTACGGGGTACGCAAGCTCAGTTTCCGTAGTGTAGTGGTTATCACGTTCGCCTAACACGCGAAAGGTCCCCGGTCCGAAACCGGGCGGAAGCATGCGTCTTTGCTTATGCGTCCTGATATAAAAGTGTCTGACTGCAGGCACTGCTTGAACTTGTGGGGTTCTACTGCTGTTTGGGACACAGACAAGAGAAAGTACTCAAATCTGGTTCAGGTCTCTGACATCTGTAACCTTTGGATGCTCGTCTTGCTAAAGAGTTGTCTATGGCCCAAATTTCTGCAAACTCCACAGACTTCACACAAATCAACAAATCTCCAGTCGCTATATTTCCTGAAGATGGAGGCACAGACTAAGCTCTTGGAAATGACTGGCTCTAGGTGGCCTGCACAGGACTTGGGCCTATTTTCAGCCAATGCCCAAGGCAATGAAACAAATGGGCGCTTTAGGCAACAGTTCTGCTGCCAGAGGTTCTGGGGTTCTTAGGGCAGCATATGTTGAGCTGTGCTTGCTTTAGTGAACTCCTAAATGTCCAAAGTTTAAGTGAGCCTAACATGGAGACTACAGTTCAGACTCCTTGCTAGAGTGCGTCTGTCTCTTCTCCGTGGCTCCTTTTACTTCAAGGCCATGATAGGAACATGTCACCAAATTTGTCAGAGTGCGAGATTACTCAGTGAGACACATTGGAAAGCCAAACAAGCTGTCTTTCGGGGTTTCCGTAGTGTAGTGGTTATCACGTTCGCCTCACACGCGAAAGGTCCCCGGTCCGAAACCGGGCGGAAACATGGGTCTTTTCCTTCTTTGGTTACAAGGGAATTGATATTCACTCTTTAGACAACTCTGCTTGTCCAGCATTTTCTCTGTTTTACTTGCATCCCTATTGAGAATTAAGTCTCTTGGTTTTGTCTTCTGTAGGTTGTGTGCTAGCCAAACAAAGGACATCAAAGAGCTTGTCAAGAAGAAGATCGGGGCCTTCAGAGGTGGCAAAGGGATTGGAAGTGGGAAGAGTGCAAGAGGAAAAGTTGACTTGAGTCAAGGTGGCTAATGAACGATACAGCAGGAAGCTGAAGTGGAAAGTGCAGCAGAAGAGCATGAGCGAGGTTTGGTGCAGCATGAAGACCATGTGCAGATGAGATCAGCCAACACAAGAGGAGTGGAACTGACTGGGCCACTAACTTGCTCTTCAACTGACTAGATTCTTATGCTAGCGTGTGCTAATGCTAATGTACCTGTGGAGCAAAGTGCTAGAAAGCCAAATGAGGTTCCACTGAGACTTGAACTCAGATCGCTGGATTCAGAGTCCAGAGTGCTAACCATTACACCATGGAACCCTGCCTGAAGCACACAAAAGATCTGTGTCAAACAGGCATAAAAGTGTAGTTCCTGGTAAACCGATGGGGATTTCTACACGGCCAGCCAAATTTTACCTGTCATACCTGCTGCGAATCGCAGCTTGACGTGACCATTGTAGTGCTTCAGAGGTCCTCGTTAGTATAGTGGACAGTATCTCCGCCTGTCACGCGGAAGACCGGGGTTCGATTCCCCGACGGGGAGTGAGCAGTTTCCTTCTCTGTTCTGCCTTTTACCTGCAATGACCACACACACCTTAATCGCACACCAGATCCTAGTCAATCTAATAATCTAGTCCTATAATGGGCTTGAAGAAACATGAATTCCACCTGTGCGCTCACAAGTCGAAAAGGTCTTCTCAGAAAGAGCTCCCATCAGAAGAGATGCTAGTCCAAGAGAACACTGCTTGTGCAGCATTTTCTCTGTTTTACGTGCGTCCCTACTGACAAATAAGTTTCTTGGTCTTGTCTTCTGTAGATTGTGTGCTAGCCAAACAAAGGACATCAAAGAGCTTGTCAACCAGAAGATCAGCTCCCATGACAAGAGATGCAATCTTGAGATCACAATTTGCATTGTCAATACAGCCATAAGTGGGGGAGTGCTTGAAGAATGACACAAATGGGAGTTCCCTCCTTCTCAATAGTCCTACATGATCTGTCATAAAAGTCCACAAATGTAAGAAAGCATTGAAATGCTCCTTTAATTACTACGGGGTACGCAAGCTCAGTTTCCGTAGTGTAGTGGTTATCACGTTCGCCTAACACGCGAAAGGTCCCCGGTCCGAAACCGGGCGGAAGCATGCGTCTTTGCTTATGCGTCCTGATATAAAAGTGTCTGACTGCAGGCACTGCTTGAACTTGTGGGGTTCTACTGCTGTTTGGGACACAGACAAGAGAAAGTACTCAAATCTGGTTCAGGTCTCTGACATCTGTAACCTTTGGATGCTCGTCTTGCTAAAGAGTTGTCTATGGCCCAAATTTCTGCAAACTCCACAGACTTCACACAAATCAACAAATCTCCAGTCGCTATATTTCCTGAAGATGGAGGCACAGATTAAGCTCTTGGAAATGACTGGCTCTAGGTGGCCTGCACAGGACTTGGGCCTATTTTCAGCCAATGCCCAAGGCAATGAAACAAATGGGCGCTTTAGGCAACAGTTCTGCTGCCAGAGGTTCTGGGGTTCTTAGGGCAGCATATGTTGAGCTGTGCTTGCTTTAGTGAACTCCTAAATGTCCAAAGTTTAAGTGAGCCTAACATGGAGACTACAGTTCAGACTCCTTGCTAGAGTGCGTCTGTCTCTTCTCCATGGCTCCTTTTACTTCAAGGCCATGATAGGAACATGTCACCAAATTTGTCAGAGTGCGAGATTACTCAGTGAGACACATTGGAAAGCCAAACAAGTTGTCTTTCGGGGTTTCCGTAGTGTAGTGGTTATCACGTTCGCCTCACACGCGAAAGGTCCCCGGTCCGAAACCGTGCGGAAACATGGGTCTTTTCCTTCTTTGGTTACAAGGGAATTGATATTCACTCTTTAGACAACTCTGCTTGTCCAGCATTTTCTCTGTTTTACTTGCATCCCTATTGAGAATTAAGTCTCTTGGTTTTGTCTTCTGTAGGTTGTGTGCTAGCCAAACAAAGGACATCAAAGAGCTTGTCAAGAAGAAGATCGGGGCCTTCAGAGGTGGCAAAGGGATTGGAAGTGGGAAGAGTGCAAGAGGAAAAGTTGACTTGAGTCAAGGTGGCTAATGAACGATACAGCAGGAAGCTGAAGTGGAAAGTGCAGCAGAAGAGCATGAGCGAGGTTTGGTGCAGCATGAAGACCATGTGCAGATGAGATCAGCCAACACAAGAGGAGTGGAACTGACTGGGCCACTAACTTGCTCTTCAACTGACTAGATTCTTATGCTAGCGTGTGCTAATGCTAATGTACCTGTGGAGCAAAGTGCTAGAAAGCCAAATGAGGTTCCACTGAGACTTGAACTCAGATCGCTGGATTCAGAGTCCAGAGTGCTAACCATTACACCATGGAACCCTGCCTGAAGCACACAAAAGATCTGTGTCAAACAGGCATAAAAGTGTAGTTCCTGGTAAACCGATGGGGATTTCTACACGGCCAGCCAAATTTTACCTGTCATACCTGCTGCGAATCGCAGCTTGACGTGACCATTGCAGTGCTTCAGAGTTCCTCGTTAGTATAGTGGACAGTATCTCCGCCTGTCACGCGGAAGACCGGGGTTCGATTCCCCGACGGGGAGTGAGCAGTTTCCTTCTCTGTTCTGCCTTTTACCTGCAATGACCACACACACCTTAATCGCACACCAGATCCTAGTCAATCTAATAATCTAGTCCTATAATGGGCTTGAAGAAACATGAATTCCACCTGTGCGCTCACAAGTCGAAAAGGTCTTCTCAGAAAGAGCTCCCATCAGAAGAGATGCTAGTCCAAGAGAACACTGCTTGTGCAGCATTTTCTCTGTTTTACGTGCGTCCCTACTGACAAATAAGTTTCTTGGTCTTGTCTTCTGTAGATTGTGTGCTAGCCAAACAAAGGACATCAAAGAGCTTGTCAACCAGAAGATCAGCTCCCATGACAAGAGATGCAATCTTGAGATCACAATTTGCATTGTCAATACAGCCATAAGTGGGGGAGTGCTTGAAGAATGACACAAATGGGAGTTCCCTCCTTCTCAATAGTCCTACATGATCTGTCATAAAAGTCCACAAATGTAAGAAAGCATTGAAATGCTCCTTTAATTACTACGGGGTATGCAAGCTCAGTTTCCGTAGTGTAGTGGTTATCACGTTCGCCTTACACGCGAAAGGTCCCCGGTCCGAAACCGGGCGGAAGCATGCGTCTTTGCTTATGCGTCCTGATATAAAAGTGTCTGACTGCAGGCACTGCTTGAACTTGTGGGGTTCTACTGCTGTTTGGGACACAGACAAGAGAAAGTACTCAAATCTGGTTCAGGTCTCTGACATCTGTAACCTTTGGATGCTCGTCTTGCTAAAGAGTTGTCTATGGCCCAAATTTCTGCAAACTCCACAGACTTCACACAAATCAACAAATCTCCAGTCGCTATATTTCCTGAAGATGGAGGCACAGACTAAGCTCTTGGAAATGACTGGCTCTAGGTGGCCTGCACAGGACTTGGGCCTATTTTCAGCCAATGCCCAAGGCAATGAAACAAATGGGCGCTTTAGGCAACAGTTCTGCTGCCAGAGGTTCTGGGGTTCTTAGGGCAGCATATGTTGAGCTGTGCTTGCTTTAGTGAACTCCTAAATGTCCAAAGTTTAAGTGAGCCTAACATGGAGACTACAGTTCAGACTCCTTGCTAGAGTGCGTCTGTCTCTTCTCCATGGCTCCTTTTACTTCAAGGCCATGATAGGAACATGTCACCAAATTTGTCAGAGTGCGAGATTACTCAGTGAGACACATTGGAAAGCCAAACAAGCTGTCTTTCGGGGTTTCCGTAGTGTAGTGGTTATCACGTTCGCCTCACACGCGAAAGGTCCCCGGTCCGAAACCGGGCGGAAACATGGGTCTTTTCCTTCTTTGGTTACAAGGGAATTGATATTCACTCTTTAGACAACTCTGCTTGTCCAGCATTTTCTCTGTTTTACTTGCATCCCTATTGAGAATTAAGTCTCTTGGTTTTGTCTTCTGTAGGTTGTGTGCTAGCCAAACAAAGGACATCAAAGAGCTTGTCAAGAAGAAGATCGGGGCCTTCAGAGGTGGCAAAGGGATTGGAAGTGGGAAGAGTGCAAGAGGAAAAGTTGACTTGAGTCAAGGTGGCTAATGAACGATACAGCAGGAAGCTGAAGTGGAAAGTGCAGCAGAAGAGCATGAGCGAGGTTTGGTGCAGCATGAAGACCATGTGCAGATGAGATCAGCCAACACAAGAGGAGTGGAACTGACTGGGCCACTAACTTGCTCTTCAACTGACTAGATTCTTATGCTAGCGTGTGCTAATGCTAATGTACCTGTGGAGCAAAGTGCTAGAAAGCCAAATGAGGTTCCACTGAGACTTGAACTCAGATCGCTGGATTCAGAGTCCAGAGTGCTAACCATTACACCATGGAACCCTGCCTGAAGCACACAAAAGATCTGTGTCAAACAGGCATAAAAGTGTAGTTCCTGGTAAACCGATGGGGATTTCTACACGGCCAGCCAAATTTTACCTGTCATACCTGCTGCGAATCGCAGCTTGACGTGACCATTGCAGTGCTTCAGAGGTCCTCGTTAGTATAGTGGACAGTATCTCCGCCTGTCACGCGGAAGACCGGGGTTCGATTCCCCGACGGGGAGTGAGCAGTTTCCTTCTCTGTTCTGCCTTTTACCTGCAATGACCACACACACCTTAATCGCACACCAGATCCTAGTCAATCTAATAATCTAGTCCTATAATGGGCTTGAAGAAACATGAATTCCACCTGTGCGCTCACAAGTCGAAAAGGTCTTCTCAGAAAGAGCTCCCATCAGAAGAGATGCTAGTCCAAGAGAACACTGCTTGTGCAGCATTTTCTCTGTTTTACGTGCGTCCCTACTGACAAATAAGTTTCTTGGTCTTGTCTTCTGTAGATTGTGTGCTAGCCAAACAAAGGACATCAAAGAGCTTGTCAACCAGAAGATCAGCTCCCATGACAAGAGATGCAATCTTGAGATCACAATTTGCATTGTCAATACAGCCATAAGTGGGGGAGTGCTTGAAGAATGACACAAATGGGAGTTCCCTCCTTCTCAATAGTCCTACATGATCTGTCATAAAAGTCCACAAATGTAAGAAAGCATTGAAATGCTCCTTTAATTACTACGGGGTACGCAAGCTCAGTTTCCGTAGTGTAGTGGTTATCACGTTCGCCTAACACGCGAAAGGTCCCCGGTCCGAAACCGGGCGGAAGCATGCGTCTTTGCTTATGCGTCCTGATATAAAAGTGTCTGACTGCAGGCACTGCTTGAACTTGTGGGGTTCTACTGCTGTTTGGGACACAGACAAGAGAAAGTACTCAAATCTGGTTCAGGTCTCTGACATCTGTAACCTTTGGATGCTCGTCTTGCTAAAGAGTTGTCTATGGCCCAAATTTCTGCAAACTCCACAGACTTCACACAAATCAACAAATCTCCAGTCGCTATATTTCCTGAAGATGGAGGCACAGACTAAGCTCTTGGAAATGACTGGCTCTAGGTGGCCTGCACAGGACTTGGGCCTATTTTCAGCCAATGCCCAAGGCAATGAAACAAATGGGCGCTTTAGGCAACAGTTCTGCTGCCAGAGGTTCTGGGGTTCTTAGGGCAGCATATGTTGAGCTGTGCTTGCTTTAGTGAACTCCTAAATGTCCAAAGTTTAAGTGAGCCTAACATGGAGACTACAGTTCAGACTCCTTGCTAGAGTGCGTCTGTCTCTTCTCCGTGGCTCCTTTTACTTCAAGGCCATGATAGGAACATGTCACCAAATTTGTCAGAGTGCGAGATTACTCAGTGAGACACATTGGAAAGCCAAACAAGCTGTCTTTCGGGGTTTCCGTAGTGTAGTGGTTATCACGTTCGCCTCACACGCGAAAGGTCCCCGGTCCGAAACCGGGCGGAAACATGGGTCTTTTCCTTCTTTGGTTACAAGGGAATTGATATTCACTCTTTAGACAACTCTGCTTGTCCAGCATTTTCTCTGTTTTACTTGCATCCCTATTGAGAATTAAGTCTCTTGGTTTTGTCTTCTGTAGGTTGTGTGCTAGCCAAACAAAGGACATCAAAGAGCTTGTCAAGAAGAAGATCGGGGCCTTCAGAGGTGGCAAAGGGATTGGAAGTGGGAAGAGTGCAAGAGGAAAAGTTGACTTGAGTCAAGGTGGCTAATGAACGATACAGCAGGAAGCTGAAGTGGAAAGTGCAGCAGAAGAGCATGAGCGAGGTTTGGTGCAGCATGAAGACCATGTGCAGATGAGATCAGCCAACACAAGAGGAGTGGAACTGACTGGGCCACTAACTTGCTCTTTAACTGACTAGACTCTTATGCTAGTGTGTGCTAATGCTAATGTACCTGTGGAGCAAAGTGCTCGAAAGCCAAATGAGGTTTCACTGAGACTTGAACTCAGAGCGCTGGATTCAGAGTCCAGAGTGCTAACCATTACACCATGGAACCCTGCCTGAAGCACACAAAAGCTCTGTGTCAAACAGGCATAAAAGTGTAGTTCCTGGTAAACTGATGGGGATTTCTACACGGCCAGCCAAATTTTACCTGTCATACCTGCTGCGAATCGTAGCTTGACGTGATCATTGCACTGCTTCAGAGGTCCTCGTTAGTATAGTGGACAGTATCTCCGCCTGTCACGCGATTCCCCGACGGGGAGTGAGCAGTTTCCTTCTCTGTTCTGCCTTTTACCTGCAATGACCACACACACCTTAATCGCACACCAGATCCTAGTCAATCTAATAATCTAGTCCTATAATGGGCTTGAAGAAACATGAATTCCACCTGTGCGCTCACAAGTCGAAAAGGTCTTCTCAGAAAGAGCTCCCATCAGAAGAGATGCTAGTCCAAGAGAACACTGCTTGTGCAGCATTTTCTCTGTTTTACGTGCGTCCCTACTGACAAATAAGTTTCTTGGTCTTGTCTTCTGTAGATTGTGTGCTAGCCAAACAAAGGACATCAAAGAGCTTGTCAACCAGAAGATCAGCTCCCATGACAAGAGATGCAATCTTGAGATCACAATTTGCATTGTCAATACAGCCATAAGTGGGGGAGTGCTTGAAGAATGACACAAATGGGAGTTCCCTCCTTCTCAATAGTCCTACATGATCTGTCATAAAAGTCCACAAATGGATGCTCCTTTAATTACTACGGGGTATGCAATCCCCTCAGTTTCCGTAGTGTAGTGGTTATCACGTTCGCCTCACATGCGAAAGGTCCCCGGTCCGAAACCGGGTGGAAACATGGGTCTTTTCCTTCTTTGGTCACAAGGGAATTGATGTTCACTCTTTAGACAACTCTGCTTGTCCAGCATTTTCTCTGTTTTACTTCCATCCCTATTGAGAATTAAGTCTCTTGGTTTTGTCTTCTGTAGGTTGTGTGCTAGCCAAACAAAGGACATCAAAGAGCTTGTCAAGAAGAAGATCGGGGCCTTCAGAGGTGGCAAAGGGATTGGAAGTGGGAAGAGTGCAAGAGGAAAAGTTGACTTGAGTCAAGGTGGATAATGAAAGATACAGCAGGAAGCTGAAGTGGAAAGTGCAGCAGAAGAGCATGAGCGAGGTTTGGTGCAGCATGAAGATGAGGTTTCACTGAGATGATGAGATCAGCCAACACAAGAGGAGTGGAATTGACTGGGCCACTAACTTGCTCTTTAACTTTCTAGACCAGGGTTGGGCAATCTCAGTACACAAGGGCCCTGCAGGTTTTAGATCTCACCTTGGGTCAACACACCTGAATCACATGATTAGTTCGTTATCAGGCCTCTGGAGAACTTCAGGACATTTTGAGGAGCTTATTTAGCCATTTAAGTCAGCTGTTTTGGTTCGAGAACACATCTAAAACCTGCAGGGTCACCGACCCTCGTGGACTGAGATTGCCCACTCCTGGGGCCCGTTCTTCGTACGTCGCTTACTACATCCAAGATCAAATGACACATCCGAGATCAAATCATCGCGCTACCCGTGAGCTCGCTAAGCCGGTTCTCCGAACACACCTGTTGTTGACGATTAGTATAGCTGGATGAAGTAATGTGAGATCTCTGGGTGGCTTAACAGGGGCTACGCATCGAGAGTAGAAACATTGATCGGCAACCCTCTGATTGGTCGGCGAAAATGTCGAAGGAGCGCGCTCGGTATTTTTCGGCAGCAGAGCAAGAACTCTTGAGTGAGGGATTTCAGGAGTTTCAGATTTTAATTAAAACGCAAGGGAACACTGCAAAGGCTGCAAAAGCAAGGAGAGAGGGCTGGCAGAAAGTTGCTGACAAATTAAACTCGTAAGTAATTTAATGATGACAATAATAATGGAGTGGATTGATGTAGCGCTTTTCAAGGCACCCAAAGCGCATGACAATGCCACTATTCAGTCACTCTCACATTCACACACTGGTGGAGGCAGCTACGGTTGTAGCCACAGCTGCCCTGGGGCAGACTGACAGAAGCCAGGCTGCCATATCGCGCCATCGGCCCCTCTGGACAACACCAGTAGGCGGTAGGGTAGATTTATCATATCACACTATATTATCCAATATTATATTACATTATATTATAATATGTTATATTATATCCCCTTTCACATTAGAGCCACAACAGGACCCACTAGAACATGGGAACAAGTAAAAGTGAAATATAAGAATATTCTACAGAATGGTAATATTTATCACTTATATTGCTTTTAGTCTCTTGGAAAGAGACCCTGAAATAATCTGTTTGTTTATAACAGCAACCAAGAAAAGGGCAGAGCAAAAAAAGACAGGTGGTGGTCCTGCACCCCCTCGTCAACAAGTTGGTTAAGTAAATAATACCCTCACGGGAATATCGATATCTCTCTATGAGCACACTGTCGCGCTGAGCTAAAGGATCCTGTCTGTCCCGCAATATACGCTGGATTCTGAAAACTCTCCTTATCAATCTTGCACCTTCCGCAATGGGTGGCTCGCGTTTACGGACAGGACATGGCTGCGACAGGCTTCCCAAATCCACCTTCGCTTTTATAGCCGTGGTCTCTCATCTTGATTACACGAAGTGATTTCCAATTACTACTCTGAAATATGAATTACATCTGTAATAATCACATACATGTAATAGAATGTTAATAGTACATTTCCCTTTTTTAGGAAATGACCTGTATGTATCTGTGTGACATCAATAAAAGGATCAAGTGCTGCATTATCTTTAGTTACATTGATGTTATTTGTTTATGGTGAAACAGTGGTGGAATATCGCTGTTGCTTTCGTATAAATGAAGCGGACATACCTGCGTGGCCGCGATCTAATCCTGTTTACATAAAGTAAGCCTGCTCCCGAGCAGGTTTACGCTTACGGCTCTGTTGCTATGACAGCAAGTCCCGGATGAGCTTCGGGGAACCGAACGATCCAAGATCACGCGAAATCGTCAACAATCTAATCCAGCTAACTTACTTAGCGAGGTACGAAGAACGGGCCCCTGGTCTAAACTCTGATGCTAGCGTGTGTTAATGTACCTGTGGAGCAAAGTGCTAGAAAGCCAAATGAGGTTCCACTGAGAATTGAACTCAGATCGCTGGATTCAGAGTCCAGAGTGCTAACCATTAGAATGTATTACGACCTTAACCTGAAAATTGAATTTACTCTTTTAGAGAATATTAAATAGTAAAAGCCATGTTAACATGGCTTAATCTCACCAACACAAGTCTTACCTTTCCAAAGGTTGATGCAGAAGTAAAGTTTCTTTAATGAAGTTAAGTATTTCTTGTGAAGTTTTCAAGCCGTTAGAGAGAGTCAAGTTCTGTCATTTCATTCTTACCCATAGCTGTTTTTTTTCTAAACAGACACTGATCCCACAAGAGGAGGAATTTAACTGCAAACGCTCTCAGACGTATCAGTCCTGCTTTTCCCGGATCAGTGTTCATAGTTTAGTCTGTGGTGTCAATCCTTAAGCCTCTTTTATCAATATAATCATTCCTGTGCACTTTTCAGGGTCCAGGTCATTACAACCTTTTTATCATCAATCAAATAAAAATGACACATCATCTGGATTAATAGAAAGAAAGAAAAACCCAAAGAAAACTATTAAAAATATTTTATTTATCATGCACAGACTGCTGGACAATAGAGGGCACTAAAACACTGTGCTCCCTGAGCCACACCAAAGTTTGAAGTGTCAATGTGGTAAACCAAATCTGGTTTAGTGTGGGGAAATTCCTGACAAGTTGCAGCAATCAAATTGAAATTCACAGGGAACAAATTTAAAAACTAACAGACAGAAAAAATGACACTGTTACAAAATACGAACACAACAGCCTCATAATGACAGATTTAACCTTCTAAGACCTGAACTCTTCCATGGCATGCTTTTTTGATTTCTCTTTGATATTTGGGCTGATTGGGACCCGATGAATGTAAAAACAGAGGATTACCAGATTATGTTTTTTTTACCTGATTTTTGTTTCTTAGAAAAATAAGAGCCACATATGAGGATATTCATTTTTAGAGCAAAATTGAGTATAAATACAAAATGTGATGTCCACATATGTGGACGCCAGGTCCTAGGAGGTGAAAGAAAAAAAGCTATATACGTTAATGTGAAAACATATTCCTGATGTTGGACTAAGATGATACAGATGATTACTATTTGCAATTATCAGAGGGACAAAAGCTATGGATTGTTTAATATACATTTTCCATCTTGTGATCAGATTACTGTACAGTACAATCTCTGTTGTCTCTTCACATTTTCTTGTCTCGATGCATGCTCAGTCATCCAGGTATGTAAATCTCAAAAGGTTGATTGTGATCATCTGGACAAAACTTTTCATCACTCATCCAAGTGACTTCTTCAGTATTTTGGGATTCACAGTGGTGCTAGTTTCGGTCATTGTGCAAATGCACTGTTTATAAGGTTGGGGAAACCTGCAGCCAGCTGAGACTGGAGAAGTCACTTGGATGAGTGACGAAATGTTGCTCCCACTGAAAACGCTACGTCCAGATGAATAGAATCAACTTTTGGGGATTTGCATTTCCCTCTTAGGATAAATCCTTTCCCACTAACCCCACAACATGAAAGTAATTATTCTCCTGTGTGTGCTCTCATGTGCCTCTTTAAATCCCCTAATTGTAAAAATCTTTTATTACAAATGTCACAGCCAAATGGTTTGTCTCCTGTGTGAATTATCATATGCCTGTTAAGATTTTTGTTATAATTAAACCGTTTACCACAAAGATCACAAGCATACGGGCTCAGCCCTGTGTGGATGCTCCTGTGTCTCTTCAGAACACCTTGTTGTGAAAACCTTTTACTACAAAATTCACAGCTGAATGGTTTCTCTCCTGTGTGGATTCTTTTGTGTGTCTTCAGATTGCCCACTCGATTAAATCTTTTACCACAAATGTCGCAACCAAATGGCTTCTCACCCGTGTGAACACTCAGATGTGTCTTGAAATGAATCCTCTGAGTAAATCTTTTACCACAAACATTACAATCGAAAGGCTTCTCTCCCGTATGGACACTTCTGTGTCTCTTCAGATCCCCCAGTTGTAAAAATCTTTTACTACACACACCACAACTAAAAGGTTTTTCGCCTGTGTGGATTCTCATGTGCCTATCCAGACTATACTGCTGTCTAAATCTAGTTTCACAAATGCTACAAGTAAACGGTTTTTCCCCTGTGTGGACTCTCATGTGAGTCTTAAGATTTGCATTTTGATTGAATCTTTGTCCACAAACACTGCAGCCAAATGGTTTCTCTCCACCGTGGACTTTTGTCTGCGATTCAACACTTTCCTTCACTCTATTAACCAAATGGCTGGAAGTTTTTTTTCCTGAATGATGTGTTGAATAATGTCTCTGAAGATACCCTTTGTACTGAAAGCGTTTACCACACTCAGAGCAGCTGAGCGGTTGTTTGGCAGAGATATGTCCCACATTATCACTCTTTACACCTGAGTCATGTTTCATGCTCTCCTTCCAATCACTACTTTCACTTTCAGGTCCAGACAAAGGCTCTTGCCAATCATCATCATCCTCATCAACAGTGACTTCATTCTCGAAATAGTCTGAAGCTTTTCCATCAGTATTTGGTTGTAAAAGACTGTTTAGATATGAAGTATTGGTAGGTTCTGGTCCTCCACAGAGCTCTCCACCAGGTTCTCCTTTTATCTGCTTGTGTGAGCAGCTGGCTGGAGTCGGTGTGTCTTTGTTATCTTCAGCTGGTTCTTGGTGAAGCTCTAAGACTTGAGGTTTCTCTTCCTCATCTTCAGTCTTCAAAGTAACAGCACCCAGACCATTAAGCTGCTCTCCTTCCTGACCAGTCCATAGTTCCTCCTGCTCCTCCTTTATGTGGATGTGGCCTATGTCCTGCTGGTCCAGACTGGGGATCGAGGGAACCTCTTCTTTAACTGGCAACATCTGCTGGACATCTGCAGAAAACACACATTACAGGTGCATCACAGGAAGCTGGGAGCTATGCATTTTTAGTTCGAGAATTCTAGTTCTAAGTCAGGGATGTCAAACTTACGGCCAATGGACCACATCCAGCCCACGATACAATTATATCTGGCCCGCAAGATAATTTCATATGTCAATTATTAATTTTCTTTATCGTGTGAAAAAAACATTTAAATGCAGAAGTTCTTTATTGACAGAAAGCTGAGTGTCACAGGTCTGGGCTACTTAGGATAAAAGTGGGCTGTATGTGGCCCCTGATATAAAATACGTTTGACATCCCTGTTCTACGGTATTACACATCAAGACATAACAAAAACAAAAAATCATCTGCTCTCTACAAGGTTCTAAAATCATTTAAGCACAGCCTTCTAACATATGACACAATGTCATTATTTACTGAACAAAAACTAAGCCAAACTGCAGAAGCAGTGTGTTTAAGCTGTGTGTGGAAAAACTAGCTACATCCTATATGATTCAACAGCTTGTAGAAACAATGTTAGCACAAAAACAGTAAAGTACAGTGGTCCCTCGTTTATCGCGGTAGTTACGTTCTAAAAAATAACCCGTGATATGTGAAATCTGCGAAGTAGCCAACTTTCTTTTTTACAATTAGTATAGATCTTTTAAGGCTGTAAAACCCCTCACTACACGCTTTATACACTTTTCTCAGGCAGGCATGAACATGTTCACACTTTTCTCTCTTGTTTAAACACTCTCAAAGTTCAAACCTTCGTAGAAAAATAAGTCCAGTATTATAGAATGAAACCAAAGGCACCCGCGGCTGCCTTTGACGGTGAAAAACGTTTTGTCTACATTGTTGTGTTTTTGATCGAAGACTTTGACAAGCTGAATGCATTCTGTACGGTACAGGAGACACGGTACGAGATTGATTGACAATGGTCTAGAGCCAATCAGGACGCAGAACACAATGCGCTGTACACATTTAGTAATGATCAGTTACTACCGACTGCATTACTGCATTTTGTGCAATTTCCTTACACTATTTTTCTAGTATATCTAATTCACATTTTCTTTCTGAGCCTAGTGCTGTGAATTTCCCCAGAGTAGCATTAATAAAATCTTTATTTATCTATAACTATGCATTCTCTTCAGTGAGAAGTGGTCGAGAACATAAACCAAAGCACATCGTCTCACACACTGTGTTAGTGCACTAAGTAAAGAAATTACTCACACTGGACTCACACAGCTAATCCTGGCTCATAAATTTCAGTTTCATGGACCATAAAGACAAGCTCCAAGTGTTTCTGGAGCTTTACCTTCTTTACTAACTTCAGATTTTATCCTCTTGTCCATGAACCTCTGAAGTGGTTACCAAATACCTGAATACAGCATCATTACACACTAATTGTTGTGTTTTATAATTTAGTTTCTGCTGTTTGATCAAGAGAATGAGTTACATGTTAATGAAACAAATGAACGTCACCCACCTGCCTGTGCTTCTGCCAAACCTGATGTAGCTGATGCAGATACAAGGGGACACAACCTGAGACCTTTGGGGTCGTCCGGTTGGAGGATCTTTAATCGAGACATTGAAACTCCACTTGTGATTTTCAGGTGCAAGCTGCAATGACACAAATGAGCCACCCGAACATTTACTCATTCATTCTCAGGCAGTAGAGGGGCTCAATTACCAATCAGAAGTTCGATGGATATATCCATGACTCCTCCGGTCTGTGCACCAAACTATTAACTCTGTGTTATTCTTGGTGCATCTGTCAAAGTGCAAATGTTAGATTAAACTGAGATGATCTGGCAAGAGTTGCAAAACGTTATGAATTCACTGTATCACTGTTACTGCCAATACCTTAGAGCAGCTCTGGGTCCTTTGACAGGTTAACTTTTAAAAATTAAATTCTAGTCCAGGTAGCAGGTCTATATTTTTGTGTAAAAGCCCTCTTGTGCTGGCCGTATCCATGACCGTGTGGCTGCTGACTCTACTGGGAATAAAGTACCTATCCAGCAGAAAACAAGTGAGTCCTCTTCAGCTATGTCCCGGTGGAGGAGGTGACCCCAACGTGTATTTCTTTTCCTCCTTCATGTTTTTGCTCGTTTGGCGGCGATAGCTGACGCCCGGTTTTATTTATTGTGCTAAATTAGAAATGTTACCGTCTCAGTGTCTCAAAACCTCGTTATACCATAAAAACGATTCTAATTATTATTCGGCACCGCAGGCTTCCCTGGTGAGAGGATGAAAACTCGTCTGGAAGCTCCGCACAGTCTCAGGACGGACAGCTTCCTGCCCGTCAGTCCAACATTTTTTTTGTTCCCCTTTACAACACGGTATAATAGAAGGTTCCTAGAGCCGTTTTTTTCCTGACGCAAAAAGATTCCTGAGGAATGAACGAAGAAATAATTGTTAAAGTTTAAAAAGTAAAATTAACCTCCAGTTCCGATTCATGCAAAACAGTCTTTGTGGCGAAAGAAATCCTAAGAAGTCATTTTAGTTTGAGGACAACATACAGCCAGATCAGGTTCACTGTTTTTCATTTATTTTCTGTTTTGTGTCTTATCTACTTTAAATATAAGCTGAACAAAATATATTAAATAAATAGTTAACTGATGAATAGTTTTCCAATTTCAGGCTGTTTGACATCATTACAAAGAAATGTTACGTCAGTATCTTTGGCTGGCCATCGGGCAACTGTGTTTGTCTCTTGCTTTAACTCTTTATCATTATTTGAACCCTCATGCAAAAAGCCATTTCAGAATCACAAACATTTAATTTGTTGGGTTATGACCGATGGTCCCTTCAAGTGTATAATATTTAAATATTGCACCTGGAGCTAATATGAATAGTTTTATTTATTATTGTACAAATAAAACATAATTTGACATTTTTATTGCAGTTTAATCTTGAAGCCAGTAAAAATTTTTTAAAAAGCAATGTATGACTCCACCCATGAAACTCAGATTATATTGAGTGTACATCTCATCAAATGTGACCTTTACCGAATTCACTTTCATAATGAAAAGTTTTTATCTTTGCTAATCAAACGGCATTGTGGATGGATGACTGAATTTTCCTTAGGAAAATTCCTAAGCAAGTGAAGTAATCTTTGTCTGCACAGCAGTCATCAAAACAGGGTGAAATTCTCTAAATACTAAAGAGTAGTGCTTCCTTTATTACCTCCTTTATCTTTATAAACTGGACCATCCTTTATGCTTCATCATCTGAAACATATATCATGGGAGACAAGTGACAATCTTTTAAAAATATATATTTATGTTTTGTACTGTGGAAAAAATATGTTCTAATTATGAAATATGCTTCAGTTACATCCATGTCCTTCACAGTATGATATAATTAACCTTTGACCTTGAGGAAACATTAGTTCTCTAACTTTGGTCTCAGGTTGAGGCAGGTGAGCAAAGGTCCTAACGCACCTCATGAAGAAACAGACACTGGCAACTAAAACATCAACTGTAGCAGTAAGTAAACCTGTAACACTGTCAGACCAGAACTGGTTTAATGGTCCAAGTTCATAACTGATCAGGACAAATACGAACAGTTGAGAACATTTTATTATTTTGTGAACATTCAAACTTCCTCCAAAAGTTGCAATTTAAAAGACAATTGTAACCCATATCAACTACTCCCTGTCACATGACCCACGTCAGCTGATTTGAGGTCCCTCTTCTGATTGGCTCCTCCCACGTCGCGGCAACTCTGAAAACCGGCTGTGGAGGGATATTTCCGGGTTCGACTCCTGCTGTGGCTGTGAGCTTATGGTATTTAGAACGGTGTTGGAAAACAAAGCGTTTTCTCCCCTCAATTCATCTTTAAACTTTAAACTCAGCGGTAAGTGTCCTTAATATCTTTCAACCTTTGGTTGTCAGTAACCAGCCGATCGTTTTTGCGATTTAAAAAATGACTTTGTGCGGCAGCGCTCCCACCGCAAGCAGAACTCCGGTTCAAAAACCGCTGTTTTTGAACACTTTCTTTACTTAAGCATTTTTATGGGCTTACTTTGAAACAAAGTGCGATTGAATGATTATTGTTATGTGTTGCCTTGAATTCGGCTATGCTGTCTGTTAGACAGTTGTTTTTCTTTATTGTTGTTTTTGTATTGTTTGTAGCGAACGCTACTGGAATGTATAGATTAAGCTACGTAGCCAAGATGATTAATGATTTAACTGTTGTACATTGATTGATGATGATTTATGATTTGCATTGTTACCTAGACTTGCAGAAGAATATATTTGTTTACCGGTACACTGAATCGAACTTGATGTGCTAATGGACATTTTTCTGACCTACAGGTCAGGTTTTTTTCCCTCTTTGAATTGATCTTCTTCATATTGAAGTGGCGAGCCGGTAGGACCATTCTTTCTTTTCCCCCACTTAGCCGTCTTTGGATTACGGACATATTTCCCCCTTGTATGAAGCTGGACCCTAAGGAGGAATACCTTAAAAGTGAACTTTAAAAAGAAAAGGACCAAAAAAAGGACTCTTAGCAAAAGGACTCTTGCACAGAAAAATCACAGCACTGATTTATTATTTAATTGTGGACATTTACGTTGTGTGTTGTGTTAATTATTTTGTTCCATTTCCCCTTTCCCCTATTTATTCAATATATTTTTGGTACAAGACATTGCAGTTTTTGGTCTCATCATTCACACCATCTGGGCTCCATAAAGAACTATTTCTTCTGCGCGTCAGTCAGTAAATTCATCCATTGACATAAACTAGTCCTTAAATAACTTAGCGTTACACAATCATGTAGCTAAAAATTAAACTGAGTCTTTTCTTCTTCATTTAATTTTCAATGACAGAAAGACGATCTGCTTCCAGAACCTCCGATAACGACAGGTGGTCAGTTTTCTGAAAACCACTGAAAGAAGATTATACTTAAGCATTTCCAAACTGGTTCCCACGGCAGAATTAGTGTAATATTGCATATTTAAGACTAGTTCCAAATAATGTCATGAAATTATATGATGTGATTAACACTAGAACCATAGTGGGGAGGAGGCAGATTGAACTGGTACCTGCTTCACCATGCCTACACCATTTTTAAAATACCAAAGGATCAAAATAAACCCCATTTGGTGGCTCTAGTGGTAAGTGTGAGAGTGTTTTCGAACTCATGATGAAAGCAAATTTGGACACAATAACAACTTAAGATTAAAAAAAAGAAAAATAATTTAGATGCAAGTTATGTGCTAACATAAAAATTCATCATTACTGACATTAATGACTTTCTATAGCACACTGAATCTCCTCTTGTGCAAATCTTTTACTGCAAGCACTACCATTTGAGTGCTTTTGGTTCTTGGTGTGCTTTAAAATTTGTATTTTGGTTAAACTCTCATCCACATAAACCAAACAGCTTGAAGCCCTTTCACCTACATGACTTGTCATCTTGAGTTGAGCAAACTCGAAAGCAGGAAAAGGATTTTTTTTGGGCAGTGTTACATCCCAGACTCAGGAGCCCTGATCTCCTGCTAACCATTTTCTTCGGTTTCAGGTTCAGAATCTGACAATGGTTCCTGCCAGTCACCAACATCATCATCATCTTCATATTTATCATCAATACTGACAGTTCCAGCATTATGTGGCTGTAAATGACTTTTGAGATCTGTGTTTTTGCCTGGTTCTGGTCCCCCACAGTCCTCCCCATCTGTTTTCTGTTCAGCTGGGACACTGGGTGGAGGCTTTGTGTCAATATTGTCTTGATGAAGCTGTGAGAACTTGGATTTCTCCTCCTCCTCATCTTCACTCGTAACAGGAACGGCAGTAAATGGGTACATGGTGATTTTAACCTCCTCCATCAAATATAACTTCTTGTCTTCGCAACCAGCCAGAAGTTCCTTCTGCTCCTCCTTTACATGGAGGGGCTCTGGATCCTGGTCCTCTTGGATACAGGGAGTCTCTTCTGTGTGCCCGACATCTGCAGGAAAAACAACCAAACAACAACCAAATATTGACTAATTCAAGAAGTTTGGAAATAACTGGTAAAATCATAATTCAATTCTGATTTTATCACCCTGTGAAAACAAGTTTCAATATGCATAT
This sequence comes from Copadichromis virginalis, assembly GCF_057382275.1. Classification (NCBI taxonomy): domain Eukaryota; kingdom Metazoa; phylum Chordata; class Actinopteri; order Cichliformes; family Cichlidae; genus Copadichromis; species Copadichromis virginalis. Next base: position 29,967,988 of record NC_140625.1, read on the forward strand.
TTTAATGTACACTTCTATTCAGTTTATATTATATTATTTATAAGTGTCAAACAGTCACCTTAAGGCACATCATACTGTAAGGTAAAGACCCGGCAATGACAGAGAAAATGCCAACAATCAGACAACCTCCTATGAGCAAGAACTTACCATCAGTGGGAAGGAAAAACTCCCTTTTAACAGGAAGAAACTTCTGGCAGAACCAGGCTCAGGGAGGGGCGGCCATCTGCCGCAACTGGTTGGGTCAAAATGTTTTTCAGAATGCTGCTTAGGCCCAGTCTTTCAGAAAATAATAGCTGACACACCCTTCAGCACATCCATCTACTGTTCTATTAAGCCTCATGAGAAATGATCTCTGTGGAAGGGAACCTGTCAAGAAGCTATTGTTAATGAAGGGAAACAGGGAGAGGCTGAGGTATCAACATTTACACAAGAACTGGACTGAAAATTAGTGGCAACAGGTCTGATGGACGGAATTCGAATTTGATCAAATCATCAGCAGAAAATACAGAGGCGGTCAGGAGAGAGGTACAATGGTGAGAGTCTAGAGCCATCTGTAAAACACGGTGAAGCTTCTGTCTATGGTTTGGAGCTGCATTACAGCCATTACCCAGACCTCAACACCACTGGAGCGCTGTGGGATCATCCCGGCAGAACAGAGCAAAAGCCAGAAACATGCAAAGAAGCTTTGACTGTTCTTTGCCTGAAGAACTATTCCTGAAGACTACTTAAAGAAATTACAGAAAGCTGCCTCAGAGAGTTCAAGCTGTGTTAAAGAATAAAGATGGTCACGCCAAGTACTGACTTTCAAGCCTGTAAGAATTGTTCAAACTCTGGTTTTGTCTCATATTTTCATGTATGTTCGCAGATATTTCAATAAGCCCCTGCACACATGTTCAATTTTTCTAGCAAAGTATAAAGAAATTGACTTCTGCACAGTACTGGACATGAAATACATTTCTTTTTTTCCCTAAGAAATCTAGCTTCCCACATCTAACACAATTTAATATGATGGTATTTGCATGTTTCATATTTTAGTATGTATATCAAGGAATAAATATTTACAATTACAATTTAAATGTGACCTCAAAATTCAGAATTTACTCAGTGGCCACCTATGCTCCACGACATGAGTAAAAGCGTTTTTTAAAGCACTTTGTCAACCAGTGGCATCATGTCCATGTAGCAGGTCTTGGCAGTGCAAATGTTATGCAGTTCTCTCAGAAGCCTGACTGCAATATGCAAAAGTTTAAAAATTCGTGAAATGTAAGAATTTTGGAACGGTTCCTCAATTCTCATCTCCAGTTAGAGCTAATATTGGAAAAAATCCATATGACACCCAAACATACTGGAGACAGTGCTATTACAAAGTGATTTAATATACTTGATGTACAGTAAAAATTGTTTACACAAATGTGTGTCACTTACCTACACTTCTTTTCATCTGCACCATTTCAGACGTGGCTGGTACCAGTTTTGGGGACTTTGAACCCACGGCGGTGGCTTCCACCAGGCGAACGCTCTTTTCTCCAGTGTGGACGCTCATGTGCCTCTTCAAAATCCCAGATTGTGTAAACCTTTTACTGCAAACATTACAACCGAATGGTTTCTCTCCTGTGTGGACTCTCATGTGTGCTGTAAGATTTCTCTTAAACTTAAATGTTTTATTACACTTATCACAAACAAACGGCCTCTCTCCTGTGTGGATGCTTGCATGTCTCTTTAAAATAGCTTGCTCTAAAAATCGTTTACCACAAACGTCACAGCTATATGGTTTCTCTCCTGTGTGGATTCTGATGTGCGTCCTAAGATTTCTATTACAATTAAAGCTTTTGCCGCAAACATCACAAATGAACGGTTTTTCTCCGGTGTGGACTCTCATGTGTCTCTTAAAATGGTTCCTTTGCCTAAATTTTTTACCACAGACAATACAGCTGAAAGGTTTCAAACCAGTGTGGACGGCCTTGTGCCGGTTAAGATCGCCGAGCTGTGCAAACCGTTTACTACAATCACTGCAACCAAAGGGTTTCTCTCCTGTATGGATTCGCATGTGTCTATCGATGGTATACTGATGTCGAAAGCTTTTTCCGCAAACGTTACAACTAAATGGTTTTTCTCCGGTGTGGATTCTCATGTGTGCCTTCAGATTTCTTTTACTGGTACATTTTTGTCCACAGAGATCACAGTTCAGTGGGTTCGCTTCTCTTTGATTTCTGGCCTGTGATGCAGTTTTTTGCTTTCCTCTAAAACACGCACTATTAACCAAACAGTTCGAAGCCTTTTTTGCTGAACGGCGTGCCACATGCCTCTGAAGAGACTGCTTGTAAACAAACTGTTTATCACACTCAGAGCAGGTAAATTTCTTTTTGGCGGTTTTACGGTCCACATTACCTTTTACTACTGACTCAAGTGATTTCTTCTTCTTTAAACCCTTCTCATTGTTTTCAGTCCCACATCCACAATCTGACAAAGGCACCTGCCATTCGTCACCATCAATACTGACATCGGTCTCATAGGATTCTAAAACAATTCCATCAGTTTTTGGTTGTAAATTAATATTTAAATCCAGGTTCTTGTCTGCTTCTGGTAATCCACAGTTATCAGTTTCTGTTTTTATCTGTTTTGCTGAGCTACTGGTTGGAGGCTCTCCCTCTGTGTTGTTTTCAGATAATCTCTGATGAAGTTCTGAGGACTGTGACTTCTCTTCATCGTCTTCAGTTTTCACAGGAACAGCTGTGATTAGGACCTTGGTGATGTCAGCCTCTTCCTGCCCATCCAGCAGTTCCTCCTGTTCCTCTTTAATACAGAGGATGTCTGGATCCTGTTGGTCATGACTAGGGCTGCAGGAAACCTCTCCTTCAACCTGCAAGACCTGGACATCTGCAAGATGTCCAGGTCTTGCCGCTGTAGCTGAAACACACACACAATTATGGAAACATATGACACAAATCCTATTAAAGTTTTTAATATTACACAAATGATTTTGGAATCTAATACAAATTTTAAAATGAAAAAAAAAAAACAACAACACAGAAAACCAAGTGTTTTCCACTGAAAACAATTGGCATTGTTACATATTAAATATCCATCCATCCATCCATTCGCTTCCGCTTATCCTTTTCAGGGTCGCGGGGGGCGCTGGAGCCTATCCCAGCTGTCATAGGGCGAGAGGCGGGGTACACCCTGGACAGGTCGCCAGTCTGTCGCAGGGCTAACACACAGGGACAGACAACCATTCACACTCACATTCACTCGCACATTCACACCTAGTGACAATTTAGATTAATCAATTAACCTATCCCCACAAGCACATATTAAATATTTGTTGTATATTATAGACAGACTGATGTATGTCACTTACCTAGATCTCTTGTGTCTTGTGTCTGAACCAGCTGTGATGTGGGCCATGCAGATATGGCACCAGCCAATCGGAGATCTCTGGTTTGATCTGGCTGAAGACTCTTATTTCCTGTGTGGACGCTCATGTGTCTCTTTAAAATTCCTGGCTGTGAAAAGCTTTTTTTACAAACATCACAGCCGAACGGTCTCTCTCCTGTGTGGACTCTCATGTGTGTCTTCAGATTTCTCTTACAGTTAAATCTCTTACAACAAACATCACAACCAAATGGTTTCTCTCCTGTATGGACTCTCATATGTCTCTTGAAATGAATCCTCTGTCTAAATTTCTTATTGCAAATGCTACAGCTGAACGGTTTCTCTCCTGTGTGCACATTCTGGTGTCTCTTCAGAGACCCTGGATGGGAAAATCGTTTATTACAAACATCACAGCCAAACGGTTGCTCTCCTGTGTGGACTCTCATGTGTCGGTTTAGATTATACTGATTTCTAAAACTTCGTTCACAAATCTTACAACTAAATGGTTTCTCTCCTGTGTGAACTCTAATGTGCGTCTTAAGATTTGAGTCTCTCTTAAATTTCTGTCCACAGAAATCACAGCTGAATGGTTTCTCTTCTGTGTTTTCTGTCATCTGTGAATCTACAGTGTCACTGTCTTCAGGTCCAGAATTGGACAAAGCCTCCTGCCAACCATCATCAATGCAAACTTCAGTCTCATAAGAGTCTAAAGGCTTTCCATCAGTACTTGGATGTAGATGACTGTAAACATCTGGGTACCTGGTTGATTCTGGTCCTCCAACAGTTTCTGTTTTTATCTGTTTGGCTGAGCTGCTGTTTCGAGGCTCTGCCTCTATGCTGGCTTCAGCTGGTCCCTGATGAAGTTGTGAGAACAGAGGTTTCTCTTCATCACCCTCACTCATCACAGCAGTGATTGGGACCTTGGTAATTTCAGTGTCCCCTAACCCATTTAGCTGCTCTGCCTCCTGAGTCATCAAGAGCTCCTCCTGTTACTTCTTTATGTGAAGGAGGTCTGAGTCCTGCTGGTCCAGATTAGGGATGCTGGGAACTTCATTTTCAATCTGCAACATCTGCTGAACATCTGCAGGAAGCATTAAAACACATCTGTACATTATGCTCAACTGTCACTTTGCGTAGTTGCAAAGAGCCATACCAAATTTGTAATTTCTTTAGTATTTTTTTTTAATGTAATTTGAAATTGATTTGTGATTTTGGAGGACATTGGGGAATGACTTTGATATCCATAAAACAGACACCGACACTGTGCTGGTTAGAGCTCGGCCGATGGAGTATTTATAACACCAATACAAATATTTGGCAACTTAAAAAAAAAATCAGATGTTTTATTTTCTTCAGACACATGATATCAAAACAGCTTTTCCTAACACTTATTATGCGTAGTTATTCATCTACTCTGTTCAGATCAGCTGGTTGCTGTGTTTTTGGTGTTCCAAACATGTGCATTGCAAACAGGGAAGATGCTTTTACTTTACTTTATTTATATAGCACATTTAATAACAATAAAATGTTGGACAAAGTGCTGTACAAAGATTAAAAAATAATTAATTAATTAATTTTTTAAAAATGCAGACTGCCCTCTGGTGGACTGTCTGTGCAACAGCAACACTTATAAAGTGTTTGAACTGTGTTCCTCCTGTCTCTTCTTTACTTGTTCAACTTTCAAGGATCATTTGATTTATCAGCCATTGTCAGTCTGATTGGCTGGCAAATAGCTAATATCAGCTGATATTATCAGGCCATTGATAAGTTTTAGTAGTAATCAGGCAGTCTCACTTTGTGATTTACATTTAAAATAAGAGTTTTAACAACTCAAAAAATTCTGATGAATAATGAAAAGCTTTTCAAAAAAAGAATAAACAAATCTACTGTATAAAATGATTAGTGACAAGTATACATTATTAATTATCACTTCACTCTTTAATAATGCTTAATTAACACTTAACTAAGTGTTAATCAGTCATGTTATTATGGTGTCACTCACCCAGATCTCTCCTGACTTTTGCCGACTCAGACCTGAAGCGTGTGTGGTCATCAGGATGAAGGCTCTTTATTCGAGGCATCCCCACTGCAGAGCCCCTCACAGCTGGCTGAAATTATGATTGCACAAATCTCAATAATAAGTCGGTTACTCAATGCAATTACTTATGCAATAATACTTAGTGCAATAATCCTTTCTGTCATCGTTGTATTTTTACTCAGTTGTATATAGTATTTGTATTTGTATTCTATTTTTATCTTATTGTATATTTATTTTATTCTACTGTATATAGTATTTTATTTTATTCTATTCTGTACAGCTGTGTACTGTATTTATTCTTATTGTATTCTAATTTTTGCCTCATAACTTTTGCACTGTCCACTTCCTGCTGTGACAAAACAAATTTCCCACGACTAATAAAGGTTATCTTATCTTATCTTAATATAACCACTAAGAAACCTATGTGTACATGTAGATAAATTGTCACTTGGACAAGAAACAGTGATCGTAAAAAAAATTACACGATTTTTTTTAAGTGCCAATCCTGTATATATGGAAATATTTTATGTGCAAAAACAAACAGCTGTTTGCTTTTAAGTGTTAAAAGTGTCAAGTAAGATTTATTAAATACATGCAATAAAACACAGACAAGCTCATTCATTTTTATTTTTCTGTGAAACCTCAAAAGAAATAGTTTCACTTTAAAGTTGCCTACAATGTGTTTACGTTCCCTTTTTTAATCTTTTGAAAAGAACCCAATGTGAAAAATGTTTTGAAATAGGACAGTTCACAAGTTTCTTAAGTTGAGTGGAAAATGGTAGAAACAGAACCATTCTCATGCTGAATGGCATGAAGTTAATGAAACTGAATAATTCGTGCAGAGATGTTTGTCACTAGTCTAATAATGGATACCTTTACAAGTCTTAAACATCATAAATCAGGTACTTTTTACACGTGAGATCAAATCTGTCTGTGTGCAGCTCATGAACTAAAATCAGTTCAGCTGAGACTGAAGAAGTCACTTGGATGAGTGACGAAACGTTTCTCAAACAAAACGCTACGTCCAGATGAACAGAATCAACTTTTGGAGATGCTCTCTGCAGAGTTTTCAAATACTAATGAGCAATAAGAATAAATAGAAAGATTTTCAGCAGGACTTTTGTGTAACTTGCTTATCATTTTCACATTTAGCACAAAACATTGATGCCAGATGACCCAGCGTGCAGCCTCAGATCCTCAGGGCCAGCCCTCCTATCGGGTCCAAAATCTAAAGGTGACCTCGACTTTGAAAGAACCTGCTGAGCAGATAAGGCTCACAGAATCAGTAATCTCCTTTAAATTACGTCTGTAATTCTCATTCTCACCCAAAGCACTTTGTAAAGTTAATTTCTAGTGTTTCTGCGTATGGTAAATGGCCTGCATTTGTATAGCGCTTTACTAGTCCCTAAGGACCCCAAAGCGCTTCACACTACATTCAGTCATTCACCCATTCACACACTGGTGATGGCAGCTACATTGTAGCCACAGCTGCCCTGGGGCGCACTGACAGAGGCAGACACTGGCGCCACCGGGCCCTCTGACCACCACCAGTAGGCAAACGTGGTGTTAGTATCTTGCCCAGGGATATTTGGCATGCAGCTAGGAGGCAGCCTGGGATCGAACCACCGACCTTCTGATTAGTGGCTGACCTGCTCTGCCACTTGAGCTAGAGCCTCCCCGTATATAAAGTGTGAGGTTACTGGCTTGTGATTTGCATTCATATGGTGCATATGAATGCAATGGCAGCATTTCTGTGATTAAACCTTTAATTTTCACTCTTCAATAAACAGCCGGTTATCTGTGCAAAAGGACAGAGTGAAATAAAACGCCCTGAACTGCCCTAATATCCTCTAAGACTTTGTTTCGGCTCAAACACAGGACCGAGTTTAAGCCTGGGTCCAGATCATGTGTTAGTCATAAAACACACCAACTGTGTTTGGAGTCCCTTAAGAACAAATAACGAGGATAAATTCCAAAAAATTACAATTACTTTTTGTGCCAAAAAGTGATCGAATGGCAAAAACTGATTTCCAAAGTTTCTGTATGTGTCAGAGGTAGACATTAGTTCAAACACAAGTAAGAGAAATGAGACACTGTAGACCGACTCTGAGAGTATTAGAAACGTGCGCACGGGTGAATGTCTCTCAGAAGACACACACACATACACTGAAAATAACAATGCAGAAGTATATCATGCTTATCTGACATCACACACTAAGGTAAGGAATGCATTATGTTCTCTTTAACAATAAGCTTGGTTATGTGAAAATATATGAACACACAGAATATAAGGCACACTTGATTATATTGTATTATAGAGATTTGGTTATATTGTATAATGTAGAAAAATCTCTTAACAGTATGCTTTCTTTAAGTGTAACATCTTCACGTATATTGGTAAATAGACTTCGGTGAATATGGTTTAAAAGCGGTTATATGTTAAAAAACAAAACAAAAAAAACTGATTTTCAAGTATCTTTATAACTCGGGGTTATTGTACTTACATTATAACCAATCCGGTACTTTTTTGTCAACTTGAAATATGTTTACAGAACTATTGTTATATTTGTTGTCATTTCTGCTGTCCTCTTGGTCAGATGACGTTTTTTGACATTTTAATGTCAATGAGACTTTTTTTTAACTGGATAAATAAAGGATATACCAGAAATCATCTTTTTACAGACGATCATTTTTAGGCACAACACCGGTCCATACAGGTAAAATCGGGACGCCTGTTTGCTGTCAGATATTCGCAGGAAGGGTCATTTACCTGTACAGGAGGAGGAAACAGGCAGCATCAGCCCGCCCGTCTTCCGCGGGGTCCTCCCGGGCGAGTTTCATTTCTGATCTCCGTGTTTTCGCTCCTTTACTTTACGATCCTCCTTTCCTCTGATTGTAACTTCTCAAACCTCTAAAACACAAGATACGTGACACGGAAATGAGGAGAAATCCCTCTACAAGCGAAACACAACACACGGCTAGTCTGTCCGACCTTTATTTTGTTCCCCTCCGAAACACAGTGCACCGAGTAGACGGTTCCTACCCCCGTCATCACCCGCAGTAATTTACTGAACAGTAATGCATTCAGCTGACAAAAATATTCCTGTTGTTATTAGTCAATCAGATATTTTCCCCAGAAATCCTAAAATGTATTTAAATATAGTAAATAGAAAATAAAAAAATCAATGCCTGCTCTTTTTTTCTTCGACTTTCTTTGATAATTTTCTTATAATTTTGAACAGTTTTTATGCATTATGCTTCAATGTGGTCAAATACTGAAAATAATATTCATATTTTTTTAAGAAAGAAAAGAAAAGAAAAGAACAACACGTATGTCTCCCTATATAGGCCACTTCATTAGGTACACCTTGTTAGTACTGGGTTGGGCAAACTTGATGGAAACATTTTTATAATTTTGAGTGCAGTGCTCAATATCATGTTCACCAGTCAGAGTTTTTCAAACCTTGTGACATGGTGTATGTCATGTCGGGAGCAGCCATCAGAAGATAGGAACCCTGTGGTCATGAGGTGATGGACATGCTCAGTAACAACACTCAGGTAGGTGACATTTGACTCCCAGCTGTTACTAAGAAGCCAAACAATCACCTTCAAGATCCCTTAAACTGCTTTTCTTTATTCTGTTGCTCAGGTTCATCTGCAGCGGGTCATTTTGACCATGTCTACATGCCTAAATGCAGTGAGTTGCTGCTTTATGACTGGTTAATTAAATATTTGCTTTAATGAGCAGCAGAACAGGTGAACCTAACAAAGTGGCCGGTCAGTTTGCTAGTGAACGAAACACTTAGAGATCAGTGGTTCCCAAGCTTTTTTGCTAGCCCCCCATTTATGTTTACAATAAAATCTGCTTTCTTTCAGTTCAGTTCAGTTCAGTTCATTTTTATTTCAAACATTTCAAACATGTGCCTTCACAATCATTACAAAATATCATTCCATTATTTGTTTGAAAAGGAGTAGGCTGAAGTATTTACTTATTTGTCCCTACCCCCTCAAGTTTTACCTCTCATTCATTTAATTTTTTTTTGTCTTAAATTAAACAAACAACATATGAAACATATGAAGTAAAACAAAACATAACATACATAAATCAAAACCAAGAAATTAGCAAGCCCCACCACAGTATAGTTTCTTTCATATAAAAATACAGAATGTGTATATTTGCAGATACACAAGTTATGGAAAAACAACAAAACAAAACAAAACAAAAAAACAAAAAAGAACCGCAACACCATTACCAGCAACATTACCGTCCTGGGTTAACCCCGTTTTCTTCATTCTTATACTTATTTAAAATTAGGTTTTTATATTTTACTTTAAACTGTTTTATGTTTTGACTGTCTTTTATTTCTTCTGTTAGACTGTTCCATAATTTAACTCCTGCAATTGAGATTGACATAGTTCTTAAAGTTGTTCTAGCACTTTGTATTTTTAAATTCCATTTCCCTCTTAAGTTATACCCACCTTCTCTTTCTATGAACAATTTACAGATTTCTTTGGGGAGCAATTTATTTCTTACTTTATACATTATTTGCGCTGTTTTAAGCTTCACCAAGTCTTGGAATTTAATAGCTTGCATTTTGACAAAGAGTGCATTTGTATGGTCCCTGTACCCTACATTATTTATTAATCTAATGGCCCTTTTCTGTATTATAGTTATTGTTTGTGTGTTACTTTTGTATGTGTTTCCCCAGACCTCTACACAGTAGCTCATATATGGCAGTAGTAAAGCACAGTATAAAATGTGCAGTGCTTTCTGATCCAACATATGCTTTGCTTTCCCCAGGACGGCAATGCCCCGTGCCAATTTCCCCCGAACATAAGTAATGTGTGGCTTCCAACAGAGCTTGTGGTCAATGATCACCCCAAGAAATTTTATTTCATTTACTCTTTCTAAATATACATTGTCAACACATATTTCTACTTCGATGTTTTTCTTTTGGTTTCCAAACAACATAAATTTGGTTTTATCGAGATTCAATGATAATTTATTTATATCAAACCACTTCTTTAATATCGTTAATTTCTGTGTGATCATCCCCAAAACCTGTGGCAACTCCACACCTGAACACAGTATATTTGTGTCATCTGCAAATATTACAAACTTTAAAATCTCCGATACTCTGCAGATATCATTTAAGTACATAATAAACATTTTTGGACCCAGTACTGAACCTTGAGGTACTCCACAAGCTATATCCATCAAATTAGATTTATATTCATTTATTTGTACATATTGTTGCCTATTCCCTACATAGCTTTTTAACCATTCCAAAACCACTCCCCTAAACCCGTACTTTTCCAGTTTTTTTAATAGAATTTCATGATTAACAGTATCAAACGCCTTCTTTAGATCTAAGAAAACTCCGAGCGCATACCTCTTATTATCCATACATTCCGTTATCTTTTCCATTAAATTTATCAGTGCCAAAGCTGTTGATCTGTTGCTTCTGAACCCATACTGACTATCTGTCATTAATTCATATTTTTCCACAAAACTATCAAATCTTTTTATGAAGAGTTTTTCCAGTATCTTAGAGAACTGGGAGAGTATTGACACTGGTCTATAGTTTGTAAAATGATGTCTTTCACCGGTTTTGTAAATGGGAATAACTTTAGCAACTTTCATTTTTTGTGGAAAAACTCCTTTTTGAAACGACAAGTTGAATATATATTTTAATGGTTTTACGATACCATCAATAACTGTCTTTACCGTTACCATATCAATATCATTCCAGTCTGTACTGGTTTTGTTCTTAAGTCCTCTAACTATGTCATAAATCTCTTTCTCTTCCACTGCTCTTAAAAACATTGAGCTACTATTCCTTTCAATATTTTCACCAGTGTCCCTTTCTATTCCATCAACCTTTATTTCTTCTGCCAGTTTTGGCCCTATGTTTACGAAGAATTCATTAAAGCCATTTACTATCTCTTCCATGTTATTAATACTTCTTGTCCCTTCTATAAAGTACCCAGGGTAATCATTATTCCTTGATTCATTTTTGATTATTCTGTTTAATACATTCCATATATCTCTTGTGTTATCTTTATTGTGTTCTAACCTTTTAATGTAATACTCTCTTTTACAGGATCTCATTATATTAGTTAATTTATTTTTGTAAGTTTTATACTTCATTTCAGTTTCTATTGTTCTCTTTTTTATGAATTCTCGATATAAGGTATTCTTTTTTTTGCTGGCATTTTGTAGTCCTTTTGTCATCCATGGTCTTCCTGCATAGTTGTGTTTCCTATTGATTTCAATTACTGGGCAGTTTTTATCAAGTAATGTGTTAAATGTTCTTAAAAATCCTTCGTAAGCTTTATTAACTTCTGTTTGTTCATACACAATATTCCAATCTTGCTTTAAAAGTTCATTTCTAAGACAATTTAAGGTCTTCTCTGTTCTTATTCTTTTGTAAATAATCTTATGTCCATCGTTGTTCACTTTATAATGGCATTTATAAGATGCAAAGACTGGTAAATGGTCACTTATATCATTGATTAACAGCCCACTTTTTATCTTTCCTTCTATTATATTTGTAAATATATTATCTAATAGAGTTGCACAATGAGATGTTATTCTGGTCGGTCTTGTTATCAGTGGAAATAAACCGATGCTGTACATGGAATCAATAAATTCTTCTGTACTCTTATTATGATTTGGATTCAATAAGTCAATATTAAAGTCCCCACAAATAAACATTCTTTTCTGATTTATATTTGTAAATAAGTCCTCCATATTATCCTTAAATATCTCAATCTTAGATCCTGGTGTTCTATATATACAACTGACAATTAGGTTTTTCCTTTTTTCTATACTTATTTCCACTGATAAACATTCCATCACTCCATCAATAACAGTCGTCATTCTTCCCATTCTTTTGTACTTTAGGTTTTTATCAATGTAAAGTGCCACCCCACCTCCTTTCTTGTTGATCCTGTCTACATGAAGGAATTCATATCCATTTATTTTAAAGTCTTCTTCTTTTCCAGGAGTTATCCAGGTCTCCGATATGGCTATCACATTGAATGGCTGTTCAAACTGTGTTATGTAGTCTTTGATGGATTGAAAGTTTGCATATAAGCTTCGACTATTAAAGTGAACCATTGTTATACCCTGTTCTACCTTGAATTCCTTTTTAAGTTGCTCATTTGTATAATAATTGCATTCATTTGTCTTATTGTTAAAGAAATTACAATCAGGATCTATGTTGCTGTCATACATCAATGTCTTATTTTCAATATCTATATGAGTTGTTAGTTGAAAATTGTCAGACATCTGCGTTGGTTGAGCACTTGGACAGTCCCATCATATTTAGCACTGCTTTGCATTTATCGGTTATATTTTTCTAGTTCAGTCATCTCTTTGATGACTAGAACCTTAGCCTGCTCTGGTGTTCCATTTAACTTAATGAATATTTTACAGTCTGACGTCCAAGTTGACTGTATTTTCTTCTGTTTTCTTAATATTCTTGCTTGTCTTGCAATGTCTGCATTTTTCTTGATTAGGTGTTCATTTAAATAAACATTTGTACCTTTTAGCTTTCTTCCTTGCTTGAGCAGTTCTTTTTTCTGTTTTCTATTAACAAAACGAATGATAATGGCAGGTATTTGATTTTTTCTCGGAAGAGGATGGCATCCCTCAATATTTTTACTGTCCATTTCTATACCTTTGCTTTTAAAGAAGGCTATTACCTGCTCTTCCAAAGAGCGTAGCTCTTGCTCGGGTGGCTCCCCTCTCTCTGATGCTGCTACCCGTGCGTATGTCTGATGCTTGGTTTCCAGTCCTGTCACTATCACATCATTTACTCTTGAATATTGTTCCAGATCTGACACCCGTCCTTCCAGCATAGCAATCTTCTTGTCCTTTTCCTCGCTCTGCCTTCTTAGTTCTTTAATATCATCCATTAAATTGAGTATCAGTTTTTGTTGTTTGGAAATTGTTGTTATTTCTTCAGACATAAAGTTTAGGGATTTCTTTATGTCCTCCAGTTCCTCCTCATTAACGTTGCTCCTCTTAGGCGGCATCTTAACAGCGTTAAGGCCCACTGGTTGCGAAGCACCCTTGAGGATTGCCGAAACCCGGCCTGTCCTGGCAATTAACCTCACTGGTTAATTGCCTTCAACTCCTGGGTTTGCTTTTTTAGGTGGCATTTTGAAAATGATGAGATTGGTATTTCCTTGTGATGGCCCGTTGAAGTCACTGTTGATTTACTTGCTGGTGCCTTGCTAGAGGATCCTGGGCCTAGTGGCTGCTGGAGGATCCTGGGCCTGGTGGCTGCTGGAGGATCCTGGGCCTGGTGGCTGCTGGAAGAGCCTGGGCCTGGTGGCTGCTGGAAGAGCCTGGGCCTGGTGGCTGCTGGAGGATCCTGGGCCTGGTGGCTGCTGGAAGAGCCTGGGCCTGGTGGCTGCTGCAGGATCCTGGGCCTAGTGGCTGCTGCAGGATCCTGGGCCTGGTGGCTGCTGGAAGAGCCTGGGCCTGGTGGCTGCTGGAAGAGCCTGGGCCTGGTGGCTGCTGGAAGAGCCTGGGCTCTTCCATTTGCGCAATGTCTCTAAAATTAGAAATATCCTGTATTAGAGTGAATAACTAGCTCATGCATTTATAATTTCTAGGCTGGACTGCTGTAAATCATTATTATCAGGAAGTCCTAAAAACTCCCTTAAAAGCCTTCAGTAAATCCAAAATGCTGCAGCCAGAGTCCTGACAGGGACGAGAAAGAGAGAGCATATTTCTCCTATATTGCCTCCCCATTATTGGCTCCCTGTTAAATCCAGAATTGAATTCAAAATCCTGCTCCTCACATACAAGGTCTTAAATAATCAGGCCCCATCTTATCTTAATGACCTTGTAGTACCATATCACCCCACTAGAGCACTTCGCTCTCGCTCTGCAGGCCTACTTGTTGTTCCTAGAGTATTTAAAAGTAGAATGGGAGGCAGAGCCTTCAGTTTTCAGGCCCCTCTTCTGTGGAACCAGCTTCCAGTTTGGATTCAGGAGACGGACCCTATCTCTACTTTTAAGATTAGGATTCAAACTTTCCTTTTTGCCTTGCTTGACCCTGAATCCTACCTTAGTTATGCTGCAATATTTCTTCTACAGTCATCTTTCTCACTCACTATGTGTTAATAGACCTCTCTGCATTAAATCACACTTGTTATTAATCTCTGTCTCTCTTCCACAGTATGTCTTTATCCTGTTTTCCTTCTCTCATCCCAACTGGTAGCATCAGATGCCCCCTCCCTGAGCCTGGTTCTGCCGGAGGTTTCTTCCTGTTAAAAGGGAGTTTTTCCTTCCCACTGTCGACAAACTGCTTTCTCATAGGGGTCATATGAATGTTGGCTTTTCTTATTGTAGGGTCTACGTTACAATATAAAGCGCCTTGAGGTGACTGTTCTTGTGATTTGGTGCTGTGTAAAACAAACAGAATTGAAGTCCCCAGACCTGAGTGCATCTTTGATGAAAATGGTATTGACACTGAAGTGGCTTTCAAAAGTCCAAATAATAAAAAAAAAAAGCAGCACCATGAACGAGTACTATACACAGGTAATATAATATAATATTTTATTTATTTATTTATGTAGTTGGTTTCATCCAAGGAAAGGAAACGGACAAAGAACAGTGTCATAGATTCTGCTGCCTCTCTTTTACTGTAAAAATCCAACAGCACTGCCATCCTACATTTGTCTATCTACCTCTATGACCTGAAGTTCTCATACTGTCATCAGATTTCAGCAAGAAACAAACAAGTCAAACTTAAGCAAAAAAAGCAAAAGAAAAATGAGATTTAAAAAAAACTAAATAGATATGTAACAAAGTAAAACCTATTCTAATCATGCAGATTTTATGAACAGCAGAGTGGTAAATGTTTTTCTCTAAAAGGCATGAGGTGTTCCTTTTAGACACTCCAAAAATTTTAAATTAAAATCCAGACTGCTTTTGAAATTGCTGGTTTGCAGCTTTTTCAAATGATCTTCTATGTTTCTCTGAAAATCTGGAACGTCTGTCTACAAGAGGCTTTTCTAGAAGTCACTGCTGCAGTGGTTCACTTACATTTTCTAACCTGGTCTCTGATTGACTTCTCTGTGTTTTCAGTGTGGAGAAATAATAAATGTTGAGGTGGAAAGCTGAAACCAAATAAAAGACTTTGAGTCTCCAAAGTATTTTTTGTATTATTTAATGAACCTTTGAAACGGGATCAGATAGAAACCGAACAAGGTCTGTGAAGGCCTGATAACAAAGGCCAAAGTAAGAGAAACCCTCAGCGTTTAAAGCACAATGTCTGCAATTCATCATCAAACAAAACTTTAGCGATTTACTCAAGCAAACCACAGAAGAATCTCCTCCTTCTCCCTAGAAGCGCACACAGGGAGAGCATGTTTCACAGCTCCTGTGTGCATACACAAGTCAGATGACTGCTACACATAGAACAAAGAAGACTATCACATATCAGCAATTTATATGTGTAAACATTATACATCAGTGATCATCTTGTGTTCTTCTGCTACAGGAGTGTTTGTGTCTTATATTAATTAGATGTGTTTATATAGCTGTGACTTGATTAATATCAGAGTAAATTTTATGAATGCAAATGTTTGCCTTCAACTGCATGCAATTAACTTTCTGTATTTCATATTTTATATCACTTTTCTACATTTCTTAGACAGTCAGCAGTCACTTTGCATCACATTTTGTTTAAAGTCGTATGCTTAAAATCACAACTGAAAAAAAGCTCTTCATTGTGCTCTGCTCTGCTCCTCAACCCCCATACAGAGCTTTTATTTTCATGAACGGTGTTTCCAAACATGTCCTGTTGCTTTTAAAGTGACAGCTGCATAAATCAAAGTCATATTTGCTATTTTTTCTAAGCAAACCAGGCAGAAAGTTTCCAACAAAGCGAACATTTATCTGGACATCTGGACATGGTGAAATCAGGCGAGGCCAATTTGACATTGTTATGTTAGTCACTGATTCGACATTAAATTTAATGTTAATAGAGCTTCTTTGCCATTATTAATGCTGAGAACTAACAGCCTTACGGTGAGCTCACACTGTGCTTTGCTACAGGTCCAAGCACATTTCAGTTGTTCTGAACATCTCAGCTCGAGCACATTGAAGTTAGCTGATCACCCAGTGTGAGTACACTCTTAGTGTATTCATGTTAACCTATAGCTAGAGGTTTCTAGTATGATTTAATAAAGGCTCTGGTCATTAAGTCTCTAAAGTTAACACTGAAAATAAATACTATATGTATTTCCAGATCAGTTCCCACTATAGCTTTGCTTTGAACAATGTTGCATATTTAACATATGTAACTGTCATACAGTAAACACAGATTTGGTCATAGTAAAAATTTCCAATTAAAAAACCCCCCAACAAATTTTCATTAATCTTTCATCACAACCAGAGGGTGGTATTTAACATGATCACAACAAAACGATTTCCCTCAGGTATGTCTTGAAATGTTTTTTACATTTTAATCTTTCACCATATTAAGAACAACTGAATGTTCTTATGTGTGGATACTCTGGTGTCTTGTTAGATCCTCTACTCGTAAATATCTTTTCTTACAAACGTCACAACCAAATGGTTTCTTTCCTGCGTGAATTAGCATGTGTCTCTTCAGTATTCCTAGCTGTGCAAACTGATTGCCACAAACTTCACAAACAAATGGTTTGTCTCCTGTGTGGACTTTCATGTGTGTCTCATAATTCCTCTTATTGTTAAATCTTCTATTGCAAATGTCACAACCAAATGGTCTCTCTGCCATGTGAACTTTCATGTGCCTCCTTAAAATTCCCATCTGTGAAAATCTTTTACTACAAACATCGCAACCAAACGGTTTCTCTCCTGTATGGACTCTGGTGTGCATCTCAAGATTTCGCCTAGTGTTAAATCTTTTACCACAAACATCACAACCAAAAGGTCTCTCCCCTGAATGGACATTCATGTGTCTCTCGAAATACTTTTTCTGGGTAAAATTTATATCACAAATACTACAGTTAAATGGTTTGTCCACTGAATGCACAGTCTCATGTCTTTTGAGATCACCTAGTTGTGAAAATCTTTTATGACACACTCCACAACCAAACGGTTTCTCCCCCGTGTGGAGTGCTTTGTGCATCTTCAGATTTCCCTCTTGGTGAAATCTTTTGCCACAAAAATCACAACCAAATGGTTTCTCTCCTGTGTGGAGTCTTTTGTGCATCTTCAGATTTCCCTCTTGGTTAAACCGTTTCCCACAAGACTCACAACTAAATGGTTTCTCTCCCGTGTGAATTCTCATATGCGTCTTGAAATTTAAACTCTGTGTGAATCTTTTGTCACAAACACTGCACGTGAAAAGCTTCTCTCCAGTGTGGATTCTCATGTGTGTCTTAAGATAATACTGATCTCTAAATTTTTTTTCACAAACATCACAGCTAAACGGTTTCTCTCCTGTGTGGCCTCTCATGTGTCTATTAAAGTTGTAGAGATCTCTAAATTTTTTTTTACAAACATTGCAGCCAAACGGTTTCTCTCCTGTGAGGACTGTCATGTGTGACTCTGCATTTTGCTTCACCCATTTCTTACTAACCAAACAGCTGGTAGACCCTTCTGCTGACTCCCTTCTCATATCACTTTTTACTCCTGACTCATCAGTACCGCTCTCCTTCCAGCCACTGTCACTGTCTTCTGTTTCAAGTTCAGAATCCGACCAATGTTCCTGCCAGTCATCATCGTCGTCTTCATCATCGTCATCATCAATACTGACTTCAGTTTCATAAGAGTCTGAAGCCTTTCCATCAGCCCTCGAGTGTATATGAGTGTTCAGATCTGCGTTCCAGGCTGTTTCTGCTGCTTCACAGTCTTCTGCATCAGTTTCTGTTTTTATCTGCTTAGCTGAGCTGCTGGTTGGAGGCTCTGCCTGGAAGAACTTGGGTTTTTCTTCATCATCTTCACTCTTTATGGAAACAGCAGTTAATGGGAACCTGGTGATGTTATCCTCTTCTGGCCTATTAAGCTGTTCTCCCTCACAACCAGGTAGGATTTCCTCCTGTTCCTCCTTAATGTGGAGGAGGTCATCATGGCATGAGCTCCAAGGAACCTCTTCTTTAATCACCAAGATCTGCTGGACATCTGCAGGGAGCAATAAAGACACAAGCACAGCTGTGACTGTGTACTGACACATTTTCTTGGACCGATTATTAATATTTAGAGCAATATAAATATTTTTTGCAACTTTTCTTGGAAACTGAGTAAAATTAATAATTGTGTAATTATGTTCATCTCACCTTTATTGCGTCATCAAAACACTGACAAGGGCTTTAAAAAAATGAAAGACTATGTAGATCAAGTTATACATTTCCATAAAATGTGTAAGATATTTAGATTATAACATTTGATCTGAAGATATCCGCAGACTTCAAATATTAGCCTTTCAATTGAGTAACAAAAAATAAATACAATTGAAAAAAAGGACTATTAAGCTCAGAACAGATATCTTTTCATATTCATGTATGGGTGGGATTTGACCAGGAGACAGATCAAATGAAATGATTGAAAACATATAAAGAGCTAATACAAGTCTTATCAGAACTACTGTTCAAAGAGTTAATCATGAAGATATTTACATCAATATGAGAAAGCTTTTGGTTGTAGGGTGTGTCATAAAAGATTTTCACAACTAGGTGATCTCAAAAGACATGAGACTGTGCATGCATGGAGGGTTTCACCCCAAGTACAATACCTAGAGACAGTACGCTAAGCGGAAGAAAGGAGGCCGGGGACTGGTCAGTGTCAGTACCACAGTCCAGGATGAGACAAGTCCAGGATGAGACAAGTACATAAGGTGGCGAGAAGATGGCCACAACACCTCAAACAGCAAAAACCCAAGAAAGAGGAGGAAGAGGAGGCACCATCACGGAAGGACAGGTCCCTACACGGTATGTACCACCAGCAGATAGAGGAAGTGGCTAACATCCAGAAATTCTACCAGTGGCTGGGCAAAGTTGGACTGAAAGACAGCACAGAGACACTAATGATGGCAGCACAGGAACAGCGTTTAGCGGTTGTTTTTAAGAAGCAGTATAAATGTAAACCACTGTCCTTTTCAACATCACCTAGTAGCTTTGAACTGAGTGTGTTTGAGCTAGGGCGCTCTCACACAGTGCTCTGTGCTGTGGTTTACAGACCCCTCAAATACAATAAGGACTTCTTAAATGACTTTTCTGATCTGTTGGCTGAAATTATGCCAAAATATGATCATGTCCTTATTGTTGGGGACTTCAATATTCGCGTGTGCTGCCCTGACAAGCAAATGGCAAAGGAATTTTTAAATCTTACTGACTCTTTTTTAAATCCCAGGAACAACATCCGAGATCTCCAGCAGCAAAGATTATGCGCAGGACCCTCAAGCTCCCAGGCCTCTGGTAGAGAACCCGAGCTTGAAGGATAAAGACCTCCAACAGACGTGGGAGCGGAATTTTATTTTAATTTTTTTTACTGCAAAAATAATGTTTGCAAGATCAAATGAGCCAAATTCCTGATACCTGCAAGCTGTGAAGCAGCAGCAGCAGAAGAAGAAGACAAGCCTGGAGGCTCTCCCTCGTTTTTCTCTTCAGCTGGGCTCTGATTACTCTGTGAGAACTGGGGTCCGTCTTCATCATCTTCACTCTTCACAGCAACATCAGTGACTGAGAACCTGATGTAGTCAGCTTCGTCCGAGTCATTGAGCAGATCCTCCTGTTCCTCCTTAATATTGCCGAGGTCCAGACTCATGCTCCAGGGAACTTCTTCCTCAGACTGCAACATCTGCAGGAAACACTGAAACACACATGCACACTGTGTATTCAAACAGGTCCTCAGTGCATAAATTGCAGCTATAACGATTTGAAACTGTAATTACACAATTAATTACACAAATATCTGTATCTCAAAATTATTTTAAAAAAGGGTTGTTTTTTTTTGCCACTGCACACATTTTTGCCATCTGAGAATGACTGTAAGTATTTACCGTCGCCTGCTGGAAGCCAAACCTGTCCAGCTCTGATTCTTGCTGACTGCGATGACTCTCACAAAGATTGTTGAAAGGTTTCAATTAACTGTCATGAAATTCATGAAAGCAGGCAGATTGCCAGCATGTTGGAATCAGTCAGAGTCAACTCACCCACTCTATCAATAAGGAAACACTCAAACCTGAGTTTCTAAGGTCTGTGTCAGGTATGTCGACTTTCAGAGGTCAGCGATTTCTCAGCAGCGAGCACACAGAGCGGCATTCATGTTTCGTTCTTTCTTTAGTTTCTCCATAACAGAAAGATGCCTTACTTTATACATTAATAAGCACTGTTACATAACATATATCTGTGAATGCAGCTATTCACCAGTCTGTCTTAGTACGTGAAAGTTACAGTATGTTAGAGCTGGTTAAACTAATATGCAGAGTACTCAGTACAATCAAACACAACAATACGATTGGTTTAACATGCCAGAATTAAACCCTTCATCCACTCAGCACTATTTGATTAGCTGTGACACTTAACCTCAGTATTAAATATAAGATGTCGCCAAAATGCAACAGCACAGAACGGACTCACAGAAAATCTCAGTGAAGGCGGAAAACTGGATCATCTCTTCAGCAGGACATTACAGGGTAATAAATTTCACTTTATGTATGTTTCTATTTATTATTTATAAAACTGGTAACGAGGTGATAATGCATGCATTAAACAACATATTGCAGACATGTTGGGCTGCTTCTTTCTGCAGCTTCACCTCAGCAGAGCCACTTCCGCCCTCACACTAATATCTGACTTCTCTTTCACACCCGGACTGCATAACGTTTTTCACTGAGGTCGAAGGGAACGATTAATAAAATTGGTAGGACATTATTATTACTATTATTATTTGGCTTAATCGACCACGCCCACAGACTTCTCCTCAGGATTTCCCGAGTGCCACGTCTCCTCCTTACGTTATGTCTCTGAGCACATGTGCTGCCTGCTGCAGGTTTTCGCTCGTACTTGTGTCAAGCCAGCCTCCAATTCGAGACTTGCAGTCAAGCCAGCCTCCAGTTTGTTTTACGTTCCCTGTGTATTCAAAGTATTACGGGAATGGATGTGGAAACCGGATTTCAAAATAAAAGCCAACTTCGAGTGAATTAACAGATATGTTAAGAACATAATAACATATAATCTAGGCTTTTTTTTTTTTTACAAACTCTAATGTTAGATCTATATGACACAGCCTTGTACCCTAATTGTGCCCTGTCACTATCAAGGCCATCTTATTTTGGATTTCAAAGTAAAAGCCCTGTGAATCTTCATTTTTGAACTACTCTTTCAATGACTTAATAATGCTCTTAAAAGCAAAAGTCGTATTTCCAAATACTATTTGAACTTTATATCAACACTTTCCAACCACAGTCTTTTTACAGTGATACCATATCAATATCAAGTCAGTCTGATTTTGCCTTTCATAGTAATGGCCCTTTGAAATTGTCCATAATTGACTTAATCTTCTAACGATTCAAAATGCTCTAAAAGTGAAAATTGCTGTTTCCACAGGGTAATTCCACCTTAGATCAACAGTATACAGCCCCACAGTGATACCATATCAATATCAAGTCATTCTGATTATGCCTTCCAAAATAAAAGCCTTTTTAAATTGTCCATAATTGACCTAACTTTCAGTGATTTCAAAATGTTTTAAAATGGAAATTTCCTGTTTCCACAGGGTAATTCCACTCCAGATCAACAGTATACAACCTCACGATGTTACCATATAAATATCAAAACATTCTGATATTGCTTTAAAAAATAAAAGCATTTTCAAACTGCCCATATCTGAGTTGCTCCTGGAACAATTTCAAAATGCTCTAAAATGGCACATTCCTGTTTCCACAGGGTAATTCCACTTTAGATCAACAGTATACAGCCCCACAGTGATACCATATCAATATCAAGTCATTCTGATTTTGCTCTCAAAAATAAAAGCCTTTTCAAATTGTCCATAATTGACCTAACTTTCAGTGATTTCAAAATGCTCTAAAAAGGAAAATTCCTGTTTCCACAGGGTAATTCCACCTTAGATCAACAGTATACAGCCCCACAGTGATACCATATCAATATCAAGTCATTCTGATTATGCCTTCCAAAATAAAAGCCTTTTTAAATTGTCCATAATTGACCTAACTTTCAGTGATTTCAAAATGCTCTAAAATGGAAATTTCCTGTTTCCACAGGGTAATTCCACTTTAGATCAACGGTATACAGCCCCACAGTGATACCATATCAATGTCAAGTCATTCTGATTTTGCCTTCCAAAGTAAAAGCCTTTTCAAATTGTCCACAATTGACCTAACTTTCAGTGATTTCAAAATGCTCTAAAATGGAAATTTCCTGTTTCCACAGGGTAATTCCACCTTAGATCAACAGTATACAGCCCCACAGTGATACCATATCAATATCAAGTCATTCTGATTATGCCTTCCAAAATAAATGCCCTTTCAAATTGAGCATATACGGCCTACTTTTTTGACGATTTCAAAATGTTCTTAAACAGAATTTTGCTGTTTCCGCAGGATAATTTCACTTTAGTTCAACAGTATACAACCTCACGATGTTACCATATCAATATCAAGTCATTCTGATTTTGCTTTCAAAAATAAAAGCATTTTCAAACTGCCCATATCTGACTTGATCCTGGAACAATTTCAAAATGCTCTAAAATGGAAAATTCCTGTTTCCACAGGGTAATTCCACCTTAGATCAACAGTATACAGCCCCACAGTGATACCATATCAATATCAAGTCATTCTGATTATGCCTTCCAAAATAAAAGACTTTTTAAATTGTCCATAATTGACCTAACTTTCAGTGATTTCAAAATGCTCTAAAATGGAAATTTCCTGTTTCCACAGGGTAATTCCACTTTAGATCAACAGTATACAGCCCCACAGTGATACCATATTAATATCAAGTCATTCTGATTATGCCTTCCAAAATAAAAGACTTTTCAAATTGCCAAGATACGACCTACTCTTTTAAAGATTTCAAAATGCTCTAAAAGTGAAAATTGCTGTTTCCACAGGATAATTTCACTTTAGGTCAACAGTATACAACCTCACGATGTTACCATATCAATATCAAGTCATTCTGATTTTGCTTTCAAAAATAAAAGCATTTTCAAACTGCCCATATCTGACTTGATCCTGGAACAATTTCAAAATGCTCTAAAATGGAAAATTCCTGTTTCCACAGGGTAATTCCACCTTAGATCAACAGTATACAGCCCCACAGTGATACCATATCAATATCAAGTCATTCTGATTATGCCTTCCAAAATAAATGCCCTTTCAAATTGAGCATATATACGACCTACTTTTTTAACGATTTCAAAATGTTCTTAAAAAGAATTTTGCTGTTTCCACAGGATAATTTCACTTTAGGTCAACAGTATACAACCTCACGATGTTACCATATCAATATCAAGTCATTCTGATTATGCCTTCCAAAATAAAAGACTTTTCAAATTGCCCGTAGACGACCTACTCGTTTAACGATTTCAAAATGCTCTTAAATTGAAAGATGCTGTTTCCACAGGATAATTCCACTTTAGATCAACAGTATCCAACCCGACAGTAAAACCATGTAAATTTCATGTTGGTCTGATTTCGCCTTTCAAATTAATGGCCCGTCGAATTTGTCCATATGTGATATACTCTTTCAATTATTTCAGAATGTTTTAAAAATGAAAATTGCTGTTTCAACACATATTGGGTTTTCATTTTGAAAAGCAAAATCAGACTCAATTGATTATGACAGAATTGAATCATAAAGATGATGTAAAAGGAAGCTGAAATTGCCACTAGGTTGTAATTGATAGTACGTTTATATTTTAAGTCTGTGGAAAGATGTCATGGTTGGTTTGCAAGCTGTTTTGTAATTTCTTTATTTAGAATGACATCTTTCCACAGACTTAAAATATAAACGTACTATCAATTACAACCTAGTGGCAATTTCAGCTTCCTTTTACATCATCTTTATGATTCAATTCTGTCATAATCAATTGAGTCTGATTTTGCTTTTCAAAATGAAAACCCAATATGTGTTGAAACAGCAATTTTCATTTTTAAAACATTCTGAAATAATTGAAAGAGTATATCACATATGGACAAATTCGACGGGCCATTAATTTGAAAGGCGAAATCAGACCAACATGAAATTTACATGGTTTTACTGTCGGGTTGGATACTGTTGATCTAAAGTGGAATTATCCTGTGGAAACAGCATCTTTCAATTTAAGAGCATTTTGAAATCGTTAAACGAGTAGGTCGTCTACGGGCAATTTGAAAATACTTTTATTTTGGAAGGCAAAATCAGAGTGACTTGATCTTAACATCGTATCTCTGTGGGGTTGTATACTGTTGATTTAAAGTGAAATTATTCTGTGGAAACAGAAAATTTCCTTTTTAGAGCATTCCGAAATCACTGAAAGTTAGGTAAGTTATTGGCATTTTCAACAGGCCATTATTTTGGAAGGCAAAATCAGAATGACTTGAAATTGAAGTAGTACCATGGTGTGGATGTACACTTTTGATCTAACATGGATTCATCCTGTGGAAAGAGCAAGTTTCATTTTTAGAGCGTTCTGAATTCTTTAAAAGAGTAGGTCGTATATCGGCAATTTGAAAAGTCTTTTATTTTGGAAGGCAACA
This sequence comes from Copadichromis virginalis, assembly GCF_057382275.1. Lineage (NCBI taxonomy): Eukaryota > Metazoa > Chordata > Actinopteri > Cichliformes > Cichlidae > Copadichromis > Copadichromis virginalis. The sequence goes on from NC_140625.1 coordinate 29,993,107, forward strand.
TCAGACTGATTTGATATTGATATGGTATCACTGTGGGGTTGGATACTATTGATCTAAAGTGGAATTATGCTGTGGAAACAGCAATTTTCCATCTTAGAGCATTTTGAATTCGCTCCAAGAGTAAGTCATATATGGGCAAATTGAAAAAGCTTTTATTTTGAAAAGCAAAATCAGACTGACTTGAAATTGACATGGTAACATCGTGAGGTTGTATACTGTTGATCTAAAGTGGAATTACCCTGTGGAAACTGAAATCTTCCTTTTTAGAGCATTCTGAAATCACTGAAAGTTAGGTAAATTATGGGCATTTTCAACAGGCCATTATTTTGGAAGGCATAATCAGAATGACTTGAAATTGATATGGTAACATCGTGAGGTTGTATACTGTTGACCTAAAGTGAAATTATCCTGTGGAAACAGCAATTTTCACTTTTAGAGCATTTTGAAATCTTTAAAAGAGTAGGTCGTATCTTGGCAATTTGAAAAGTCTTTTATTTTGGAAGGCATAATCAGAATGACTTGATATTAATATGGTATCACTGTGGGGCTGTATACTGTTGATCTAAGGTGGAATTACCCTGTGGAAACAGGAATTTTCCATTTTAGAGCATTTTGAAATTGTTCCAGGATCAAGTCAGATATGGGCATTTTGAAAATGCTTTTATTTTTGAAAGCAAAATCAGAATGACTTGATATTGATGTGGTAACATCGTGAGGTTGTATACTGTTGACCTAAAGTGAAATTATCCTGTGGAAACAGCAATTTTCACTTTTAGAGCATTTTGAAATCTTTAAAAGAGTAGGTCGTATCTTGGCAATTTAAAAAGGCTTTTATTTTGGAAGGCATAATCAGAATGACTTGATATTGATATGGTATCACTGTGGGGCTGTATACTGTTGATCTAAGGTGGAATTACCCTGTGGAAACAGGAATTTTTCTTTTTAGAGCATTTTGAAATCACTGAAAGTTAGGTCAATTATGGACAATTTGAAAAGGCTTTTATTTTTGAGAGCAAAATCAGAATGACTTGATATTGATATGGTATCACTGTGGGGCTGTATACTGTTGATCTAAAGTGGAATTACCCTGTGGAAACAGGAATGTGCCATTTTAGAGCATTTTGAAATTGTTCCAGGAGCAACTCAGATATGGGCAGTTTGAAAATGCTTTTATTTGTTAAAGCAATATCAGAATGTCTTGATATTGATATGGTAACATCGTGAGGTTGTATACTGTTGATCTGGAGTGGAATTACCCTGTGGAAACAGGAAATTTCCATTTTAAAACATTTTGAAATCACTGAAAGTTAGGTCAATTATGGACAATTTAAAAAGGCTTTTATTTTGGAAGGCATAATCAGAATGACTTGATATTGATATGGTATCACTGTGGGGCTGTATACTGTTGATCTAAGGTGGAATTACCCTGTGGAAACAAGAATTTTTCATTTTAGAGCATTTTGAATCGTTAGAAGATTAAGTCAATTATGGACAATTTCAAAGGGCCATTACTATGAAAGGCAAAATCAGACTGACTTGATATTGATATGGTATCACTGTAAAAAGACTGTGGTTGGAAAGTGTTGATATAAAGTTCAAATAGTATTTGGAAATACGACTTTTGCTTTTAAGAGCATTATTAAGTCATTGAAAGAGTAGTTCAAAAATGAAGATTCACAGGGCTTTTACTTTGAAATCCAAAATAAGATGGCCTTGATAGTGACAGGGCACAATTAGGGTACAAGGCTGTGTCATATAGATCTAACATTAGAGTTTGTAAAAAAAAAAAAAAAAAAAGCCTAAATTATATGTTATTATGTTCTTAACATATCTGTTAATTCACTCGAAGTTGGCTTTTATTTTGAAATCCGGTTTCCACATCCATTCCCGTAATACTTTGAATACACAGGGAACGTAAAACAAACTGGAGGCTGGCTTGACTGCAAGTCTCGAATTGGAGGGTGGCTTGACACCAGTTCGCTAGTGCACATGAGCAGCTACCAAAGAACAAACTGCATCCACACACAGACAGAATAAATTACCTGTGCAGCAGACCCGGACAGCTTCAGCGTCACTCTGACCTCGGTCCGTCTTCAATGACGCCCACCTGGGTGAGCCGCTTCCGGCGGATGCCTCTCCAGGTTTGTGTTTGTGACGCTCCAAAACTTTGCTCCGTGTTAATCAATCACGAGGATTTTCCTGCATCTATCTGCAGCATCGATCCCGCAGCAAGAAGGCCAACTACATGACAGCAAGTCCCGCTTTTATTTTCTTCCCTCCTGCAACACAGTCCAGACAACAGACTGTTCCTACGCCCGTGCTATGTCATCATAGAAGATGACCAGCATTATGACGGTGGAAGTATAAAAATAGTCAGTATTAGAATCATATTAAACTGCCAAGTCACGATGACTCATTAAAGCCCACACTCCTACTGTATTTGGTGATGCACTGGATTATTTTAGATACTGCTGGATAGTTTCACATATAAAAAAATATGGTACTATTTAAATTTGTTCATTCATATCTTTTAAATCTAAACTAGCAACTAAACGTTTGTACTAAATGTTAGCTGCAATATTTTAACATGGAAATACATAACATCAAGCACATAAAAACCCGACTGAGACAAAAATAGAGAGGTGAGTCTGAGATGGTTTGAGCATGCACAGAGGAGGGATAGTAAAGAAAGGATGTTAAAGATGGAGCTGCCAGGCAGGAGGAAAAGAGGAAGACCTCAAATAAGATTCATGGATGTGGTGAAGGAGGACATGCAGAGAGTTGGTGCGACAGGTAGATGATCGACCATGGAAACCCTAAAGATCCTAAAGGAAACGGCCAAAAAAGAAAACATAAAAAGTGAACTTAAATATAATACTTAATTAAATTTACTTGGTTACTTTCCAATACTGTATTCCTTTTTCTTTTGTATTTTATTTTGTTGATAACCAACAATGTTACTCAAAGGGACAAGCAAAGCATCATTGTGCACATAGTAAAAAAGAAACAGAAAAAATGCTGAATAAAGCTTTGGACAATACGATATAACAGACTATGTTTGTGTCACCTCCTGAAAAGAAACCCACAAAAGAAAGAAAAAACATACACAAACAAGTTTATCTCACTCCAGTCTCAACTTTAGTCAAACCAACTGCAAAAAATATGTAACCACGCATTCACCGTATCATCATCATAGACAATTTCAGGAGTTTCTGGTTATTGCATAGTAACGATTACTAAGCAGTATGTTTTTCTTTGCAAACAGGACATGGGATGCATGAATTCAAATTGTATTAATCAAATGAATTCTTTTGATTTCAGTGTACTGGTTCGAACCACAGGGTTGAGTAGGTGACCTGTGTACTTTATCATCTTGATAGCAAGTAACAGTTGTTAATGGGATGGCTCAGAGGTGGACTGGCAGTGTTGCCTCACAGCAACAAGATTCCTGTTGAGATCCTAGCAGAAGTTTACACGTTCTTCCTGTCCCTGGAGTCTCCTTCAGCTACTCCAGCTTTCTCCCAAACACATGCACATCAGGAACATCTGTGATTGTAAATTAGCCAAAAAAATATTTAAATAAAGCCTCAAAAGTGTACAGTAAATCATGATATATACTACGTTCAACTGATGCAGGCTACAAAACTGTACTGTGTAGACAATCCTAACCAAAGCAGTGATTTGCTTTTGCAAATGTGTTACCCATTTATACTGTTAAATATTGGTTTCAAATTTTCTTTCACTATGGTACCTGTTATTGACAAGAGGACAACTTAAGTGTGCAGGTTTCACTATACAGTGCTGTGTCAAAGTATTTGCCATCTTCCTGATTGTTTAAAGAATAAAATAAAATAGATTATAATAGAATAGAATAGTTTTTTTTTTCACTGCTGATCCCCAGACCCTAACTACTACTCATTACTGCCCTCAGTTAATGATTCAAGAAAAAGAAAGAGACTGGGCAAAATGGCATTCATGGGACAGCTCCAAGGAGAAAACCACTGCTGACCAAAAGGAACCCGAAATTCTAGATAAAGTCTGGACTTAAATCACATACGCTCTGGTGTGATCTTAAACAGGTCATGATGGAAAACCCTGCACCGTTGCTGCCAGTGGTGGCACAATCAGTTATCAGGTTAAGGAGCCAATTACCTTTTCACATAGGGTCAGGTTTGGATAGCTTTTTTCCTTAATAAATAAAATCATAATTTTAAAAAAAATGCATTTTGTATTTACAATTGTTATCTAGGTCTAGTATTAAAAGTTGCTTAATAATCTGAAACATCTAAGTGTAACAAATATGCAAAAAAGTAAGAAATCAGGAAGGCGGCAGCACTGCACATTATGCAATTTCACGAATCTGGTTGCTAGGGCAACTTGGCTAATAGACAACTTCAATTTGTTACATTATGAAAACAATTATGAACTCGTGTATAAATGGTTTCTAATATTAATTTGAAGATAAACATGTTTTAATAAAGGAGATGGTGATATAAATGAATTCATTGTTTTTTCTTTAGCAGAAAAGCAAACATCTGTTTTTATTTTTGACGAGTTTTCCTTTAATACATGTCTGCATAAAGGTTTGATGTTCTGTAACCTAGCACCACCTTTAATAGAGCAGATAGGATGCATCAGGTTGTGACGATAATTAAGTTTCCTAGCAACTGTTGCTAAGGAACCTGGTGGCTCCATGGCTCAGTCTACTTAAAATAACACTTGTGCCAAGATTCATGTTTTCTTTCACTAATTGAGCAATTCTGGCTCTACTTTGCATCCATCACATAGAATAAGACATCGCCTCAATCGGGCGATGGGGGTATGTGGTGTGGCGTGTTCTGCGGTGCCGTGCGGACGCACCTGCACGGCACCCGCAATCACACCCACCGTGTTAAAACACGGGGACTCAGGGCTTGGTGGTTGTTGTGGTGGTGTGACAAATATTAAATAAAGATGGCTCAAAACACAGATCTGTGGTCCCCCCGTGCCTTAATTCCACCACAATCACCTTGGGTCAACACACCTGAATCAAATGATTAGTTCATTACCAGGCCTGAGCAGAACTTCAAGACATGTTGAAGAGGTCATTTAGCTGTTTAAATCAGCTGTGTTGGATAAAGGACACATCTAAAACCTGCAGGACATTGGTCCCTGAGGCCTGGAGTTCCCCACCCCTGCTGTAGGACCATGGTGGGGAGCATTCGGACAGAGGTCCTGCAGGTCCAGGTAGAACAAAAAGTTTCCATCTTTTTCCTAGATTTGAACCCAGAAACTTTTTCCTGTGAGGCAACAGGTCTATCCACTGTTCCACTTTAATATTATTTTAAAATTCACAAAGATGATGTTGCCATTAGCAGGAAATGCCACTGTTGTGTAAAATGGTGCATGGGTGAATGTTTCTAGTAACAAAACAGAGTTTATAGACCAAGATATTTTCTTTATTCCATCAGAGGCTGTTAAACTTATTAAAACTGTGCTGGTCAGACAGTCTTGGTTGTTAGATTATGTTCCAGAACAGTTTACTGAGTGACCATGCTGCATCACCAAGAAGCAAACCTTTGGATGACATAACAAATTAAGCATCTGTAGACTAATTTGTTCCAATCCATACAATCACTGGAGCCATGCGGTCAGAATGCATATGAGTGACAGCTTCCTACAGTTTTCTACCAGAGAATTATGTGAATGGGTCGATTTTTAACCCTGACCTGGCCTGGTTTTGTTGCCTAAAACTAACCAAATGATTTTGTTATCAAAACATATCCAAACCTAGATTTGAAATAGACTTTTAAAAGAAAGTGATACATTAATTAAGTTAAAAAAATGCTGTTTTTTTGGTTTCACAAAGAGCCCAGTCTCCTGGAACAAAATGCTGTGAGTGATCCACAATGAATTCCTCCCTGCTTTGACTCTGTTACTTTTCATGCCACTCCACCTGATGCGTAGACTTTCTAGCAGATTAACACCATGAAAGCAACATCTCCATACTCTTACTGCAGACTTTATTTAACTGACGAGTTCCTAGTTTAACTAAAGCCAAAATTGCACAGCTTAGATCATCTACATATTTTCTTTTGAAACCGGAACTATGAAATTTCATAAATCTTTCCCCACAATTACATGACGGCATCTCATGTGTCTCTTCAGACTTCCCTCTTCATTAAATCTGATAACACAAATGTCACAACCAAATGGTCTCTTTCCTGTGTGAATTCTTAAGTGGTTCTTAAGATTGCTGTTAGACTTTAATCTTTTGCCAAAAACATCACAAATGGCCTTTCTTATGAATGAACACGCTTGTGCAACTTAAGAATCCCCTTACAGTTAAATCTTTTACCACAGATGTCACAACTGAACGGTGTCACTGCTGTGTGGATTCTGATGTGCCTCTTCAAAATACCTGACTGAGAAAAACTTTTACTACAAAGAGCACAACCAAATGGTTTCTCTCCTGTGTGAACGCTCATGTGTATCTTAAGGCTTCTGTCACACTTAAGTCTTTTACCACAAATTTCACAAACAAATGGTTTTTCTCCCGTGTGAAAGGTCTTGTGTAGTTTAAGATTTCTGTTACAATTAAACCTTTTACCACAAGTATCACAACAAAATGGTCTCTCTCCTGTGTGGACGCTCATGTGCATCTTGAAATGTATCCTCTGTGTGAATTGTTTGTCACAATCAGCAGATTTTAATTGTTTCTCCACAGTGTGAACAATCATGTGTCTCCTTAGATCCCCTGTTTTTGAAAATCTTTTAGGACAAACTTCACAGTAAAATGGCTTTTCTCCTGTGTGGATGCTCATATGTGACTTCAGAATCCTAAGCTGTGAAAATCCTTTGCTACAAACATCACAAACAAACGGTCTTGTGCCAGTGTGGACACTCATGTGCGTCTTTAAATGTATCCTCTGTGAGAATTTTTTATCACACAAACTACAACCAAATGGTTTTTCTCCTGTGTGGACTCTCATGTGTGTCTTAAGACTACAATTATACCCAAATGTTTTTTCACAGATGTTACAACTAAATGGTTTCTCTCCTGTGTGGACGCTAATGTGGACCTTAAGATTTGCATTTTTGTTGAATGTTTGTCCACAAATATCACAACAAAACAGTTTCTCTTCTGCATTTTGCTTCACTTTAAGGCATTTCTTATCGACCAAACAGCTGGAATTCCCTTTTCTCGATTGACATTGTCTGTGCTGCTGAAGAGACTGATTGCAGAAAAACTGCTCATCACACTCAGAGCAGCTAAAGGATTTTTCAGCGGCCTTACATCCCACATCACTATTTACCTCTGATTGACATGGTCCATTCTCCTTCCAACCCTTTTCACCATCTTCAGTTTTAGATTCAAAATTTAAAAGAGGCACATGACATTTAACATCAACTTCTGTCTGGTGAAAGTCTAAAGCTTTTCCAGTAGCATTTGCTTGTAAATTAACATTTGGTTCTAAGTAGGAGGCTGGTTCTGGTCCTCCCCCATCCTCTTCATCACTTTCTGCTTTAATCTCCTTAGCTGAGAAGCTGGTTGGAGACTCTGTTTGTCCTGTGCTTTGATGAAGCTGCGCAAACTCATCATCTTCACCAGTGAATGGAAACTTGATGATATCAGCTTCATCCAGACTGTTACGCTTCTGTCCCACCTCTTCCTCTTTTATGTGGAGTGGGTCTGGGTCCTGCTGGTCGAAACTTGGAGTCCAAGGAAGCCCTTCTTTAACTGGCAACATCTGCTGGACATCTGCAGGGAACAGTGAACCATCTTGAACCATCCTCAGTTCAAGATCTATTATTAAATGTACTCTAACTTGCTGGTTAAAGTCAGGTCAGTTATTAGTTAGCCAGTTAAGAGTACATTTGACAATAGAAGTTGAACCACTGGGTCACATAACAAAAGCAATAGCTTTATATTTGAGGAAAATAAGGATAACTGGAAGAAAATGGATGCAGGGATGGAATATGAATATATATTTATCAATGTGTGTGCGATACATGACACCATGCGTTTGAACATTTTAAAATACCCCTAATAAATATTGATCTTATGAGCCCTAGGCTCTTTTAAATCAATTTCATTAATTCCATCTTAATAGTTTTATATTGGTCATCATCTGGGTTAACCATAATTGGTATGTCTATTTTTTCTTTTCCAATATAATATTGTATAATATCTATCCATTCATTTTCCACTGCTGGTTTGGAACACAGGGGCAGCAGTCTGAGCAGAGAAGCCCAGACTTCCCATCTTTCCATAATTGTTTAGAAGAAATTATCTGTATTCTGGCAATACAACAAAGCAGATAAATAAAGGGTATAAATATTACTAAGTGTAAAGTGCTATTCACTTGTTTACACACACCTGTATAATTTAAGAACTTTTTAAAGATTCTAATATTTCAAATAATAATAGACAAGATAAGAGAGCGAGACACCCAATGACTCTTTGGGAGGAGAAGGTTTAACTTCCATACAAAAAAGGGTTTTTTTAAGCCTAATTTTCAGCACAGTTTGCAAATGTTTTTAACAGATCTTATTAACACTTTTAAACTGGTAGTTTGGTAAGATGTTCTCCGACTTATAGTAGGAGGTAATTTTATCATAACAACAGGAAGCAGGAATCCAAAAATTAATCTTGCAAAAGTTAGTAATCCTTTGTAATCTTTGCCAGTAATGTAACAGCAAGAATAGACAAAGCAGTTTTTACACAGTTTTGTGGAAATACTTTACATTTCTTTAATCTCCAGCAAACACAAATATCTCACTTACCTACATCCTTCTTGACTTGTGTCTGCACTAATTCTGATATAGCTGATGGTGAAATAGGGGCCACCTTATCAAGATCTTTGGGTTCCTCGGGTGGAAGGCTCTTTGTGTGAACACTTTTGTGTCTTTTCAGATCCCACAGATGTGAAAAACCTTTACTGCAAACATCACAAGCAAAGGGTTTCTCTCCTGTGTGGACTCTTATGTGTCTGTCGAGACTGTACTGATGTCTAAATATGTTTCCACAAATATTACAACTAAAGGGTTTCTCTCCTGTGTGAATTCTCATGTGAGTCTTAAGATGGGATTTTTGATGAAATCGCTGTTCGCAAATATCACATCCAAATATTTTCTTGCTTGTGTCAACTACATTTTCCTCCAGTCTGGAAACTTTCTTATTAACCAAACAGCTGGCAGAGTTTTCTGCTGAATGACTTTTCTTGTGCCTCTGAAGAGATCGCTTGTAGAGGTATTGTTTATCACACTCAGAGCAGCTAAAGAATGGAACATCTGCCTCGCAGTGGTCCTTGGTCAGTCTTTGATGAAGCTGTGAGAGGCTGGCCTCCTTCAAACCATTAAGCTGCTCTCCTTCTTGACTGGTGATGAGTTTCGCTTGTTTCTCCTTCACGTGAAGGAGGTCTGGGTCCTTCTGCTCCAGACTGGGGTTTGAGGAAACACCTTCATCAACCTGGATAGCTGCAGGACACATTCAAACAAATGCACATTATGGAGACCTGGTGTAAGTACACATATCCTCAGCAGCTTTAATATATGAAATAAAATGAACAACAAATTGTTGCTGATCTATTTTGTGGATTTTAACAACAAAACTGGACGAAGTCTTTTACCCTGGTTCCACCAGTTGTCTTTTAATTAGCTAGTAATCATTGTTGGATTACAAATTATAACAAACTTTGGATCACATAGCATCAAATGCATTTGTAAATAAATATTTTATTACAATTTTCTTTTTTTTTTCTTCTTCCAGCTGCTCCCTTTAGGGGTGCATAGAAGATCATCTCACCCTATCCCAGCATCCTTCTCTGTCACATCACCCCCTCTGCACATCCTCCTTCACCTCCCCTGTGGTCTTCCTCTTTTGCACCTGCCTGGCAGCTCCATCTTCAGCATCCTTTGTCCAGCTTATCCACTATCCCTCCACTGTCTACCACCTTTTTGTCAGTCCCACCATCTCCAAATGATACTTCCATCACAAATCACCCCTGACACTTGCCTTCAACCACTCCACCCTGCCTGCACTCTCGTCTTCACCTTTGGGTGGCTGACCCCAGGTATTTAAACTCATCTATCTTTAATACCTGTGCTCATTGCAGGTTCACTTTTCCATGTCTCCTTCTTATTCACACATTCCTTTCATTATATTGCTCTTCAGAGCATAAGACCACCACTCCATGCTCTCTTCCGCCTGGTAGCTACTCTCACAATGATCACAATGCCATCTGCAAACATACAAATTGGAAATGAAAATACCACTATCTTTTTTAAAATTGTTTTAAGGACATCACCTGCACCTGGTAGTATCAGAAGGCTGCGTTCAGAACAAGATACAAAATAAAATGAAAAAGAAGGATAAAAAATCTGAACCCATGCAGGTTAGGTTAACTGGGGATTATAACCTGGCCACAGATGGGAAGCACTTTATGAATGTATTAAATGTAGCTGTGCTTTGGGTGGTGCTTTGCATTATTAGATGGATATAAAAATGGATATTTCTGCACTTTTACAGGTGTGGCTACATGCATACTATGCGTTTGTGTTTGTAATCATACAAATATACATACATACATAGGCTACGAAGGCATCTCAGACTACAGGTAAAAATGTAAATCTGCTGTTCTGTTTTATTGTGCATTTTAAAATATGAAATCAGTTTGGCAGACATAGAAAATTTTACTGTGTAAATTTTACTGTAGAGTAAGTGCTGCCGTTGTTGTCATTAGGGTTTGCTCATATTTAAAATTTGGCAAAAGGTTTCTTAACACTGAAACGTCATTTCCTCCTATGAAAACATGTTTCTGGGTCCACACAGAATCACAGGCACATCGTTAATATTATTTTCACTGCTGGCCTTTTTCTAAACTGTGTCTCACTGGTGCTTCCATTGACATCCACATTAATCTGACTTATGAATCCATTCCCTTTGGATTTGTGATTCAATTAGGTCTAAGTTCCAAACCTTAAATGGCACTGACACTGGAAAAATTACCGAGCCTTCCTGAAGAAAGTGCTGTCATACATTAAAGAAACAGCACTGGGAGAAATTGTTATTTAAATGGTATTTAACCAAGAGTATGAGGAAAGTTAATCCCTTACCTTGTCTGTTTCTGATGGCTAGCTGCTCCATTTCTGATGTGGCTGGTTTAGATTTGAGCAACCTCAAATAGACTCCTCTTGATTTACCGGGTACAAATTTCCTAACTTCTGTGTGGATGTTCATGTGTCTCTTTAAAATTCCTGGCTGTGAAAATCTTTTATTACAAACATTACAACCAAATGGCTTTTCTCCCGTGTGGACTCTGATGTGTGTCTTCAGATTTCTCTTACAGTTAAAGCTCTTGCCACAAACATCACAACCGAAAGGTCTCTCTCCTGTGTGGATTCTCATGTGTGTCTTGAAATGCATCCTCTGTGCAAATCTTTTACCACAAACACTACAGCTGAAAGGTTTCTCTCCCGTGTGGATGCGTTTGTGTCTCTTTAGATCACCTAGATGTGAAAATCTTTTATGACAAACATCACAGTCGAATGGTTTCTCTCCTGTGTGGACTCTCTTGTGCGATTTCAGAATCCTCAGTCGTGAAAAGCTTTTACTACAGACGTCACAAAAAAATAGCTTCTCTCCCGTGTGGCTTCTCATGTGCGTCTTTAAATGTACACTCTGTGTAAACTTTTTATCACAAAGGCGACAGCCAAATGGTTTCTCTCCGGTGTGAATTCTCACATGTGTCTTAAGGTTACACTGATGTCTAAACTTTCTTTCACAGATATTGCAACTAAATGGTTTCTCGCCAGTGTGGACTTTCATGTGCACCTTAAGATTCACATTCAGCTGAAACCTTTGTCCACAAACATCACAGCCAAATGGTTTCTCTTCTGTTTGAACTGTCCCCTGTGAATCTGCATTTTGGTTCACTCCAGAGCTTTTGTCACCGACATCGCAGTTTGAAGCTCTTTTCCCTGACTTCAGTCTGATGTGTCTCTGAAGTGACCAGTCATGGAGAAACTGCTTACCACACTCAAAACAGATAAAGGGCTTTTTGGCATCACTATTTGTACCTGACTCTTCACTATCTTCACTTTCAGGTTCAGGTTCTGTCAGGGGTTCCTGCCAATCATCAGCTTCATACAAGTCTGAACGTTTTACATTAATATTGGGTTGTAAATTATTATTTGGATTCAGGTTTGTGGCTGGTTCTGGCTCTTTGTAGTCCTTTCCATCACCTTCTGCTTTAATCTGTTTGACTGAGCTGCTGGTTGAAGGCTCGGCTTCTCTGTTGTCTTCAGCTGGTGTTTGATGAAAGTGTAGGAGGTGAGGTTTCTCTTCATCATCTTCATTCTTTACACAAACAGCAGTGATGGGGAAACTGGTGATATCAGCTTTCTGTAGACCACGAAACTGCTCTCCCTCCTGGCTGGTCAAGAGTTCCTCTTCTTCCTCCTTTATGTGGAGGAGGACCAAATCCTGCTGATCATGACTTGAGCTCTCTTCTTTAAGTAACAACATCTGCTGGACATCTGCAGGCAACATTGAAACACACATTTATATTATGGATAGATGTGACTACATTCACACTTTTATCCAGCAGCTTAAATATGATTGAAAGTTGTCACCCGTTTAGAAAGAATTTATAATAATTTAATAATCAAAAATCACTAAAACGTTTCCATCTCCATTCAGATTTCATTACCCAAAAAGTAATCCTATAACACACTAATACCACAGAACGCATTGCCAGTCCATGAATCCAGCTATGACCTCACATTAAAACAGGTGTATCATCCTGCCTGACAATATTTCTGAACAATATTTTAATATATTTAAAAAAGGCTGAAGGGAAGAAGACAACAGAAGGACAGGTACTGAAATACTCCACCCCCTCATATAAAAACATTTGCATTATTTATTTATTAGATATTTCTTCATGGAGCTCTTTAATTTATTCACTTTGTATGACAAGAATTCTTTTAAATCTTTGACTAATATTTTTCATTTTTTTTCCAGTGAGAAAAAATTGTAACTTGTTGCAGCTGTAGGGATGTCCTGAATCCTGTTTTAAAATTTCTTCATCAACAAAGGACAAGCTGTGATCGGGAGAGAGCTACATGCTGTGATGAATTCATCACCTCGCTGTACTGGAGGTGTCTTTCACCTTCCCCCAAGTATCCTTCAAGACTTAATTAGCTCAGCATTTGAGCCATGACTGCAGTCACACATGGTCCAGTACACAAAGAGAAATATTTTTTCTTTCATGTTTTGGCAACTAAACTTTATTGATAACTGTAGTTCACTCTGGCTCTTGACTGAAATGTACAAAACTGAGGAGAAAAGAAAAAAAGAGAAGACATTAACACATTTTTAACAGGTTCCCAAATTCCATTGTGCCCAGTGCTGGAAAAAACCTAAATGATATCCAGAAAGGACAAAAATTTGAATTACATATCAGAGTAGTGTGTTAAAAGAAAAGAAAAAAAATATCTGTCTTACCGAGACCTGTCCTAACTTGTGTTGGTGCCGTGTCTGATGTGGTTGGTGCAGATATCGGGGACAGCAGCCCTTGGAGGTCACCCAGTTGATGGCTCTTTCTTTGAGGCATCTCTATTCCACTGACAGTTTTCAGGTACAAATGTCTGAAAGTGTAATTAAACAGACATCAGTATTTTAATATCAACTGTATATCTGTGCAGATATAACTGACTGATCACTTGCATAAAAAACACTATGTCAGCTCTCTGTGTGTAAAACATCCTGTGGCGGGGTGTGGTTTGTGGCTCAGGTGCAGCATACGGCTGGAGCAGTTGGTTCATGGTGCCGTGTCAGGGGAGGCTGATACACACCTGAGCTCCAACAGCTGATTATGTCTCCCCTGTAAAAGATGTGCTGGGACCTGAGGTGGTATCGTGTGTGTGTGTGTGTGTGTGTGTGTGTGTGTGTGTGTGAGTGGCAGCTGGAAAGTTAGAAAGCTATATGCATGACGGAAGCATGTTTTTTTCTTGCTGTTAATAATTATGATCAGTTAAAATATTTAGATTTTTTTTTTCAGAGCACCTTATATAATACACCCTCCCTGCCACCCCTGTCATCAACAGCTGAATATATTCAATATTTCTTTGACAAACAGTATATAATAAATTTATAATATTGTACATGTACTTTGCCACATTATCCAACACGAATCTAGTATAACAGTAAAGTTAGTCAATTACTTTGTACTTATATGCAGATACTTTTGTTGCATTCATATTTAGGCTTGTGCACTGTATTTGCATAAATGAGTTTTAATGTTGGCTGTGAAATTCCCAGAAATTTTGTCTCGCCAACAATATTGAGAGACTTTGCAGATGAGTTCTCGACCGTCCTGACTGTTTTGATTTATTAATTAGAAATATGAATAGATATTGAAAACACTTGTGCAACAGGACTGGTAATTGTTCGTTTGGCTGTCATGTTTGGCTGATTTGAGCTACGGAGATTTTGGGTGGGGTTTATTTGCAGTAATAGCCGTGGGCAGAGCAGTGACACCTCGGCGGGTCTTTTTCCTTCATTTTCAGCGCAAATATTTGTATATTTTCTCTCTCGTCGCTAATTATGCTCATAGCAGACTGTAGAAATACCTGCTGAGCAGCAAACAGGTAACTTCCGCGTCACTGTGGGAACAGCTGTGGTGCAGCTGTGGGAGAGCCGCACTGGTTCCTGCGTTTGACGCTTCTTCCTGTTTTCGCTCCTTTAATGTCCACAGTTGTCGTTTTTCTGTGGGTTAAATATGAAGTATTGCATGCAGTTGGTAAAACGTGGAAAAATAAAAACACTTCGAAAGGACCGACACTTTTCTGTGGCTCCGTCCGTCCTTTGTTTTGTTCCCCCTCGCAATACAATACAACAAACCGAAAGTTCCTACACACGCCTTTTTTAGTTTCCTGCTGCAGTGATCGTGTACTTTATAACTCCAGCATTCCTGAAGCGACATTAATTATTGATAACTTTAAGTCTTACACGTTGTTCATATTTCATATTTTCACAGTTTGGTGTGGATCAGTTTTGACCCAGTTCAAGAATTCCATCCTAATAAATATGTAAACTAAAATCTTTCTTATTTAGGATGTATAAAGAGCCTATCTTACATTAATAAATGAAATTCAGTGATTCTTTTTAGGTTTAAAAGCATTTGTTTCTGGAGAAAAACATCTGTTATCACATAATTTCATGTCCTGCTTTGTTCTTTTGCCATCAGAATTATTGTCTAAAGGCAAAGAAAGATGCCCAACGGATTTACTTTACCAAATGGACTATCCCGGCCTTGCCGTATTGGTCTATTTGATTCACCTTTGCTTTTATTGTT
The DNA here is from genome assembly GCF_057382275.1 of Copadichromis virginalis. Classification (NCBI taxonomy): domain Eukaryota; kingdom Metazoa; phylum Chordata; class Actinopteri; order Cichliformes; family Cichlidae; genus Copadichromis; species Copadichromis virginalis. Next base: position 30,008,448 of record NC_140625.1, read on the forward strand.
TATTGTATTTTATTTTCACTTGCTACACACGGGACAGACATGACTGGGGGAAAGAAAAGGGAGAAAGAAAAACAGCGGGGAAGAGGAACAGTGATAAAGGGCAAAAAACAAAAATAAACAGACAAAAAATACATATATCAATCACCTGGATCACCTGTTGAGAAAGAAAAAAGAGAAAACAAGCAAAAAAAAATAAAATAGAGAGAGAGCAATATAATAAACAACATGACGATGATCTATGGGAATATAACAGTAAATACTAAATATTAAACATTATTGTGCTGCACGTAGGATCAACAGCGCACAGTGTGCTTTGAGGTAGGAGCCAAAAAGGGTGTAGTTTGTGTGTGTGAGCTCCCGTGTGTACACCTGTTTTTGCACTGGCAGGGAAGATAGGCCTCCATACCATGGAGGGCCTGAGATGTCCCTTCTTTTATTTCACTACAAAGTTTAGAAATTACATTTAAAAAGAACAAAGAAAACAAAATAAATATATACAAAATACAATGCTACTCCCTTAAACGCAAACACTGCACAGGAGGGAGCTGCAGAGGTTTGCGCTCTCTGAGTGGTTTTTGTATTAGATATTGTGTCACCATTAATCACAGTGTCAACATTTCTAACATTAACTTTTTCGACTACAAAAGCAAACACATTTTTTAAGACAACCTTTAGAGATAAAAATAAATAAATAAAAATGGTTCATCAGTTAATGGTCAAAATCTCTCTTTTGGAGAGGGTCCTGTCAGTCCAGACTCCAGGGCTACTCCTCTTTCTTCTTTCATTTGCAATATCTGCTGGACATCTGCAAGTTACACAGATCTTCATCAGATTCAATATTGTCTAAAAGCTTGCACTATAAGTTGTTTACCTTTATCGAGAAAACAATAAAAAGAAATGAACTTTTCACAGATTGGCTGTGTGCCCATGTGCCACATACATTATAACTAATGTATGAATTTCAGATACTCCTGATCTCAACGTGTTATATGTATAAAGCACACCTGTCCACAGAGTCAGTTTCTTACATTCCAATCTCTCCACCAACCTGATGTCAGGGTTGCAAATCTGGAGCCAGAATAATAAACTCCATCTGATCCATCACTTGTAGATTCCGTCTTTTAGCTCCAATCAAAAATCAAACTTTTCAAAAAGATCTTTTGAGTAGTTTGTTGAGTTTAGTGAGCAGAGCCACAAAGTTAAGCAACCCCGGGATGTAGAGCCTTGAATACAAGCAGCAGACTTGCCTACTCTACCCTAATCTTAACCCTCGAGTTGCTCTTTTCTGGGGATTTTTCCCAGACCTTATCATCCATCTTCATTACTGTCAATTTGACAGGTTTACAGCTGAGTTTAGCGCATAGTGTCAGGAATAATGGTTGCTATGCCAGCCTTACAAGAAGAAGTAATTAATCCCTGTCAAGAAGATGGAGCTCCCTCAGCTCAGCTCCAACCAGAAGTAAAAGGCCTAAAATTCAGCCTTTATGGGTGTAATAGAGCACAGAGTGATTTTTATGTGTGTGCTTTTGCTGATAGTTTTTCCTGCTTTAATCAAATCAGAAATCTAATCAAGAATCAATAAACTTAAATAAGAATAGAATCATTGCAATTAGCAATGTTTAAATCTTTCAATCCAGACTGTGTGTGTGTGCGTGCGTGCGTGCGTGCGTGCGTGCGTGCGTGTGTGTGTGTGTGTGTGTGTGTGCATCTGTGCAGCTGTGACCTTGAGTTTGTGTATATGTGTGAGGGAAGTGGAGCAGGCAGAAAGAAAGAGAAATAGAAAGGTTTTTGATTTTATTACACATGAACAACCAGAAGGAGTATTCAGAAATGAAAAGTGCTTCCGTAGACTGAAGCAGCCAGCGATCAGCGTATGTAGAAATCTGTAACTGCATGAATTACTGTGGTTTGACATATTTCCCAAACAGAGATGACAGGGTTTTATAAGAAAGATCAATAGTATTTGAGCCTTCACGATTCTGTCACAAATTACCATCTTGTTATCTTTATAGAACAAAATGTAGTTTACAATGAGTAAAATATTTAAGTATAGACTTACAGATGTGCATGTGAAAGTTTATGATATTTGAATGTGGGTGTATTTCAATTCACTTCTCATAAAGGATTATACCTTTCTCTACTTTCGGATTATAAGAAAATAAAATGCCCTGCAATGTATTTTACTTCTTCTTCTTCTGGTGATCAGCGAGTGAGGTCGTCCACGAAGCCAATACGTTGCTGTGGGTAACACAGGGTTTCCATCTTGGTCAACGATGCACTTCCAGGCCTTGTGATCTGTGGCCTTGACCTTTGCTTGGTCGAGGGTTAGATGTCGTTGTTTAAGATCATCTTCAGTTTGCTTGATCCAAATCTTCTTGGGCGCATCGTGCTTGATTCTCCAGTGGGCGGAGCGCTGCTGCAGCAGTGGGCGGAGTGGCATGCGATGGTTGCTCATGCGGCAGATGTGGCCAAACCATTGCAGTCATCGTTTCTGGATCAGCTCTTCCATCGAGGGCTGATGGTGACATTGACTACGTATTGCGCCGTTGCTGAGACGGTCACAGAGGGACACAGTGTATTTAACTAATTCCCTGAACTTAACTGGGTCATTCAGATTTAATTTGAGCTAATGATCAAATATGTTAGAAGCAATTTTGTATATAATTTATTATTCTATATCCAGGCCAAAGCTGTAGCTTTTATTCTTTCCTTTAGATGACAAAGTTTACTACAAGATGAAATAACTTCACCATCCCAACGATGGTCTCCAACAGGCTACACCAGCTCCAGACACAAGAACAAGGAAGGTTTGTCAGCTTTAGTTTCCTTATTTCTAGAATAACTAATCTCAGAGTGTTTCTGTGACAGCACCGATGTGTTTGATAGGCTACCTCTCTTTAATAAAAACTGAACTTGTTGTACTTCCTTGGCAGTATTTGTGCTCTGTTGCTTTTTTTCTCCTCCCGAAGCGAGGTTCGAACATTGGCCCAAATAAATACCTGAAGGATGGAAATAAAGTATCCTACATTGCTACTATTGATCTGATATCAGTACCAATGGTTTTGATACTACTGATATTTGGATCAATCTGCTTCTAGTATCCATTAGAACACCTATGCCCTACAAAATGGGTAAGGCTATTTCACTCATGTAAGCATCGTTTCTCAAAGTTTTAATATTAAATGTTACTGTTTCTTACCTTACTTTAAAAAAAAAATTACTAAAAGAGTGAAGTGATTCCATCCAAAAAGATGGAAATGTAATGGGAACTTTGCATTTAATCTTATTTAACCGGTTCATACAATGATGAAACGAAACTTGCAGTCAGCTGTGTTCAAGGTCATGATACACGTTTTGAGGCTTTCTTATCAAGTAAACATGGAAAGACTGCAAGTACAAAGGAGCTGTCATGAAACGCGTTCGTGCTGTGTTTATCCTTTTCCAAAGATTTCATCAATAAATCTCAGAAAGACAGTTTGGTTTCAACTCTCAGTTTATTTTTCCACAACACTGAGCAATAAGTTATTTCTGTTTGTGTCTTTAGCAGTGTTGTTGCTAGTTCACTGACTAATCCTGAGGTCACATCGCCCGCCCTTTTTGGTTTTCAGTCTGATTCAGTTAAAATGAAGCTGAACTCGATTCCTGACAAAAACACAGATATATACGACGCGTTGTGAATGTGCAGACAGATTAGAACATCCAAAAATCCAGGTGTTAATAAATTATAAAAAAAAATTAAAATTCATTATGATATGAAGAGAGACATTTAAAGAGGTCACCTTCCCGAACGCAGGATACAAAAGAGGACAGTGCAGACTGCAAGAGTATAAAAATGTGGAACCATATTTACAATTTACTTCATTATACTTTATGTTTTCCTTCACATAAATAAAGACCATCGACAACCAGGTTTTATTTTTAATGACTAAAATGAGAGCATGATGGGGTCTAGCCAGCCTTAGCTATGCCTTTGTCCACAAAGATCACTTAAACAGCATTAATACCACACATTACATACCAGTACCACATGGTCCACCAAAAGTGAACTAACGTCTCCACAACACTAAAGGTCACAGTACAAAACACTCAGGTCATTATTCAAAATGCATCCATAATAACAACATGATGCTGATGTATGACCACTCAGAGCCTTTAAACAAGCCCACAACAGACTGACACCAGAGTTTGTACAAACTTTGGTTTTATTTTAAATGACTAAATATTCTCTGGTAAAAAATGACAGCCAGGAGAGCCCAACAGCCAACCTCAGGCATGTCTTTAGTTACACCTTGTTAGGGGCAAACAGTTACTGATTACTGCTGCTGCAGAGGGGTGTGACATTCAGAACTGGGAAAAATTGGTGAATAAAATCGCACCACAGTGAACAAATACCCTTACACTACTGGTAGCATGAGGCAAAACCTAGATCCTACAAAAGTTGCACAGGTACTCCAACTCCTCCAAGATGGCACATTAATACGTGTCTACCAGTACAGAGAGCTGGACAGGGACAGAAATAAGATCTGCACCTTTGTGCAAGGAGAAACAGGATGAGCACTGCCAGAGATACAAAATGACCTCCAGCAGGTCACAGCAGGTGTGAATGTCTGATCAAACAAAGACCCAGCTGACACCCTGTGATTTTCACAGATGAGAGCAGGTTCACCATGAGGACATGTGACTGATGTGAAAGGGTCTGGAGAAGCTGTGGAGAACGCTATGCTGCCTGTAACATCGTCCAGCATGACTGGTTCAGCGGTGGTCTGGGGAGGCGTATCCCTGGAGGGACGCACAGACCTCTGGCATGTATAAAAGCACGTGCGGAACGTACAAACGACTGAGCATCATTTTGAGTTGCTGCAGCAAAATTATGTCACTTTGATTTTCAGGCACTCTTTCATTCCTCACACACTACATAGTTCATATGAGTATAAATATTGATCCTTGTTCCTTAAGTTTTTTTGAGCAGTGTATTAGTAATGTAACATTAAGTCATGAGATCACAGTTAATCTTTCACTGCATGCAAATGGTTTATTGCCTTGTTCCTCATATGTCTCTTTAGGCTTCCCTCGCGGGTAAATTTTTGTCCACAAATGTCACAGCCAAATGGTTTCTCTCCCGTATGAACCCTCTTGTGCCTTTCAAGATTACCCTCTCGGTTAAATTTCTGTCCACACAAATCACAAGCAAATGGTTTCTCTTCAGTGTGGACGCTCCTGTGCCTGTTCCGAGCCCCTACCTGTGAAAACCTCTTACCACAAACACCGCATGCGAATGGTCTCTCCCCCGTGTGGACCTTCTTGTGTATCTTAAGATTTCTGTTGCAGTTAAACCTCCTACCACAAATGTCACAACCGAACGGTCTTTCGTCTGAGTGGCCTCTCATGTGTATCTTAAGATTTCTTTCACAGTTATATCTTCGACCACAAACGTCACAACCAAACAGTTTCTGATCTGTGTGGATTCTCCTGTGAGTCTTCATGTGGATCCTCCATTTAAATCCTTTCCCACACACATCACAACTAAAAGGTCTTTCTTCAGTGTGAACCATGATGTGTTTCTTAAAATGTGACTTCTGCTTAAATTTTCTACCACAAACACCACATCCAAATGGTTTTTCTCCTGTGTGAACTCTTTTGTGTATTTTCAGATTTCCCTCGCCATTAAATCTTTTACCACAAATGCCACAGCCAAACGGTTTCTCTCCTGTGTGGATTCTCATGTGCCTTTTAAGATTATACTGATCTCTAAACCTTTGTTCACAAAGACTGCAGCCAAATGGTTTCTCTCCTGTGTGGACTTTGATCTGTAAATCTGCAGTTTGCTTCACTGGAAAACATTTCTTATTGGTGAAGCTGCCCAAAGAGGCTTTTCCTGAATGGCGTGTCACGTGTCTCTGAAGAGACCACTTGTACTGAAACCGTTTACCACACTCAGAGCAGATGAAGGCTTTGGCCCTGCCCTTCTTACAGTCACTGTCACTTTCTTCAGTTTCAGATCCAGAATCCGACAAAGGCTCCTGCCAATCATCTGTGTCATCATCCTCATCATCAGCACCAATACTGACTTCAGTTTCACCAGAGGTAAAAGTCTTTGCATCGGTGTTTTGCTGTAACAGGTTATTTGACTCCGGGTTCCCAGCTGGCTCTGCTCCTTCACTGTCCTCTCTGTCAGTTTCTGTTTTGATTTTTGTTGAGCAGCTGATTTGACGCCTCTCTGCCTCTGCGTTGTCTTCGGTTTGGCTATGAAGAAGCTGTGTGCACGGAGGTTTCTCTTCTTCATCTTCACTCTTCACAACAACATAAGAGAATGGAAGTGTGGCGTTATCAGCCTCCTGTAGACCGTTAAGCTGCTCTCCATCCTGACTGGTCAAGAGTTCCTCCTGTTCCTCCTTAATGTGGAGCAGGACTGAGTCCTTCTGGTCCTGCTCGACCTGCTCGTCCTCTGAAGGGAAAACTAAAACAACAAAAACATGCATACATTTAATATTTAAAACATTAGCAGAGATTCTCTGGAGTTTAATAATATTTTAAGGAGCAAACATTTCATGGACAAGCATTTGTCTGCCTTTACGCTATTTAGACAATAATGACTATGAACTCTGACACGTCTTTCTCTATTAATGTCTGAGGTGTATCTAAGGTGTCTCTGTGGCTGGAGGACTGCATTTACTCGCCACAGTCTAGAATGTAAAAAGACTGCTTCTTTGTCAGTATACCAGACCACATCTACTATCACGACTGGAAAAACTGGGGTAAAGATGATGCAGTTACAGATTAATTTAATTACAATTTCATGCAGTTTTGTAACATTTTACTGTTTTACCAAAAATGTACATTTTTTCTATGCTTATAGTCTAAAATGAAGGCAAACAAATGTGTGCGTCTTTTACCCAGACTTTTCCTGGTGTGTATCTGCGCTGATTCTTCTGATTTGACCAGTGTGGGAGACACAAAAATGTCATCTCTGGGCTCATCAGGGCGAAGATTTTCTATTTCAGACACTCCGCTTTGTACTTTTGAATACAGCTGCCTGAAACATGAATATCAATCATTAATATTAGTATTTCTTACAATTGGCAAACCTTAGGCATGAATGTAACTAACTCATCACTGGTGCAAAATATATATGCAGTATACAAGTGTGTACCACAACTCTGTACAATGGGGTCACATGTCCAATTGACTGGATTTATTTGTGAGAGACTAAATATGTCTGAGCTTAAGATCCACAGTTAGGTCCATAAGTACTTCTGCACACCAAGAGAGCAGATTTTAAGTCAAACAGTGAAAAAGAGTTTCTCTTTCACTTGACCTAAGACTGACTAGATTCGAGCCTCTGCATCAAAGTCAAAGTCAAAGCCAAATGTATTTATATACAGTAGCACATTTAAAACAACAACTGTTGACTAAGGTGCCGTACATTTAAGATAATCAAAAGAAATAAAAACAAGAAAAAGGAGGATAAAATGAGAACGTTTGAGTAAATAAGACAAATAAAAGTAGTACAAACTCATTCTGATGTAAAAGCCAAGGAATAAAAGTGGGTTTTCAGACGGGTTTTGAAAGTGTCTGAGGTTGGGGAGGTCCTGATGTGAAGGGGGCAGTCACAGCAAAGGCCCGGTCTCCTCTGTGCTTTAAACTGGACCTCGGGACAGCTAGGAACATTTGATCCGCAGAGATCAGAAAGGTATGAGGGTGCTAACCTGTGCAACGCCTTAAAAAACAAATAATAAAATCTTAAAATCCAATCGAAATCTAACTGGCAACCAGTGTAAGGATGCTAGTATGGGAGATATGTGGCCTCGCTTGTGTGTGCCAGTTATTAACTGTGCTGCAGTGTTTTGGACCAGCTGCAGACGGCTAACTGATTAAAGACTACTACAAAAGTCGAGGCGAGATGAAACGAAGGCATCGACATCTCTCTCAAAGTCTCTGAAACAGAGGAATGGCGTCACTTTTGCAAGTAGCTGGAGATGAAAGAAACTCGTCTTGATTACAGCATTAATCTGTTTATCAAACGTTAGATTACAGACAAAAATCACTCCTCTTTTTTCTAAAGGGCCAGTGTAGTAGTGGTCACAGGGACCAAACACAATCACCTCTGTTTTCTGTTCATTCAAGTTAAGAAAGTTTAAAGCCTTAACGTCCTCCAAACAATCTAGTGAAACCTTCAGAGGACTCACAAATTCATGTTTTAGTGGCTGGTAAACCTGTGAGTCGTCTGCATAACAATGGAAAGAGATGTCATGTTTTTTTTTTTAAATGAACCCATAGGGAGCATGTAAATTGAAAGAAGGACTGGGCCAAGAATGGACCCCTGGGGGACCCACAAGAAAGTGAGGTTTTTGAGGACGATGTATCTCCAATCTACCCTGAGACCATTAACTGTGCGTCTTCCCCGGTCATTCTCCCAACTTTCCCATTTTCTCTCTCCACTGTCCGACTGCAATCAAGGCTGAAAAGCCCCCAATATATATATTTTAAAAAGTGCCACTGTCTAAAACCTAACTGTATATTACACTTAGAGCACATTATAAATAAAACGTGATGGTTTTACACTCAAACTCTGAACCTGCTGAAGGGAAAGTTACACGTTCAGACCAGGTTGCCGTGGTGATCCAGCCACATAAAGAGACAGCAACCTTTGTGGATCCTCTGACTTTAAGCTTGACATACTTTGCTAACCCATTTATCTCTCTTCCTCTGGTAGAGACAGGGTTGCCTCTCAGAATATGTGACAAAGAGCAGACTTCGGAGTTCATTATATTTAATTTGATTTCTTCTTCTTAATTTGTCTGCTCCCTTTAGGGTTCACCACAGTGCATCATCTGCCTCCATCCCATCCTGTGCCAGCATCCTTTTTCTGTTTCACTAACCCACTACATGTTGCTCCTTCACTGCATCCACAAATCTTCTCTGAGGTCTTCCTCTTTTCCTTCTTGTCTGGCAGCTCCATTTTTTACATCCTTTGTGCAAAATATCCACTCTCCCTCCTCTTCACCTCTCCAAACCATCTCAGCCTCGCCTCTCTAACTCTGCACTGTCACTCTGATGGACTCAACATCAGCTCGGCCTCGCAGGCCCACAAAACCTTTATACAGGAAGTTGATTTTGGTTCTGTGAATAAAAAGTCCTAATCTCTGATCCTTTGAGTCTTACCCAGTAGATATTGCAGAGTTCAGCTGATGTGGGTGAGAGGACTCGTCCAGTATTAACTACCTCAAAATCGTCCAGGTGTCTTCCCTGCTAACCCTGAAATGAAGCGACCTGAGTAGCCCTGCAGGTCAAATCTGCAGGTCAAATCCTATCAGAAGTGAAACGATCAATAGGGGAGTTAATGGTAACTCCCCTATTGATCGTTTCACTTCTAACTCCTGTGATGATTTTAGTGGCCTGGACAGAAGGCTCCAATAAAATGATGCACACTTCAATCTCTTTCTACCCGGCTTGAAGGACACACCGTCTCCAAACCATCAGATCTCACTGCCATCTGTCACAAATCACCCCGACACTCGTCTCCACCCAATCCACCCTGCCTGCCCTGTCTTCTTCACCTCTCTTGCACCGTCTGTTCCTTTGAATGGTTGACCTCAGTCATTTGTTTAATTCATCCTGTTCCCAGCTTTCTTGTTTACATTGTTTAAAAACTTGTAAAGACAACTAAATGAACATGATTGCTATTAATCTTAGTTTGAGAAACTCAGCCCTGCATCATTTGTAGGTACACAAAAAACCAAAACATGTTAATGACCCAGAGATTTGTGCGTGAGACATTCATATGCACAGTTTATGAATGAAGCACATCGCCCACGGTTGTGCTTTCACACACGTGTGACATGACAGGAGCTATTTCAGAGCGATGACTCACCTTTCTGTCCCTCTAGAATCCTCACATTGAGAGACTGATGGAGGTTTTCCATTCATGGAACTTGATGTTGTGACTCTGCTCTCGTAACTGCAAAAACAAAAGCAAATTAAGAGTTTCAAGAGCTACACGACTCATCTGCATAACACGGAAATACCAGCTGTGACCTAACCCAGCCATAATAGGGTGAAAATCGGGATACGTGCTAGAGAGACTGCCAGGTTGCAAGGCTACATTCACACCTGAGCATAATTTAGAATCAGAGGTTAACCTAACATGCATGTCTGTGGACTGTGGGGAGAAGCAAAGGAAGAGAATAGAGAGAAAGGCTCCGGCTGGCCGGTGAATTCAAACCCAGCATCGTGCCAACGCTGAGCCCCTCACCCACAGCACATAGTCTGATCACTGCAGGCCACAATGACCCTCAGGCCATCGGCAAATGAAAAGAGTGCTCCTGATAACAAGCACGACCCTGCAAACAGCAGTTTGTTTATCTGACCCTTTTCTATTTCAAGAAGTTCGGTCAGAGTTGGAGGTCATTCTCCGTGTAGCAGCAGCAGACAGCTGGTACTATTAAAAAAATGAAACACCTTGCTTCTATATTAATAAATAAGGAAACACTGAGTCTGTGTTGTAGAATAAAGGTGCTCACACCAAATATTCACTTGTAAACTGTTTCTGCCTCATATCCTGCATTTCTATATATGCTTGCACATGTTTCAATAAATCACTGCACATATGTCTCATTTTCTAACAAAATGTAACTGTTAGTACTTTTCTTTTGTTTGTTTTACATATAATTTAATATCTTTTTATCCATTTACTTTTAATTATAATTCTGAACAGTAGGATCCACAGAGTAGAGCAGCTCAGCAGTATTGTGGCGAACACATGCAAATCTCCAGGTTCGAGACTGGGAGGAGAGAGCAATCCTTGGCGAGGGTTGAGTCGTGGAGGCCATCTGCTGTAAATCAAACATGCGGATCCATCTGCTCGAGCAGCCGTCTGAGAAAAAGGGAGCAGGCAAGCAAAGCATACTCGTAGATGTGGTTGTTGTTCAGGTAATAAAGTAGAAATGACACATTGATTTGTGTGAAATTTTCATACATACTACCGAGATTTAGGCCCAGCGTTACATGTGAACATACGGGCAGATGCTTCGCTCTCCTGCAGTCTGTGCTGCAGGATGCAGGTCAGCTTGACTGATGGGCTGAGTGAGCGACTGTGACTGTGTGTGTGTGTGTGTGTGTGTGTGTGTGTGTGCGCCTCTGCAGGCTCCTTTCTATCCATCTCTAACCAGCAAGCAAACCAGTCACATTCATGTGTGTTTGGGACATAAATATCAGTCCAATCATGTAGCAGCACAGGTGTTAAAGGACTAGCTGACACTTTTGCTTCATCATTTCCGTGCAGTATTTAAGCATTTAAATAATTTGAATAAACTGATGATTAAATCAATCCCAACCAATGCGCGCAGATATTAATTTTACATTATTCGGTTAATTTGATCCTGTTGTTGATCTTATTTTGATGCCTACACCCTATTTTTAATCACACAGGTAGTTTAAATTACCAGTCCAGCAGAAAGGCGGCCAGTTCAGCGTCAGTCTGGAAGCATCTGTCCCTCTTCAGTGCAGCCCACCTGGAGTAAGCAAGCCCGAGATCTACCCTGGTGCTTCCCTGAGGCGTCCTTTCCAGGATTAGTTTTGCGTCTTTGTATTTTCGCTGCACTGACGGTGAGGTCTGCAGCTCCATCGCTTTTCTTCCTCTTAAAAATGATTCTTCATCCTCAGTTTGTTTTCCAGGCTTCGGCTTTCCAAACAAAGCGATTATCCAGCTCCAGCGGCGGTTCTACAGGGACAACACAACCCCTCCATCAGGAGGGTCCACACGAACACAGAGCCGACCTTTCTTTGATGATCAACCCGATCTGTATTTTGTTCCCCCTAGCAACACCGGAGAACCAGCAGAAGGTTCCTACCTAGTGTCTGCTGGCGAAACGGTTTCCTCAGTGGGATGCATGAGGATGCACATCAAAAAGACGATGGTGAGAGGAATGTTTTCATGGTCAAGTACAGTTCAGGGGGCCCGGTGGCGCCAGTGTCCGGCAGCCTCTCCTCGTCAGTGCGCCCCAGGGTGGCTGTGGCTACAATGTAGCTGCCATCACCAGTGTGTGAATGGGTGGATGACTGAATGTAGTGTGAAGCGCTTTGGGGTCCTTAGCGACTAAGTAAAGCGCTATACAAAAGCAGGCCATTTACCATTTACTGTACAACACATTTGTAGAATAATATTTTATGTATTTGTATGTAGTGGATACAGAATACATTATGTCGTTTCAATATATCGAGTAGTATGACATGGAACTACTTAAGCACACACACAGCACATGTGTTCTAATTGTGGTTTAACATTGTGCGTGATTAAAGGTTATTCGCACTTACAGTTTTTTAAAAGTTTTTTTAATGTAAAAAACAACAACAAGACATTACACAGGGACAAAGCATTTTAACGTCCATATTAAGAACAATAAAAACGCAAATACAGTTATTAACATACAATAAACACATATGGTTATATAACACATGTGGTTATTTGTCTTTTATATACACAGTATAACGCACTGTGTGAAATGTGCACAGCGCACAAAAAAATACAAGAACACATTTAAGATGCATAATGTAAAAAAAACAATTATTGTTTTACTTTTGCTGCATCCTTAGCTGTTTAATAAAACGGTTTATCTTAAATCGTAATTTATTTTCACAGTCATTACTTTTAAAAATGTATTTTCTTTATTAAAGAATAAAAACACCCCAAAAGAAGCAGTTTTATTTCTTCAAAATACAAATTTGAGCATTAAAAAAAAACAACAATCCGGTGGATACTATTTTTAATCTTAAATATTCAAATCTTCCTCTGAAGATGTGTCCTGTAACAGGTCTGTGCATGTAACTATACTGAGCATCCATTTAATAAAATTAGATATAATGAAACACTGTTTATAAAGTATGCAGTTCCTCTTCTACCCACTTTTTTTATTTAAACTTGTTTCCAAATGTTGGAATACAACATGTAAATAAAATTAGAATGAGGCCATTTGCAAAGAGTTTAAAGCCTCAAAACTTGAACTAGTTCAAAAACAAAACACATTAAATGTTGATATCAGTAACATTGCTTTTTGAAAATGTTTACATTGTTTCAAAACAGCTGGGGGGAAAGGAGGCATTACCTCTTCTATTGAAAGGTATCCTGTGGAGTTTTTATCAGCTCCATACAGCAGCTCCTAACAAACAAACAAAGCCATTAAAGAAGAAGACTGGTGACTACAAAACACAGGTCAAGTATTTAATGTTGTTTTATGAAAGAAAATGCATTCAACAACATGACATACACATTTTGAATTTTTGCTTCATAAAGAATTTTAGTTGCTCAACAGTTAAGAATTTAAATGGGTCTAGTTTACATTTCATCATCACAAAAAGAAGACAGACGTAAATGTTTCAAGAAACAAAGAAATGAAACAGATCTATCTAAATGAACATTGCAAGGGACAGCAAACTGAGAAATAAACACAAAAAGCAAATACAAGAGAAATATCAACTGGTCACATTTTACGTGTTAATTCATGCCTACTTTTATTTTAGCACTCTTTGTTTTAAAGGCAAATTAAGTTGTTTGTTTTAGTCTTTTATTTATTTTTTGTTGGGAGCTCTGGTCCTCCACAGTCATAATCATACTCTTTGACATTACACATACATGACTGATTACCCAGTTGCTAACAAATACATTCAGTCAGCTGGAGGAATTACACTGCTTTTGCCATTTAAATTACAATGCTCATGAAAAATCTTGAAAATGAAAAAAAAAAACATGTCATCAAAATTTTATAAACTAAATTTTAACAACATTGAAATACACCACTGAATTAATCTGATATCGAGTTCTGCTCACTAAATTATGTCATTCAGAGTTTAAAACTGTTCCCAGGTGAACCTGATGCCCAAAATAAGCACTGGTTCAGCAGATACATCCAACATACTGGTACTGGTAAAGCTTTACCTAAGGTGCTGCTGATTTATATCCATAATGAAACAAGTATTGCATTTTTATTAAACTTTATTAAATATCCCACTCACTGTGTTCGGTTTAGCCCAAAACAGCTGCTGCCTTCTGCAGAAATCAAACCTGAGGGTTTTCTGCCAGAAAGGCTTTCTAATATGTCGAGTTTGTGTTTTAATATTCCTTCTTAAATTGTGTCTTCGGTGGTTGACAATGCAGGTAAGCACGAGTGCTGCCGATAAATTAATGCTTCAGTCACACAGGTGTAGAGACCTGTGGGCAGCCCCAAATACTCATGACCTCCAGCAACCACTAAATCAAGTGAAGTTCATATTTTCATTTGCTAGGTGGTTGGCGACTGGTTGTGCAACTGAATCGACTCAGATTGGTTGCTGGTTGTGGACCTCCCCTACCAATTGGCAGGTAACTACTCTTCAGTGATCAGCACCTGGTGGGTGGGAGATCAACCCAGACTGGGTATATGTAGCAGGATCCTCAGAGCAACTCCAGTCCTACTCACCTTGCCGGACAATTCAGATCTCATTATGTCTCTTTACTCTCCATCCTTAATGTAGTAATGGCTGTCCTCAGGCATTGGTAACATGCTGAATTCAGTAGTTCAATAAGAAAACTTGATGGCAGAATTGGAGAGGGTTGTCTTTGTTTAATCCCTGAGAATTAAGTCTGCCATGTATCACATGCTTCTGCAGATCGTCTGCCTGACAAAGACATCTTCTAACTGCAGCTGTCCTTTTAACCTGGCATCAAAATGGCACTGACCTCCCAGTACCTGGTGACTACCAGCAGCTAACGCACTCTAGTCTTCTGTCTGTGGTTAGTATAGCGCCATTTCTGGTGTTGTTCTGTGGTGCCACTGTAGACACCCTGAAGATGGTGTCACGTCTATGCCAGGCACCCTTGACAGTTGACAGGAGGTGAGTAAGAAGTTTGGCACTTGATGGAGTGCGGAGTACTGACAGTCAATGCTTGACAGTTCACCAGAGAATCCTTAGCTACCAACTTTCGTCAAGCATAAATATAGTGGAAAACAAAAAAGAGATACTTGGCCACAGCTTCTGTTGTCTCTCCACAGAACTTCAACAAATGCCAAATGCCATCAGTTTGATTGTGTCCGCATGTGTCTAAATGTTGTGTTCAGTCCTGGATCATGAGGAAAATGCCAAACACATTATCCCCAAAGCCTGGAGAGACGAGGCAGTCATGCAAGATATTCGTAGCAGGAAGTCATGATGACAAAAGGCAGCGAGTCTACCTGAAGCATGACTATAACACTGCTGGAGCTCTAACCTGGTAGGCTAACTTGTGGCTGTGGAGAGATTTGAATGAATAAGGCAATTATTTTTAGCTTTTTTGGTATCCCTATATCCCAGTGTAATAAATACAAAATACAAGATAGTTCACTCACATGAAAAGAAATTGAAATTTTAATTTCAAATTTAGAATATAAGAATTTAAAGGTCACAATGGTCCATGTATAAAGTACAATATAATGAGAAACATCTGCTTTTTCTATTTTTCAAGTTTACACATAACACCGACAAGAAACTGAGACTCTCCGCCTCAAAGTAAAATTTGCGCCAATTAAAATGTCTTGCAGCTGTAAGGCACAAGTTTTACTACTGTGATACAAGGAATCAAGAAGTAAGTACCAGTGAAACATGATTGTTTATTAACATAAACACTCAACTATGATCAGTAAATAAATTGTGAAATAGTTCACAAATTCAATAAAAAAATTAATTTGCTGGGACAGAGGCTACTGGGGCGGTGCTGGCCGGGACTGGAAATAGGAACTACTGAGCAGAGTGCTGCTCGGGCCTGGAATCGACTCCATGGAGCCCGGAGGGAGGAGGACTGGAACTGCGGACTGCTGCCGCTGCTGACGGGCAGTACGGAAACGAATAAGCATCCCCATAGTCTCCTGCTGAAACATTGACCACTGTTCCTCTGTGAGCATGCCCACCTCGGTGCTCAGGTATTGACAGTACATGACTCGGTTGTTGCTCAACCCCCCAACGGCCGCCTGCAGGGACTCCATAGCTACCTGCAGGGACCTCATAGCCGTCTGCAGTGAGGACATGCTGTTTGGGATTTGAAGAACTGCCTTGTTGACGCAGCGGCTGGCGAGCTTGGCCTTCTTGCCCTTTAACTTTGGGGTTTGACTGGAGGGAACAGGAGACGGAGACCCAGGACGACTTGATGACCTCGCAGGCTCTTCGTCTCCTTCTTCTTCTTCCTCTTCCTCCTCCTCCTCTTCCACTCCGGTATTGGTGGACTGTGCCCCTTGAAGCTTTTTAAACACAAGCAAACAAACATTAACATAAATATCAAATGCATACAAGGCAAGTGCAGACATTTTATAGCACATTTACTTTTGCTTAACTACTTCCCCTGAAACGCCATTAAACAGAGCAGCTACAAGGGAGAAAAAAACAAACAAACAAAAGGGCATATTACTCTACCTTTCCCAGGCTGCTCCTGCGGATGGTCATGTGCTTGTCCAAGAATTTGAACATATCTGAAGTCCACCGCTGCCTGGCTGTCAGTGGTCGTGTTGCTTGCTCATTCTTCTTCTTCCTTAGTTTACCATAGACGGTCCGCATGTTGCGGAACCACCCCCAGAGGAAGTTCCCTGAGCACAGTCGAAAAAAAAACACAAACATAAATGTCCCGTTTAAAAAAAGATAAAAAACGTTAGAGTGTTTTAAGATACTGAGTATCAACAGAAATTACAGAGACATAGCTCACCGGTAACTCCTAGCTCCTCGGCCTTCTGATCCAGCAGCTGCTCTCGCCTGCGCTTGTCCTTGAAGTCGCGTGCTGTCTGGTCGTAGAAGAACGGGTGAGCTGCAAACCACTCTACGAGGTGGTCTTCCTGTTCGGGCGAGAGAGTCGCCTCTGGCTCCATCCGGATCCTCTTCTTGACCCCGGGCCAATGCGACACCATTGGCTTTTCATCCTCTATCTCCAACTCTGGCTCCCCGGTCACAACTCTGTGGCCAACACGTCCGTGCAGGCTGGCTGACGAGCCCGGCTCCAGCATTGTGTGTGGCATGTTGGCAATGAGTGACAGCGAGGGGTCACTGTTTTCGTCCGAGTCCTTCTGGTATTGAGAGGTTGCAAGAGTGATGTCCGAACTGGAACTGGCAGGCAGGCACTTCTGCCATCTCCCTCTTCCTTTCATGGATCTACGTGCAGTCCTCCTTTCCATTGGCGGGATGCTGAATCTTGACACGTTTTTTTGCATCATGTTTGGTGACTGGCTGTAGACTTGTTGGCGCTGTCGGCACACCTGCATTTACAGTTAGAGGTCAAGTGATTAAAAGCTCTCAAGGTCACCAACCAGTCCCGCTGACCGCTCGGCAAGTAGTTATTGAGTGTCTGCAGAGTGTCTGTGTCCATGCAAACTATGGGTAACAATCTGCTAGCAACCAAAGCAATCGCTATGAGGTTTTTGGTGCAACACAATACACCTCTTTGCCATTAATTTTAGCTCGTGACAGCCAGCAACCACTTGCCAAGCAGTCGGGGATTACACATTTTACCCTAGCGACCAGTGGTTGGCAGGATGATAGTCAACTGGTCTCTAGGCCTGTGTAACAGGGGCATAAGGCAACAAAAAAAACTATATACAGTTTCACATTGTTGGTCATATAATTAATAAAATTATATTCCAAGTTTAAGTACATTAAACCTTATTTAAAACTATATATAGCAGAGTATCCAAGGCCAAAAACTGTTTGTGTGCAAAATAAAATTATATTCCCAAGAAAGTTTGCTTCAACTCAAATCATGTCAAACAAATTCTTTTAAAAGGTAAACACAGAAATAGATACATTTCACAGTGGGATTAAGGCTCACTCTAATTTGTAAAAGTCTTGTCTTTGACCCGCAGGGCTTGCAAAATCGCTAGCCCGACGTCCCGGAGCTAGCGATATCTCCGGTCGGGCCACCAAAATCTTTCTCAGCCCCGACCGTTGGGCTATATGATAACCCAACGGGCGGGGCTGAGACAGATTTTGGTGGCCCGACCGGAGATATCGCTAGCTCCGGGACGTCGGGCTAGCGATTTTGCAAGCCCTGGACCCATTTAGTCACCAAAGCCTATAGTGGCTTTCTTGATCATTATGACTTCCAGGAAGCTAACAGAAAGTCCTAAAGGTGATCTTCTCCAACTATCTCTCCTGATATAAATTAACTGAGGTCTAATTTCTTACCTATAAGTACTGATTTACCAATGATAGATTGTATATTACCCCAAGTACAACTAGTATCACTGTTTTATATTTATGTAGCAATTAATTGTACAAAATAATGGAAATGTGAACAACTGGGGATACATTATTAACATGTCCCCATGTGTCTCAGACTTCCCTGTCACGTAAAAATTTCTGCACTACCAAACTGTTTCTCTTTTACATTAACTTTCACATGTCTTTTCAGTTTTTCAGATCATGTAAAGTTCTTCCCACACACTTCACAGCCAAATGGTTTCTCTCCCACATGAAGTTGCATGTGTCTCTTCAGATTGCTTCCTCGGTTGAATCCTTCGCCACAAACACCACAGCCATATGGTTTCTCTCCAGTATGGACTATCTTATGAATCTTCAAACTTTCGTGATTAGTAAATATCTTACCAAAGACATCACATCTAAACAGTTTTTCTCCTGTGTGAATTTTTATGTGTTTATTGAAAGTAGAAGAATGTCTATATTTCTTTGTACAAATCTTACAACAGAAAAGTTTCTCTCGTGTGTGGATTCTTATTTGAGACTTAAGATGAGTGTTTTGGTTAAATCTTTTGCCACAAACCTCGCAGCTATATGGCTCATAACCCAATGGCCTCTCTGCTGTGTGGACTTTTCTGTGAGCCTTGAAATGCATCTTCTGCTTGAATCTTTTACAACAAACACCACAACTAAATTGTTTCTCTACTGTATGGACACTCTGGTGTCTTTTCAAATCTCGTGAATATGAAAATCTTTTGCTACAAATATCACAACCAAATGGTTTCTCTCCTGTGTGAACTCTCATGTCTCTGTCAAGACTATACCGTTGTCTTAAAGTTGTTTCACAAACATTACAGCCAAATGGTTTCTCTTCGGTGTGGTCTGTCCTCTGAGACTCTACATTTTTCCTCACTGTATGAGATTTCTTAATTTCCAAGCTGGAGCTGGAGGATAATTATTTTGAATGACATGTCATGTGTTTTTGAAGAGACTGCCTTTGGAGAAACTCTTTATCACACTCTGAGCAGCTAAAGGATTTGTTTAAAATGTTAAATGCCCCCTGACTCTTTATGCCTGACTCAAGTTCCCTGCTCACCTTCCAAACATCATCACTGTGTCTGGTTTTAGGTCCAGAATCTGATACAGGCTCCTTCCAGTCATCATCATCATTACTCACTTCAGTCTCAGAAGAGTCTGAAGCCTTTACATCAGTTTTTGGTTGTAAATAAATATGTGTATCAAGGTTCCCTTCTGATTCTGGTCCTCCACAGTCCTCTTCATCAGGCTCTGTTTTTACCTGTTTAGCTGGGCTGCTGGTCAGAGGCTCCATCTCACTGTTGTCTTCAGTTTGGCTTTGATGAAGCTGCAAAGACTGAGACTTCTCTTTATCATCATCTTCACTCTTTACAGTAACAATAGTGAATGGGAAAGTGGTGACATCAGTCACCTTCAATCCATTATGCTGCTCTCCCTCCTGATTGGTCCAGAGTTCTTCCTGTTCCTCCTTTATCTGCAGAGACTCTCGGTCCTGCTGGTCCAGACCGAGGCTCCATTCAGGGTGATCCTCTTTCATCTCCAGCAGCTGCTGAACTTCTGCAGAAAACAGCAAAACACATGGAGTTAAATTATTATAAAGGCAATTGTAGCACTGGAGTATTCTAGGAATCTGATAGAAATTAGAAGAAAGAATGAAACTATACTGAGATGAGTGAAAATCTTTAGCAAGCTTGTGTTTCTAGTCGACTTTTAGCCTGCAATAAAAGAAATGCTTTATCATTGTACTTCCAGTGAGTGTTTTAAAAGAAATGCTGTCAGGATGAAGGAGTTTGTGAAAGTGAAACAAGTTGGGGGTTTTTTCACTTTGCTTCACCAGAGTTTATAAGAGAATTCCTGCTTCAAAGCCATCATATAAATAATAATTTAAAGGTACAGGCCATGGAATTAGATATATATGTTATACTCATAAATATATATATTGTATTGAATAATGTGTAATTATGTCTTCCAGCAAAGAATGAATCAATTACAAAACCATTACAAAATTACTTGTTTTAAAGCTCAGTTTTTAAAACCTCACGGTGTAACTACAGCCCAGCAGCTCACAGTTTGCCAGGCATCAAATATTTGATCAGGTTAGAAAAAAATAATTCTGAGGCCAACAAAGATTTGAATGGGTACATGAAGCCGAGGATCGGGATTTTTTAAATTATGAGTAATATAAACCATGCAGCAGTATATTAATGACTAATTCTGAATGGATTATCTCCTGAGTGACGTTTGGTCCAATTAGAGCATCTTTCTCCTGCCATGTGATTGCATTTGTCCCTAAAAATCGTGAACCTTCATCTTAATTTTTATCGATGGGATAAAGATTTGGCGTTCATCCTCCAGCTTCACTGTGTGTTTGTATTATGCTAACCATAGCTCTGTAGCTAGCCACCACAACATTATATACCAGCTAGCCCAACTTCAGCAACCCTACAAACGTCACTGGTGTTTCGTTTTCTGTCTTCATTTATGTTGGATAGCAGAGCTGTATGTTTTTAATTTTTCAGAAATTTTTCAGAACTTCAAACTTCATAAATCCTGTTTCTCGTGGATGCCTGGATTTGAAACTTTATTGCAGAGCAGCCACACGGATCATTTTATTAAAGATGAAAGAATTTAGACAGTTTTTATCTCTCAGTGTTTGTTTGGGACCTGAAGAGGAGTTTGGACCCGGAAATCATCATCATCATCAATTATTTATTTATATAGCACTTTAAAAACACACCTGGTAGACCAAAGTGCTGTACAATACTAATATGCACATAGTAATAAAACCAGACATAGCAATAAAGTTAAAAAACAATAAAATAAAAATAAATAAAAATTAAAATTAAAATTAAAAAATTAAAATAAAAAATAATAAAAATAAAATAAAATAAAAATGACTAATGACCTCAGACTTAATAGGCGGATAGCTAGGATTATACACTTAACTGGGAGGGGTAAGATGACAGAACACAGCTGACTGCAATCTACTCCGTCCCAGGAAATATATTTAACATACTGATATAAATACATAAAGAATGTTAACATACAGTGGGGCAAAAAAGTATTTAGTCAGCCACCGATTGTGCAAGTTCCCCCACTTAAAATGATGACAGAGGTCAGTAATTTGCACCAGAGGTACACTTCAACTGTGAGAGACAGAATGTGAAAAAAAAATCCATGAATCCACATGGTAGGATTTGTAAAGAATTTATTGGTAAATCTGGGTGGAAAATAAGTATTTGGTCACCTCAAACAAGGAAAATCTCTGGCTCTCACAGACCTGTAACGTCTTCTGTAAGAAGCTTTTTTCCACTCGTTACCTGTATGAATGGCACCTGTTTGAACTCATCATCTGTATAAAAGACACCTGTCCACAGCCTCAAACAGTCAGACTCCAAACGCCGCCAAGACCAAAGAGCTTTCGAAGGACACCAGGAAAAGTATTGTAGACCTGCACCAGACTGGGAAGAGTGAATCTACAATAGGCAAGCAGCTTGGTGTGAAAAAATCAACTGTGGGAGCAATCATCAGAAAATGGAAGACATACAAGACCACTGATAATCTCCCTCGATCTGGGGCTCCACGCAAGATCTCATCCCGTGGGGTCAAAATGATCATGAGAACGGTGAGCAAAGATCCCAGAACCACACGGGGGGACCTGGTGAATGACCTGCAGAGAGCTGGGACCAAAGTAACAAAGGTCACCATCAGTAACACACTACAACGGCAGGGAATCAAATCCCGCAGTGCCAGACGTGTTCCGCTGCTGAAGCCAGTGCATGTCCAGGCCCGTCTGAAGTTTGCCAGAGAGCACATGGATGATACAGCAGAGGATTGGGAGAATGTCATGTGGTCATATGAAACCAAAGTAGAACTTTTTGGTATAAACTCAACTCGTCGTGTTTGGAGGAAGACGAATACTGAGTTGCATCCCAAGAACACCATACCTACTGTGAAGCATGGGGGTGGAAACATCATGCTATGGGGCTGTTTTTCTGCCAAGGGGACAGGACGACTGATCCGTGTTAAGGACAGAATGAATGGGGCCATGTATCGTGAGATTTTGAGCCAAAACCTCCTTCCATCAGTGAGAACTTTGTAGATGAAACGAGGCTGGGTCTTCCAACATGACAATGATCCAAAACACACCGCCCGGGCAACAAAGGAGTGGCTCCGTAAGAAGCATTTGAAAGTCCTGGAGTGGCCTAGCCAGTCTCCAGACCTCAACCCCATAGAAAATCTGTGGCGGGAGTTGAAAGTCCGTGTTGCTCGGCGACAGCCCCAAAACATCACTGCTCTCGAGAAGATCTGCATGGAGGAATGGGCCAAAATACCAGCTACTGTGTGTGCAAACCTGGTAAAGACCTATAGTAAACGTTTGACCTCTGTTATTGCCAACAAAGGTTATGTTACAAAGTATTGAGTTGTATTTTTGTTATTGACCAAATACTTATTTTCCACCCTGATTTACGAATAAATTCTTTACAAATCCTACCATGTGGATTCATGGATTTTTTTTTTCACATTCTGTCTCTCACAGTTGAAGTGTACCTCTGGTGCAAATTACTGACCTCTGTCATCATTTTAGGTGGGGGAACTTGCACAATCGGTGGCTGACTAAATACTTTTTTGCCCCACTGTATTCATCACCTGAGCTAACTGCTCAGTTTAGTTTAGTTTTTTTCCCCCCCAGTTTTGCATTATATGTGCGTTTAAAAAAACAGATTCAAATGGTCACTAAATCCAATTCAGTCCAATTCATTTTTATTTGCCTCATACATAATCACATAAAGAGGCTCAAAGAGCTTCACAGGTATAAAAACAAACAAACATAAGAAATGAGGTCACTTACATATTAAAAAAGAAGTTTAAACAAACAAGCAAAACCATCAAGAACACACAGACTTCACACGTTAGGAAAAATAAACTGCATATAAATTATAACTCAGTCCAATTCAAGAGAAACATGTCCATTTTTTCTTTGTATGACATTGTCATGGTTACATATCCATTAGCGCTATTTGGCATGGACCTGACTTGTAAACTGAAAACTGCAAAAACAAACAAAACAACAACAACTTTTATTTGTGTATTTGCTAATGGTTTTTTCATAACCTTCCCTGTCTTTCTCATTATGTTTGGTGCACTCCTATGATATGCTGCTACCCTCACCTATGGCAACGAGCTGTGGGCAGTGACAGAAGTGAAATATTGACACTGCAGATAAAAGTAGAAGAAGAAACAGGACTCATCTGAAGGATGTCTCTGCTCTCTGTGTAAGTGTGCAATCCTGACATGCACCTCCTGGGGAATGTAACTACATGTCAGGTCAAAGTTGCCAACTAATGTGGTTGTTCTGTTCAGCACTGTTGATTAGTGAGAGAATAACAATCGCTGTCTTGATACAAGGAATAATAATTACAGCATCAATATAACGACTCACAAATACCAGCAGATTCCTGGAAGGAGAATGCTGAAACTACAAAGAATGGGGGAAAACTAGAGGGAAAAACATGTTTTTCTGACAAAGGTGAGGACCCAGTATTTTATTTATTTCTGTTGGCTGGCACTACATATGAAACACCGGGACAAACTGCAACTAACCCATAATGCACCAGCACAAGTGTAAATGCCAGCAAAAATGTCAGCCACTTATGTAGGTTACGTCACCAGCTCCCCACAGAAATCCAAATCAGCCCTTAGAGACCGCGTGGGCTTCTGTGCTTAGACTGCTGTACCTTAAAAGTGGAGCTAATTTGATGCCCTGCTCCACAGACACACAAAGGCACACAGTAAGAAGTGGTGTGTAAATGTGTGAATGTGGCTTGTAAAGCAAGTAAAAAGTAATTTGAGTGTTCAGTCAGAAGAAAACACTGCTATGGTTACAGTTCTGGTCAGAAGTTTCCATCCACTCATCAAGGGCATGAACACCATGGTGATTCTGGCCTTTTAATGAGTGATGCTGTAATGTATGTCTTAAGTTGTCAGGATCAAAGCCTGTTCAGATTCAGAGTCATCTTTATTTGGCCGAGTTTGTGCATACAGATGAGGAATCTGACTCTGGTTCCCTTTGCTCTCTGTATACAAAAAGAAACCATTTTAAATAAGCAACATATTCACAAGGAGAACATAAATATGAGGATACAAGTAACAGAAAGTCTTAAAAAACTATACAAACTATAACAAACGTCTGTATACTGGTGAGTGCAACCTTGATGAACCTTAGATATTTTAAAAGTGCAAATTGTGTAGTACAATGTGCACATGGCCTGAACAGTGGGTTATTTCAGTGTCCATCCAGCCTGGAGGAAGAAGCCATTGCTGTGATGACTGCTTTTGTAAACAGTGCTCTGTAGAAGCTGACCTAAGGCTGCAGCTTAAACCAGGATGTTTAAGGATCTGCAGAGATCCATCCATTCGCTTCCGCTTATCCTTTTCAGCTTCGCGGGGGGCGCTGGAGCCTATCCCAGCTGTCATAGGGCGAGAGGCGGGGTACACCCTGGACAGGTCGCCAGTCTGTCACAGGGCCAACACACAGGGACAGACAACCATTCGCACTCACATTCACTCGCACAAGTACAAATTATTCAGACGTGTCACCACTTTGGTCTTGAAGAACTGTCAGACTCAGAAAGGAGGACTATGGTTAGGATGTTCAGGAACAGCCCAGGAAACATCGAGGCTCATACCTGCCATGAACTGGAAACTACTGTAACACCAGCACAACTGTCCACAGTGAAGCCAGGGTTACAGGGTACCGACCAACAAAGAAGCCTCTGCTCCAAAATCAAAACCTTCAAGCTTAACTGAAATGTGCAGCTGCCCACGTGGACGGGCCAAATGCCTTCTCGAGAAAACTTTTGTGGTCAGACGACACAAAGATTGAGCTGTTTGGTCACAAATACAAGAGTCGAGCTGAAGAATTCAAACCTAAGAAGACTGACTGTCAAACATGCTGTGGCCCATTTCCTGCCAGTGGTACTGGTATATAACACAACGTGAATGGAATAATTAAGAAGGAAAACTACCTCCAAATCCCTCAACTTCACATCAGATCAACAGCTTGATGGTTCAAGCTTGGACATGGTTGGATGTTTCCGCAGGAGAACGATCCCAAACACATCACTGGTTTTGAAATGGATAAAGCAGGCTAGCATTAAACATCTGGATTTACGTGGCTCCGACCTCAACCCTATTTGAGGACTATACTTAAGAGCTGATCTGTGCCAAGGAACGAACCAATTTAAAAACAAAAGTTATGCCAGGAAGAGTGGTCAAATATTCAGTCAGAATTATGCCAGAAGCTTGTTGATGGATACAAAAACAACAAAAAGCTGAAGTGCAGTTTGTTAAGGGACATTTAACCAACCAAAAGTTTAGATTTTATGTTTATATTTGAATCTGTATGTATATTTTTGACCCTGTGTGGATGAAGAGGGGAAAAAAAACACGCATTAAAAATACAATCATTCCACGCTGCAAAAAGATCAGATAAACTCCATATAGAGCTGGGCGATAGAACGATAACGATATGTATCGCGATATAACTTTTACTCGATAGAGAAATTAAGCTATCGCGATAGACCTCGCCGCTCTTGTCCTCTTTTTTTTTTTTTTTTTTTTTTTAAAGGTCAGCCAATCCAAATTAAGTAGCGCAGAGCCGAACCAATCACAGCCGCAGCGTCACGTCGCGTGACTTGTTACGTACAGCACAAGTGCCAAGCCGCACGTGTGTTTGTTTGGGAAGCAGCCAGCGGGTAATGGAGGAAATGAGTGTGCCGACTAGAAAAATCAACCGAGCGTGACCGAAGAGAAAACAGATGATGGTTCCAACGCCGGAGAGATTGTCGAACGGAAGAGCCATAGAAGTTCCGTAGTGTGAAGGTATTTCGGCTATTTCAAGTCTGACAAAAAACAGAGTAGCGCGCACTGTAAATTGTGCCGAAAGCAAGTCTGGAAATACAATAAACTGGTGCATGCGTCACACTGTGCGCCACGTTATTGTTTCGGTGAAATGAATTTCTACAATACTGTTAATTCTACTCTCTGCAGTGTTTAAATGCTTACATATACACACAGTTACTGTCCCTCCACACATACGACTCGGTTCTGCTTCTATGCCCCAGCTTTGTTTACTTTTTCCCACCGAGGCTTCTAGACTTCTGATTGGCCAACATTTCTGCACGGTTAGGAATCTAGCGCCACCTGCTGCTTTGGCATGTTCATAGCAGCGTTTTCCTTCATTTCTGCCTTTATGTGTGGACGGGATTATTTTTTAAAACGAAAACGGAAAATCTCCGTTTTCAAAAATACCCGTGTACGTGTGGACGTAGCCTCAGTCTCTGACTGGAAGCGCTAATTCGTCATTCGGCTTTTGTCAGACTAAAGTAACTGTTAAAACTGTTTGAAAAGCTCAGCTATACAACAAGGAGAGATTGAGAATTTCCTTTTAGTTCTCAGTTTATTTGATATTGACAAAAGTTAGTCAGTTTTGTCTGTTCTTCTGTAAAACAAACTAAGATTTATTTTTAGAATTAATATTTTGTTTCTAAGTGGAATTGACAGTTTAGTCTGTTTCATTTGTTCTATTTTGAAACTTAAACGCTTTAGCGGCTGCCTTTTGTGTAGTTTGCAATATTTGCCTTTATTTATCTGAAAAAGTCTCATGTTCCTTAAGTACATCTACCCTGTTGAACTTATTATAGGAAATAAATATTTAAATAAAAACAAGCTGCTGATTATTTCACATTTTACTTGTGAGCAACGGCACATTTAAATCTTACAAATATAGTTATTTGGCTTATATCGTGATAGATATCGTTATCGCCTGAAATGAAAAAAACATATCGTGATATGAAAAAATCTCATATCGCCCAGCTCTAACTCCATATGACAGTGACATTCGTGACCATGATGAGTGGATGTAAACCTGTGACCACAGCTGTAGATGCAGAATCAGCCCTCCACCCTGAAGCAGATCGGAAACTGGGAAAGATTGGATCGCTGCACTCCTCCTCATAACCAACCTTAACTCACACCGGTGTTACTTGTGTCCTACGAGCTGTTCCAGGATAATGTGAACTGATTTAATGAAGTGAAAAGAAAAAAACCACACACGGCCATCCCTGTCTGGTGTGTTAGCAGCTAGCCCGTTTCCTCCACATTAAATCTGTCGTTATTCTCACCGGAGGTTTGGCTGCCCTCGTCTTTCTGCTGCTGATGGACTCCGAGCGGGTTAATCTGCTGCATCTCTTCGAAGGACAGACTCTCGGCGCTGTGCTGCTGCAGATAATCCGCTCCATTCATGGTGTCCGCAGATATTTTCTGCTTCACAATAAACTGCAGGCTCCTTCGGAGTCAGCACAAAAGATCACAGTCGCACACTTACACGTCACTGCTGCTCGGGTCCCGCGTCTACAGATGACATCATGCGTTATAACTGGAGACGTGTAAACATGAATCCGATACATTCTTCTCTTGGCAATGTTTGCTTTTCCTCTCATAAGTCTATAAATACCAAACTAAGATCTCTCTTTCAGGATGCAAAAAAATGGAAAAAAGTTTGGACTTTACCACAAAGGTTTTTCTTGACAAACAAAATTAAAGAGATTTCCTTTAAGTTGATTCATAAGTTTTACCCTACCAAACAATATTTGTCCAAATTTATGGCTGAAATAAATGTAAACTGTACCTTCTGTCAAGAGCAACCTGAAACAGTTTCTCATCTGTTTTGGTCGTGTAAATTTACGTGTAAATTCTGGAAGGATTTCCACAAGTTTATTACTGACTCTGTTCTCCCTAATCTTCAACTGTACTATAAGGATGCTATCTTTGGCTATTATAATTTTAAAGACAAGGACAATGATGCTTTCTTCTTTATAAATTAGGTTTTATTTTTGGCAAAATTTCATATACACAAAAGCAAAGTCCTCGGCAGAAAGCCTGAACTTCTTGTATTAAAAATGGAACTTGCACAATATATAAGGACAATCTCCTCATCAAAAAACACGAAGGCTCTCAAGACTGTTAACATCTATAACCAATTGAAACTGCTAACTTGATTTTGGCTCTTGCAAACTTTTGTTTATTTATGTTCCCCTTAATTTATTTTATTTTTTGTACTCACTTTTGTCTCACTGTCCTTGTCACTCTTTCTGTTCCTCATTGTACTACCACAATGTCATCTTTTATGTGATCCCTGTTTTACTTGACTGTATGTCTAAAATGTGATAAATAAAGTAAAAAACAAAAAACAAAAACATGAATCCGATGTTATTATTATTATTGTAATTTTAAATAAGTAATATAATCGAGTTCTAAACAGGATAACTTTTCTATTCCAGATTAATTTCACAATTAATCTTAGTTTAAAAGTATTAATATATCTGCACAAAAATACTTTACTGTTCCTTTAGGTGACATCTCTAAGATGAATGGGCGTGAACTAATAGATAAAGGTAATGATGTAAGATGCAATCATGCTAGGCGAAGGAGCATTACTGATGATGTGTTTCACAGTGGTTTTTGTTTCAGTAATTAGAATATTGGTCTTGGTTGTGATCAGAGTCCCTGGGTGCGTCTTGAGGGTCACTGTGGTGCTGGTGTTCTGTTCTTGGTCTCAGTGGTCTGTAGCGTTTGCCAGAAAACACGTTTGGCCGTGCTGAGGGAGATGAAGGTACCAAGGAATTTGAAGGTTGGCACCACTGATGCAGAGGGGGCCAGGTCTGCACCGCTGCTCCTTTGTTTTCCAATCTCAAAATCTCTGTAGGCAGAGTCAGTCGTTGTATCACAGGCAAATGTGATGATGGGATGTCCAGGATGATAGTGCTGTATAGTCAGTAAAAAGCATCCTCTCAGAGCTCCTCTGGTGTTCTGTGGCATCCTCAGTGGACCACTTTGCTCTGGTAAGACTGCTGTGTGTTGAAGGTGGGAGTGAGACAGCCTGTGCTGATCTGGATAATGGTGAGACTCAAAGTTGGGGACATGGCTGGTCTGACAGTGTTATGCTATAGCTGCCTGTGACAGGACACATCTGTCTGCTATTCATCACCTCACTGAAATGTGGTGCTGGTCCCTTCTGGAGCATTTTAATGGAATTATCAGACAAATAATAACCACAAAAGAAGCTCATTAATCTGTTTTGGTGACTGAAATTCATAGTATTTTATTAGTCTGTTGCTAATAAACCACCAGGTAACTGTGTCTGTACATTAACACCACCGCTGGCTGCTAATTTAACACACCACTTAAATATGATAACTTCTCCAAGAACCCTAATTCAGTGGCAGCCAAATCAGTAATATTTAGGCTTCAAAATGCAGAGTCCAAAAACAGCGAGTGACATCATGGGTACGACTTCCATCTTTTAGATACAGTCAGGATTCAGTGCTACCTGCTGTTTGGTGACGCTGTGAAAGAAACCAACTCAGGTGCATAGCTAAAAAAAAAAAAAAAAAGAGAATAATTGAACTCCTGAGTTTATAAACTTTGTTGCAAGTGTGTGATCTTTTGCTATGAAATAAACTGATGTGCAAAAGTCTTGAGCCAACCCTCATTTCTTTATATTGTGCTTCCAAGGAGACACATGTCCTTTAAAGTTTGGAGAATTATTCCAGAAAGAAACAACAGAAAGCTGCCTCAGAGTTCAGACTGTAAAAGAATAAATCTGGTGACACATTAATTTTCTAGCTAATTATACTTGTATAAACTCTTTTTGCCTCGTACACTATATTTCCACATGTTTGCGAAATATGAAGAAATGAGGAGCTGCTCGACACGTGCACAGTTCTCCGCACTGTCTGCCTTTGGTGCATCACTCTAAAAATCTCCACAATCCACCAAACTGTCTCTGGCTGGATGGTCTGTTACAAATAAACCAAAAACAAACAAAAGGCCAAGAAATATTATACAGTAACATTTAATCATGAAAAGGTCGAGTAGAGACCATAGAGGGACGAGTGTCCATTCAAAGGGGCGCGATAGGAGGAAAATACGGCACACAGCTAAATCACAGTCTTTTAAAAAATAAAGTCAGTGCACAAATAATCTTACAAAGATTGCATAATATAAAGAAAGGTTATAAAATTTCCCAGAAATAGTGCAATTTTACCACCACCAGGAAAATAAAATAAAACCTGCCCCAATGTCGATGCCAGTCGTCTAAACGCTCCGCCGGAGAGCATTTTGGTTTTCGTCACGCGAAACGTTTTGAACTAAATGCTCTGCGGTCTGGAGGCAGGGCTCGGAGTGAAAAGAGAGCAGATGTTTCTGGATGGCTACATGTTACTGAGACACAACACACACATGCAAACAAACTCTTCATTGCACTTGGGAAAATGAATATAAAATGAGTTTCTATACAATAGTGTATATGGGACAGTCCAGAGAGGCCCACCTGTTGATACTCAGCACACACATTTAACTTAAAGCAGAGCCAGTGTTTCTACTCAGTCTGCGGACTAAAGGCTACATGTGTGCACAAACATACCCACAGGGCTTCAGTTTTCACATTTAATAAGGACATAATAGCAGAAATCCCACTCATTTCCTCCACCAAAGGTATATTTCAATGTTTCTTGTATGTAATACATCTTTACAAACACAGCTCTGACACTGAGCTCCTACTCACCTCCAGTAAAAAGCGCCTTACAGATGAATGGCAGCTACTGCATAAACACATAAATGTAACTTATCCCTGACACCTCAAAAACAGAGTCACACACACGACCGGGCTCAGGAAAGGAAATAGAATAAATGCTGGAATAAATGTTGCTGGCTGTTTTCTGAAAATTAGAAGAAATCCAAGAAAAGGTAATAACTCTGTGCTACAGAGTTGGACCACACCAACACGCCAGCAACACACAAACACACCCACACATCCTCTGTGAGCTCAGATAATCCAACTGTGAGGACTGAGTTTGTGATGTTGCTGCACAACACTTCTGTTCCAGATATCTGATCCACCCCTGTGCCGGCACATCATTCTGCAACGCTCTCAAATTAAATAAAAATACATGTACTCATGATCTGCAGAAAAATCTCCCTCCTGACTGCATTTATGATCACTAAAGAAATAAAACAAACATCGTAAAAAGTGTCTTAAATTCCCTTTAAGCCAAAATCCTCACACCTGAATGTCATGAAAGAATTACAATTTGTCGGTTTGCTGATAGGTAGTGCACCAACAATGTTACTCCCTAGTACAAATCTACTAGATCAGAGGTGTCAAACATAATGTGAAGATTAAAAGAAGCTTTACAGCTTGGACTGCGTTTTTTGCTTAAGAAAGTAGAGTCTGACTCGTCCAGTTCCTCTGAGCCAGAGGTCACTTTACCGCCTTCTTCCTAAAGCTAGTTCTGCCCCTCCAAACTAAACTGTGCCTATAAAGTAAGGAGGGTTTTTCCTAAATATAAAACAATTTGGCACCACTTTCCCTAAAAAAAAGAACATATTTTAAATCCCTCCCCTCTTTTCATGAAATGACTGAAATAACAAGGAAAGAGAGATTTGTTAAGTAAGGTAGCATAGACTTCTTATTGCCTTTAGTGTATGTGGAGTAATTGTACTTACAGGCATCGTCACCACCTAAAAATCCCATTCTGATCCAGGAGGAATCCTGGGAAAATGTGCATTTTTTCCACTGTGCAAAAAGAAGAAAAAGTAAAATTCTGGGAATTAACTAAAAGTTTCTGTTTTCATTACAGATCAAAGTCCAGGCAATGATCAGCTGGTACTTTCTTATTTTACAGACTGATTTCTTTAAGAGTTTAAACTTCTTCATACCAAATAAAAAGGCAAAAATCTGCTTTCTTTACACGTTTGTAAGGAACAGCATCAAGAAAAACTGGACCCAGAATCTAAAATGAGTTTGACACCCCTGTGCTAGAATACACGCACAAACACTATAAACAGCACAATATACACACATCAAATAAGCTAGACAGAGTTAACAAAACACAGCTGCATGATCCAAAGTGGCACCAACGTGAAACACGAGTGCTGTCAGGAGCTCCACGGAGTGGTCACTGAGTTACGAACCCTCCTCTCACCGGAGGCCAAGCGTACATTCAACATCTGTTACGAAAAGAACGCCTAAACGAGCCCCGCCTGGATCCAACGTCTAGCGCCACCTCGGAGGTCGTTCGTCTCTCTAGTGCCATGAGATGAGGGCGGAGTGCTACATGTACTGGTGTGCATATTCTACACTATATTCCTGCATCCTGCTGCCGGGCGACGCTCATCGCTCGCCCCAAAGAATCCAGCTACCACTTCTGAAAATAACCAGCCTCCTCTTTGTGAGCGTGCATGCTGAAACACTATGGAGAACCAAGGTCGGGGCGTTAAGATGAGGATGCTGCTGTAAGATGAGGGGAAGGGACTTTTTTCTTCAGCCTCAGAAGAATAAAAAGCAAACACGGTGTTAGTTTATTTTTTTGTTGGTTTTTTTAAAGGTTTAAAGAGCTGTACCATGTCTCTTTAGGCATGTTAGTAGATAGGCGTTCACTTCACAGGCTCACATCAACGACAGAGCGATTTCTGCACGTGCTACCAACACTAATAAACCAAAGATACTCGTCAGTGCCAATACGTGAGGAGGTGTGGTTCAGAGATGTGCTGCTTTGGTACCATTACGATTATGGACGGTAGTAAACAAAAAAAACAAAACAAAAAAAAAAAAACACACCCAAAGAGACGAGAAAACACATTTACAGTAACACTCCTGCTCAGGAGGACGGACGGAAAGGATCACAAAGCTTATATATATATATATATATATATATATATATATATATATATATATATATATATATATATATATATATATATATATATATATATATATATATATATATATATATATATATATATATATATATATATATATATATATATATATATAATTTTTTTTTTTGTCATTTAACGGACTCCCTGTGAAGATAAAAAACATTAGAAAGAGGAGTAAGTGTGGCATCAGCGTGCTGAGAAAGACTGCAGGCCCCTCGGTCAGTGCGAATCAGAAAGCACCGATGGACGACAGCAACACACACATGCGCTCCCACAGGAAGAGGCCACAACAGCCCAAACACACAGTCAATCCCAGTGTATGCAAGGCCCGCCCCCTCCACCCACACAGGTCTGACGATCATTTTAAAGGCGGTGGGCGTGCAGTTTGTGGGGCAGTGCTGGCGTCAGCCCTCAGGCGCTGAAGCCTGGCAGTTTCGGGTTTCTGGTCAGTTACCGGGCAGCTCCCTCTCGGGTGGAGTTCAGAGCTGGTGCACGATGCTGTCTGTGTGGTTGACCGAGACGGAGCCGTCCTGGCGCAGCCGCTGCCACTGGAAAGTTGTGCTGAGGGAGCCCACCTCGTCCTCCTCGTTCTCCTGCTCCTTGGCAAACTCCATAAACACCTGCAGGACAAAAGGAAACAAGGAAAGCTTGGAGTGAAGAATCCAGAGGTCCAGTGGAAGTACAAACTGACCGCCTGACATGTAAGCCTACCTGCTCTAAGGTGGACTGGGAGAAGTTGTACTCTTCAAAGTTGAAGGTTTGCTTGGCTGACGACACAAGGAAAGAAGATTAAGTACACGGGAGAGAGAGCAGAGCTGTGGAGGAGAAACGACGGGTCAGCACTCACTCACCGCTCTCTAACTGGGAGAAAGACTTGGCCAGCGATTGGACGTCCTCCATGGGGATCTTGTAAACCATCAGCGTAGCAAAGCTGGAAAAACAGCACACATACATACAGAATTAAACTGGGACACACAGAGCAGTAGCACGCGTCTGTGTTTCCACAGCTCTATTTTCCATAATGCTTCCTCCTCTCTTTTTTCGCTCTTAGTTGACTTTTAGTTTTGACTCTGAATCTAATCAGTGGTATAATAAGCTACAAAAATACATATAAAAGCTCATGTTTTGCCTCATTTATTGATTTCTAACATTTTTATTTAAGCTTTTTATTTACTTCTACCCCAAAAACAACCTCGAACACCCACACGTTGAGCACAGGATATCTACTCCCAACTGTTATTTTAAGGGAAAAGTTAATTTTATTTTACTTTACGAAGTGTTTAACTTCTTAAAGCTCGACTTCCACGGTTCATTCTAACGTTTGACACGGTTTTTGTGAACAGCTGAAACTGGGTCGTTCCATTAATCATATTTTAATCACAAGCACGATTCTGTCTTTCAGTCAGGACAAAATTCTTACTCTGGATTTGATTTTTGCTTTCTCAGTTTTATAAGGTTCACTGCTTTCCTTTACAGTGTGCTGTTGGCACTCATTAAGTGTCCATCACTGTGTAGCTGAAGTGGAAGAAAGACAGGTGTTAATCAACTGAAGCCATCTACAGGAAGAAAACACTGAAGGTTTCACAGCTGGACTAGCTGCTGTGGAGTTATGTGACCGCATTCCCATCTGGTGCTCTCTTCACCGCCATCGGTGCTCGCTGGCTTTATGATCAAAAATAGGAGGATATACATTTTGGACTGCCTTTTAAAGAATTTTACAGCTTGTCCTACTGATAAACACCTTTCCCACTTTCATTCATACTGCACCAAAGTCCATCCATTCAAGTAATGAAGAGTTAAATGACTGAAAAGTTGCAGCTTTTTTCTTCTCTGGAGATATTTATGCTTTTCTATTGTGGCCACACAGATGTCTTTCATTAACTACAGCAGCATTTCTTTATCATGCAGAAACACTGAGACACACTTGAAACTGCACAAGGATTAAATGTGACAGAAAAAAGGATTTTTACCAATCCAACTCACTTAAGATCAAAATGGGCTGTAAAACAAGTCTGACATCCCTGAACTGCACACAGACACAGACAGGTCAGGGCTCACCTCTCCTGCCGAGCGGCGTGAGGGAATATTCGTAGGATCTCCTTATGCAACAGCGCCACCTGCTGGAGCCCCGTCAGCTCTTCTCTAAGTTTCACCTCCAAACTGTAACCGCGGCCATATTTTCCTTTTAAATGTTGGATGGAACCGATACATCTGCAGTAAAGAGACCAAGCATTAAGAGGCATTATGCCGAGACTCGGAAGTTTGAGAAATTATCGAGAAAGCAACTGTGGAGCGAACCTCAGCTGCCCAGAAACCATGATGGCGACGCGGTCGCACACAGCCTCGGCTTCCTCCATGTAGTGAGTGGTCAGGATGGCTCCGCGCTGACGGTTCTTAAAAGCGGCTCGCATGGCCCTCCTACACGAAGGAAACGCTTCTTTTAACGGTAGCATTGCTTATGAAATTAAACACATTATTTGGCAGTGAAAGAAAAGAAACATTTATTTGAGAGAACTTCAGCGCTTCACATTTGAAACAAGAAAAAGGCAGAAAAATGCTTCTGTAAGGAAAACATCGTCTCACCACATGCGCTGTTTGGACTTTGGATCCATCCCTGAGGAAGGCTCATCCAGTAAGACGATCTGAGGATTCCCGATCATGCTCAAGGCAAAGCACAACTGCAGACATACAACACAATAATATCATACAAATACTGTAAAACTATAACAGAAAAGATTCGAAGTACCTCATGTGTTTCATGACAGAACATACATTTAAGGCTTTTACATTTGAAGTGAGACGTTTAAACGTCACTGCCGCGAAAAATAAAATGAAACTTAAAAAGCTAAAATATTCTGACTCGTTAGGAGTAAAACGTCGATTTTGCTGTTAACGCCAACAGGTTTCTGATAAATACTTTATTATCAGGCAGGATAAACACAGCATTAACATTATAATCGAGCAGACTAATAGGCAAGCCGAGGGTCTCCTCACCTTCCGCTTGAGTCCTGCAGACAGAGTCTTGGCTTGTTTGTGTAAGTGGTCCTTCAGCTCCAGAGCATTCACCACACTGACAGCAACGGCAGACACACAACAACCGTTATTAGCTTTACACTCTCTCTCTCGAAAAGATTTAAAGATCTACATCATCTTTGACTGTCTGACTGTTAAAAATAGAAATCACTGTGGTCAAACGTCAGGGGGAAACCGGTACTGAGGATGAGACCGAGACTTTACCGTTTGATGATCCCCGGCACGTCCTCTCCTTTCAGGCCTTTAATGGCGGCGTAGATCTCCAGATGCTCCTGCAGAGTGACCCGAGGCCACAGAGGGTTCACCTGTGGACAGTAGCCCACGTGCTCCAGAGGATTGTCCACTGAGCGAAACTCAGTGCTGTAGTCTCCCAGCAGCACCTGGACCAAGACGAGCAAAGATTCAGAGTGTTTTCTTGGTTTAAACACATGAGTAACATGACTGAAATGATTAAATAAACAGACCGAGGAATGCTTCAGTATCATCCTACTGTACCTGGCCTGCAGTGGGGTCAGTGTCACCTGCCAACATGTGCATGATGGTGCTCTTTCCTGCTCCGTTGGGGCCCAACAGTCCAAGAACTTCACCTGAGGAAACAGCAGGGTAGGATTCAGACTGTGGGTGAAGTCGGCCGGTTGGGAACCACGCAGCATAAGAAAAAGCAGCAAGACTAAGCGTACCTTTACGGACACAGAAAGAGACGTTCTTTGTGGCCAGCTTCCTCTTCTTGCTTAGAGAAAATCCTTCTCTCCTGCCCTTGTACTGCTTCTTCAGGTTACTCACAACCACGACCGGTTTCTAAACAGACACAGAAAAGACAGAAAAAGGAGCAAAATGCCTTCAGATCACCGACGAGAAACAAAACACTAAAGATGCCTGGCTAAATTAATCTTTATTACACCTTGACTCTTCAACAGGGACCAGGGACTTCAACAGCATTCTTAATTTATGTATTGTAAACATTTACCTCTTCACAGGACTGACAGCTGAGGGCCTCTTTGACTCTGGCCCTTTCCATCTGGACATCTTCGTCTTCATTCTGGCCTTCTTCTAGGTTCCTCTCCACCTTGGCCTTGGACTGGGATGAGATCCTGTGAACATTTTAAAAGAAAATTAGGTCTGCTGCATTTAATGTAGGCATCAAAACCTATATGTTTTTACTGCAGTAAAACGGTTGCGACCACATTTTGTTCAGGGATCTGGGTAACTCCAAAAGCCTCACAAACTTTTCTACCTTTATCAAAACAATAAACCTCAGTATAAATAAACCAGAGGTTCCTGTAATCAGAGTTATGAAAGCGATCATCACCTGCAGAGCTGATCATTTTTCATCGTCCTTCCTCCAGAATGGATCTCCAGCCAGCGAAGCAGGAAAAGCAGAACGATGCACTGGAGATAAGGCTGAGCACAGACACACAGTTACAGTTAAATACAGTTCTGACATTTGTTTATCACATTTTTCCCCCACGTTATGAAATATGATACATACAGCTAAAACTGAAATGAGCAGGTTCTTCCACAGGAAGTTCTCCTCGTAGACAGTCGGGAGGAAGGTGGCCTGAGAAATGGAGAAATGCTCTCAAACATGACTCCAATAACGGCCTCAGCCCCAATGATATATGATCGTGTATTTATTTGAAAAACACAGCTGTATGCTTGACAGAGAAAGCAGCTGTTGCCCTGAGCTCCTACCTTGGTGATGCAGTTGAGACAGCCCATGAGAGGGTACAGCGGGTTGAACAGACACAAGACGTTGTGCAGGGTTCTTGTCAAAGCTGGATTGTTGTTTACGAAGGACAACTGAACCACCGAGGCTGACACGACGCACACCTGAGGTACAAGCAATTTATTTTTAATAAAGGTTTCAATCTAAAGCAGTTTTGTTGTCATGTGAAGAACAAAGAAAAGAAGAAGAAAGAAGAAGAAGAAAAAACAGCAGCAGCAGGCTTGTTCAGGATCACATGTTTGAGTCTCACCATCATGGAGATGACAGAGAAAAAATCCCTGTTGCTTTGGACTCGGGCGAAGCCGAAAGACGACACATAAGTGAAGAGAATCATGGCTGGGCTGAAGCCAACGGTGCAGAGAACCTAAGGCGGGGCAGAAGCCATGAGATGAAGTCACGTATGTGTTGTATTACAGAGGAATAAAGTCTTTAAGCAGCTGGACGCACCACCGCAGAGAGGTTGCTGGAGTTGAGCAGGTTTCCAGTGTGGAAGGAGAAAAGGATGATGGACATGAAGGACAGGATGAGGTAATAGAACGGGATGTCCACCGCTGCCTGACCGCACCAGTACGCTGACGGTACGAGACCAGAGATGCGCAGAGTTGAGCGACACTTTATCTGCAAAGGGGACAAAACCCCCAAAACAAAACACAGAAGTGACGAGAAATGTGACTGTGTGGCCCGATGTTCTCACTGTACCAGACAACGTTTCTTTTTCCCTCTAAATCTTTTGTTGAAAAGATGAATCTGTTTTAGTCTCTGTGACTAACTGGTTACCTCTCGGTCTCGAGTGTGGTCCATTGCAAAATATGCCGGCATTCCAGCTGCCAGCATTCCCAGTATGATCGCCTCTATGTACACCAGCGCGTAGGATGTAGCATCAGGGATTTGCTGATGGGCATCACAAAGGGAAAGTTTAGTGTCTTGGAAACGACCTCTGTTATCTGACTCTATATTTGTCAAAGGCACTCACATATTCAAAGGGTTTGGTCCACGTTCGGATCTGCCCGGTCCCATTCAGACCTCTTAGGAGAGCATTGCTCAGTATATTGACGGTCATGGGCAGGGAGTGAACAGTCGTGCTGTTAAATGCAACGCTGTATCTGAAACCCTGTTAACAACACATGAAACAAAGTGTCAACAGCATCATGAACTCAGCACTTCATCTAAACAGAAAGCTCTCAGTTAGAGGAGCCAGCAGCCCTCAAACAAAGAGCACTTTGGCTGCAACACGAGCACCGTGACACATTAAATGTAGGTGGAGGTGCTCCAGTTTCATCTAATCTGATATCAGTAATTAAATTCAATCTATGCAATATTAAAGTGACCTTGCTGGATCTTGTTACGTTGATGGCAGCGCTGTGGGGAGCCGCCGCCATGTAGTCGCTCTGCTTCATCATTTCCACTTTGATGTCCTGAGACTCGATGTTGTGGATGAAATCGGAAATATCAGAGCCTGTAGGTACGAAAAAGGCACGGCTAAAATCATCCATACAACCATTTTCTGCTGCGTCACAGGGGCAGCGGTCCAAGCAGAGATGGGCAGACCTCCTTCGACATAATCTGAGTTTGTTGCCACTCAGCGTGAGCCCAGACACCCCTCAGAGGAAGCTTAATCAGCTTGCAACTATAAAACTGCATCATGTAGAAGCTCATACGTGTCAATAAAAACAATTTAAATCAACATCAAGGAGGTCGGTTAAATTACACCCACGGGACATATTGTAATGATTATGGTTAGTGGGATATTTCACACTCGTGCAGAAGTGCGATGCTTCATCACAGTGTTTACATCATGTTGTGCTTTGTGATAGAGCTGAGATCTCGAGTCTTATTCAGGGAAAAAACCCACTGAAAGTGAAACAAGCCTTTTAACTCAGTTACACAGAAACCGTCAGGCTGCCGTGTTTGTATCTGTGACACTCACCAGTTGAGTTCTGAACCAGGAGGCTTGTGGCGTATCTCTGGGGCGCCTGGTTCCTCCTCAGGAGGTAAATTGGCAGAAATTGGCGGTCTGAGGAGTGAATCTGGATGTTTCCTGTGGCCAGCGACAAAACCAGGACTGCAGCCACAAACACCAGGAACAAGGCCAGACTGGAAGAGGAGGAAGGGGGAGGTTAGGGTCAGGAAAGTCTCGATAAATGGGAGGAATAAAGCCTCAAAACACATCCCTATTTCTGTGACTGGACAAAGAGGCAGAAAACTATGGATGTCATTCAGTTCTTTAACTCTAAGCTACAGGAGCAGATGGAGCATGTGTGTCCATCATATGACAGATTAACATACAAACAACAAAAACAAACAACATGTATTGTATTAAGGTAATAAATAAGAAGCCCGGTTTACCCATGATATCTTCAAAATAAAGAAATTGGCTAATAAAGTAAAATAAGGAGAACACTCACGTGTAAATGAAGGCCTTCCTCTCCCGGCGCATGTTGAGCATGTGCAGCCACGCCACGGTGCTGAACTGCTGCCGCCACAGGGCGTGACCCGTCACAACGTCCGACTTTGTGTCGGAGAACGTGAGCAGCCTCTGGTCCGTGTCGTCCAGGGAGGCGGTGTCGCACTCGTCGTCCGCCTGCTCT
The DNA here is from genome assembly GCF_057382275.1 of Copadichromis virginalis. Taxonomy (NCBI): domain Eukaryota; kingdom Metazoa; phylum Chordata; class Actinopteri; order Cichliformes; family Cichlidae; genus Copadichromis; species Copadichromis virginalis. Next base: position 30,048,795 of record NC_140625.1, read on the forward strand.
CGATTAAACACGCTGTAGTCTGAAGACATGAAACGACTTTTACTCAACACCAGAGCTCCTGCAGACTTTTTCCATTCGAAAAACTGAAATCAGCAGCAATCTTCAGTTTGGCGACACACTCACCAGCCTGATCCACTTCAGCCTCTGCCTCCAAACGTAGAAAAACATCTTCCAGCGTTGTCATGGAAACACCATAGTTGACTATTCCCAGTCTGGGTTGAGAGTCGAGCTCCGAGAACAGGCCTACGAAAGATGAATTCAGGACCGCTCAGCGCGCTGCGTGGCTCACAGTCAAAGCTGAATCATGACTGAGTCATACTCTATTTTTAAAATACTGTCTGGATATTTTTAAAGGATATTAAAGAAACCATGAAGGCCAGGAGTAAGTAAACTTTCCCCTTTGAGCAGGAACAACTGCTCCAGTATCACTCTGCTCTGCCCCAGTGCAGATTCAGAGGTTCAAGAAATTGCTTTATTTGCAGTCGATTGCTTCGGAGTTATGATTTTTAAAAACATTTTTATACAATGCACAATGTCAAAGCAAGGCAGGTAAACCAAAAACTGCTGATGGGCACATTTAGGAGTACATGTGTGTGCACAGCTGCATGCGTGTTGCTACAGAAAGCAGGCAGCTATCAGAGAATCAGGTCAGGATAAATGTGCAAAAACGTGACCCGACTGTAAACTAAAAATATAATCAGTACAATTTAATGCTCAAAAAACAAACACGCACAAAGGAAACCTCTGTATGGTCGACTCGTGTCATGATTTTTTTTAAATGTGACCGACGGACGTTCCTGTGAATCGAACCTGGGAACGTGTCCATGCTCTCGAAGGGCAGAGTGAAGGTCAGCTCCGCCTCGTGCTGTCGGGATAACTTGGCTTTGGGAACGTGCTGCTTAACCAAAGACGTGATCTTCTCTGCGTCACATGCCTCGCTGATAGACATTCTGCAAAGGATGAAGAAAAACATCTAAATCTAGTTCGATAAAGACGCCCGTGGTTAATACACGTTCTAAACTCAGCAATAACAAAAACAATCGAATTAATTATTCCTTTTGGGTTCTTGTAAGAGTCAATGAAGGGGTCCTTGCCTTAGATGATAGCCCACACCGCACTTGATCTTGAGATACAGAGAGGAGCCAACACACTTCAGCTGACCTTGAGAGATCACAGCTTTGCGATCTGCAGAAACAAACATTCAAAAAAAATAAATCAGACATGTTTTCAACTCGCGTGGAGATAAACCTTTGTTCTCATATGGGTCGAGTATAAAACTGGAGCTGCTGCTCGGTTACATAAAGCTGTGCTGGTGTTTTCTGCTCGCCTCTGCACCTTGAATCTCACTCTTGAAATTCTCCTGCAGCAAGGAAGGCAACTCAGCGCTGACCTCATGATGAATAACATCACCAAGCTGGAGCATATGTCAGCAGCATACTTTAAAATATGCATACACAACAAACCTGAGTGAAAACTGTTCATCCGGTCAAACGGTTTTATTTTAAACATCATCAAGAAAGGCGGAAAATTTTCTGCAACACCAGCTCCTGATTAAAATATTGATCAAGCTAGAAGATCCTGAGATACCATCATCCAGGATAAGAATAAAGCACAATTTCTGGTCTATATTTCCAGTCCAAAGTGTGGGTTTGTGTATCTTACACAACAAGGAGCATTCGTACCAGCAAGGATGTCTGCCTCGTCCATGTAGTGCGTGCTGAGCACAGTGACTCTGCCGGCCCGGCGACTCTTCAGCAGAGACCACACCTGGTGCCTGGAGTAGGGGTCCATGCCGGCCGTGGGCTCGTCTAAGAGCAGGATCTGACAGAAACAACCACAAACTCACGTTATCCAAGAAGGACTGGTGTCTGGATTCGAAAAATTGAAGTAAGATTGCGCACAGGTACCTTTGGATCTCCTAGGATGGCGATGCCCACAGACAGTTTCCTCTTCTGGCCTCCGCTCAGATTCTTGGCCTGAGCAGTCATGATCTTCTCCAGGTCCAGGTCCTTCAGCACCTTTGTGACCTGTCAGAGAAGGAAACATCACACTAAGGCTCAACAAGCACAGCTTTTTAAACAACCTCAAGAATGTCACATATTCTCCTGCTGAAAGCACTAATGCACATACATGAAAACTATGACACCAACATGCTCTGGAGTTTAGCCACCTTCCACAACTTTCTATGAAATCTAAATCTTAAGGAAAATAGACGCAGACCCCATCCGTGTGTCATTTTTACTTTTTAAACAGTGGATTTAAAGACCTTCTAGAAGCAAGTCTCACAACTCTGCAGTCATCTTTACAATAAATTTGATGTTCCCATCTAATTTAAAGCATCATCACTTACTGGATATATTAAACTGTATGAATAGAATCACCAAAATGTGGCAAATTTGTTCACAAAGAGCGCTTTTTCTTATACATACTTCTAACTTATACTTCAACTACATCGGCGCTTCATTAATTAATCTCGGGGTCTTCAGTCTAACCCCCCAGAGCACTGAACAAATGTCAGTCTGATGATTAGCAAAGAACATTTCTAATCTACCTACAGCTTTGCTGTGGAAACCACAGATTAGGATGATAAGAAGACGTTTGCTACCACACACCCTGAAATTATAGGAAATGAAACTACTGTGTGTTTGTGCATATGCCAGTGCAGCAACGTGATTGGCTGATAGTTTCCTGGTTTCTGTGGGTTATTAGCTCTGTGGTGATAGGTTTCATCAGCTAAAGATGAAAAGAGATTTCTTCTCAAGATTCGCAGCCACTGTTCAAGTTTCTTCTTGCCGTCGAGTTTAAGCACATTTGGTTTATAAGAACTACAAATCACCTTTTAACGTCGATCAACCCTGGTGTCGAAGGTTGTCACCGGTAGGTTTGATGTCATGTTTCAAATGTATGTTTTAACTTTGATAAATGTCAGAATGTTTCAGACTTTGCACTGCGGGAACATTTCGATTGTCACATTTACCTCGGCGTCGATGTCTGCTCGTGGGATCCCTTTGATGGCAGCAAATATCCTCAGGTGCTCCTCCACCGTGAGCACATCAAAGATGATGTTGAACTGAGGGCAGATTCCCACCAGCTGCTTCATTTCGGACGCGTCGGCAATCTCTGCCACAGGCGAGCCGTAGATGGTGGCCGTGCCGTTCGTCGGCGGGCAGATCCCACACAGGATGTTCATGAGGGTGGACTTTCCAGCCCCGCTGTGTCCCAGCAGAGCTGTAATCTGTCCCTCATAGATGTCAAAGGTCAAACCTGAGAAGGAGAGGTAAAGAAACAGGAGGAGATACGGGATGTTATTTCAGTCCATTGTAGGAATGTGGAAAAATATCTAATCTAACCATGTAAATCAGGCTTTCTGCTTATTACTGCGGTTGGATCTTTAGCCCACATTATACAGCACCTTCACATGACTCATGCTGTAACCTTGAACAACATGTATAATCATAGAAAAGCACTCACCCCTCAGAGCCTCCACCACGTTGTCCTTTTCTTTGTACACTTTGCGGATGTTATTGATGCTGTTGGAAACAAAACGAGCGAGCAATGAAGAAACAGTGAAACTGAAAGGAGAGAAGCGTAAACACAGCAGCAGAGTCAGTTGAAGAGCAGCTCTCAGGTTACAGGCTGGACCTCCAGGCTCTCCTCAGCTGATGCTACAGCTGAGCCTAATGCTGATTTACCCGAAGCTCTCAGGGCCTCCATCTCTCAGTCCTCTGAATCCATACTTTTAGTAAAGGTACTCTGTGAGCACTGACATAAGAATAAAATGAAATATTGGTAAGTTCAGGCTTTTACCGGATGGCTTCTTTCCCTCTGAACTCGGGAGAAACCGGCTCGATAGACTCGTCCCCACCAGGAGCGCCGTTCAGCTCAGTGTCGTACACCGAGCTCACCTCAACATAGCGCTTTCTGTGTTTGGACCAATAGGACGGCTTCAGGAAGTAAACCAAGGACCTCCGCATTCCAAACTCACCTGCGTATCAGAAAATCATCATGAAAACAAAATGAAAACACAAAACAAACAGAACTGCTAACCCAATCAGCTTCGACCAGCAGTGGGGCGATTTAATGCTGCAGTCAATTAAAGCAGCACGATCAATGTGGTGTAATGCTAATTGAAGTACAGATGGATCTGCAGAGCAGTGCTGCACACACTCAGTGGGTGAAAAGGGAAACATCTGACAGTTTATTTCCTTTTTTTTTTTTTGGAAGTTAAGCTTTTAATGAAGAATCAGCCTCAGTACAGCTGCAGGGCAACGTTCAGTTTGCAACATTTTATGAAACTGTTGAAACAAATATGATTTTTTGTCTGTCCCCATCTCACAGCGTCGTAGCAACAGTCGTCTCAAGGCACTTTATATTGTAAGGTAAACACAACATTTAGGAGAAAACCCCAACAATCAGGTGACCCCATCTGAGAGACCGGTTGGGTAAAAACGAGTGTATCAACATGTCAATCATAGCATAGCCCCACCCTAAATCCTCCCCTGCTTCCTGTCGTTTACAAATCAGGAAAGCTTTATTTTTATGACTCGCAGATTAAGACAAATACAGGTGTATGTGCAGAAGTCAGTTTAGATTGTAGATTAGACACATGATAATGGAAGAGTGACAGTTTATTTCCCACTCGCTGCACAGCACACCGCTGGAGGGCTTTTCAAACTTGCTGTGGGATCTCAGCTTGTTCTTTTCCTCAATGCCCAAAAGCTTCTACTGATCTGTAGCGCAAGACATGTTGAGGAGGTCATTTTAACCATTTAAATCAGCTGTGTTGGACCAAGGACACGTCCGAAACCTGCAGGACACCGGCCCTCGAGGCCTGGAGTTCCCCAATCCTGAACTAAAGAGAAAATTCAAATGGTTCCTGAAAATTTTACATTTTTGGCCTTATGACACATGGGGGAATAGAGGGTAAACACTGTGTATTTTCAGCTGTTTTGCTACTATGTAAAAGATAAAAAGGTGACTACAAAAAACACACTTTTACTAAATTAATAGCTGCTGGATTTGTTCTGGCAAAAACCAGTGTTTGACCGCACTGAGTTCAAATATTTTTGCACTTACCAGGCAGCACCTGGTCCAGGTAGGTAGCCAGCAGAAGATAAAGGATGCAGTCCACAACCAGCATCAGCAACGGCACGTACAAAGGATGAGGCCCGTTAGTCAGAGAAGAAAATACAGCACCGTCTCCCTGTGCCTCCAAGTAAACAACCTAAAATAGATATTAGACAAATACGCACTGAGATCAGCCTCGGTGGCATCTACTGCACAAAGCTTCATCTTTCTGAAAAATGAAGGCTGGAAAACTGCAGAGATTATATTGACATTTCTAGCAAGCTGCAGAAAGAACCTAATATCACTTATGATGCAATTAATAGAAAAATGATCTAAATTAATTCAATTAACAAAAACAGGATCAACACTGAGGTGAGAGAGGACTGCAACAAGCTGCTATTTAATTTATTCCAGAAGGAGAAAAGTACTCCAGAGGAGACCAGAGCGTGTTTGTACCTGTGCAATGCTGATGGAGAAGGCACTGGGCGACAGCAGGCACAGAAGCCACACCAGCGGCTGTGGGAAATCCTTCACGAGGACGGTGAAGAGCGACAAGCAGCCAAACACCACCGTCAGCATGGATCCCACCGTGCTGGCAAACTTGGGCTTCTTAAACAGCGGAGTCAGCATGAAGGAGAAGAAGATCTGTGGAACAGAGTCAGGATATGGATGAGAGGAACGAACGTTCACTACTAACAACACAAAGGCTGGAATCAAATAGCCACAGCTATATGTTATTTCTTTATTTCTTTGCTTTCCCTCCATCCCAGCTCTACTCACTGATGATATTCCATACAGGAATATGAGGAAAAAGATGACAAGGAAGTTGCTGTTAGGAAACAACGCTGTGTACGTCGCGATGATGGCCATCAGGATGGACATGGTGGTCACCAGAGCAGCGTACAGGAGGCCCCATGATAACCTGTCAAACCACACGTACACATGAACGTGAGTTTCTTTGGTCCGAGTGTCCGAATGTGCAGCGGCCGAAGCCGTTTCTCCTCACCAGAAGGCTGTGTCGTAAAGCCCCATCATGGTCATGGTGTCTTTGAGACGATGCTCTTTCTCAGCCGCCACGTTGACGATGAGGAAGGTGACGAAGGGCGTGAAAGCCAGGACCAGGTAGATGGAGATGAGGGCGTGGGGGAACTTCTCAACCTCCACAGAGCCGGGCTGACCCATCATCACCGCCTTCAGTTCGAGCTCGCTCAACACCGAACGTTTTGTCTGCATCTGAGCACAAAAGATGATAAAAGAGTTTAAAACTTTTTTCAGTAACGTAGTCAAAGAAAATCCATGTGTGAAAAATGCAGTTCAAATGTCCGAAATTCAACAGCAGCTGAGCTTCAGCCTGTCTCACCTGAATAATGGCTGCGTCGATCAGAGACTGGAGGTGAATGAAGCCGGAGTACCAGTAATTTGCAGCCCTGCAGTTTACCGAGCTCGACAAGCAGCTGGCTGCAGGAGACGAAGCAACGACAGCAATCAATCAAAATGTATTTGTAAAGGACCTTTGTTAAAGGTGATTCAATATAAATCATAACAAATAATATACAATGACCATCAATATAGAGTAGATTAGAAAGATGAAACATCACAGCAATAACATAACATTTAAACTAGTTTTTCAATAAAAGAATACAAGGAAAGATTAAACAAAAGTAAATGATCTAAAAATCTAATATAGTAAAAATAGAATAAATATACTTTAAGTCCAAAAAACTAAAGTAAATGTGTAAGAATCAATATAAGTCCAGGCTAAAAGTTTGAAGATTTCAACACTTCTGTTTTAAATTTGATCATTTCTGTATGAAATATAAAACAACACCACAGCACGTCACACATCAGCTCTAAGAGGGAATCATCTCTTTTACAGTTCTGTTCATCTCTTCCTCCACTCCATGCGTTCTTCCATCTTTTTATATTCCTTCATACCAAAAGAGCTACAAGTCAGGATCCAGAAAGCTGAAGCATGTTTAAGGTTTAAATCGACTTTTTCTCTCCCTTCAATGTCTGATTAATGGAGAGGAAACGCTTTCAGATGTTCTGGGTGACAGCCAGATCCAGTGTTGATAGTTCCCGCTTATTTTCCCTTCAACATCTTCATAATAACAAATTATTAGTCCATGTTACGTTCCCCTAAGTGTCCAGGTGAAGCAGGGAGATTAACAAAAAGTGGGTTTAAAAAAAAAAAGGAGCTAAAGGAGGCAAAACTAAAGGAAAACCCAGAAGTTGGCCACTAAACAAAATAATAAGTCACCAACGCCCAGGAGTAAGCAGCCTTTAACCCTTAAAAAAACAAAAAAGAAAACTCCAGCAGTAGAAGGGCGGCACCTACAGATGGAGAAAGAGCAAGACGCACTCACCAGGGCAAAAAAGAATAAGTACCAATCACAGCAGAGCATTGCTGCGCCCTGCCAGGGCTACAATGATAACTCATTTAAGGATTTTACCACCAAGATCATGTGCAATGCCCCCACTGACTGCTGTTTCTTTTAAACCAGCACGAGTACTTTAAACGATTCATTATGGAGGTTTTTTTTACACCAAAGGACTCTTTCAAAGGCAGTTAGCAGCACATCTGAAGATGTATGCAAGTCTACAACACAAATGAGCTTCTGATCTGTCACTGTGAGGGAAGTGTAGAAACTTTGTACCCATTTAAAATAAAGTTGAGCCAATCCATAAAAATAAAGCGGGAGAAAGTATAATAGTTTCAATAATTAGGCTTTACCAATAGACTCTGTGTAGTCACTGGGTAAAGGCAGCTGGTTGTGCGGGAAACGGAGTTTGTAAGATGTGGCCGAGCTGTCCATGAACACGACGCCAACGTAGCTGGAGGGCTCGTAGAGGCTGGCGTTCTCCAGATCCTCCTCACTGGAGAACATCTCCAGACGATCCTGCATAACTGAAGGAGGGGAAAAAATGCTCGGTTTGCTCTTTTCGAACCCTCTGCACAAACCTAACGGACACAGAACCCCGCAGATGGTTTTCAGACTTACGCATATTCTGAGCCACCTCTTCCATGATGTAAGTGGTGATGTTACTGATTGGTGTGTAGCCGAGGCCTTTGAAGAAGTGGCTGTCACTCTCCAGCTCTGTCGTGCTGATGCCGCCATAGTAAACATGAGGATTCAGGGTGCTGATGAGTATCAGGAGCCCCAACAGGAGCAGAGGGAGGATCAATTCCTGCACAGACAGGGACACAGAAGGAATGTTTGCTCAGTAAACCCTGATATCCCCCAGGTCAGATCAGATATAGCATCGTCTCTTAAATATGTTTTCTTGTGTATGTCCAAAGCATTACAACCCAAAGTTGGTGAAAATTCATGCTCTGTGGGACAGGAAATGAATTTACAGGTACATTTTAGTGAGAAAAGACATTACTTTCACTGATGACTGCATGCACGCAGCGGCTCTAACTGCAAAACCAAACCGCGAGATAAAAAAAGAAAAAAATTATATTCCTATTGATAAACAACCTGTAAGGCTGAACTCAGAGGGGGGCATGTCAAGAGTTTGAGGCTTGTGGTAGACAGTACCAGAGAAGAGAGATGATTATGTAGTGTGAAGCATGTTCTAGGTAATTTGGCATCATCTGTGTACAAAACTCAAACTAAATATGGTGTCAACATTTTCTTCTCCCAACTAAAGCTCAAGTTTCCTGTTGAACAACTACACTTCTCACAAAAACACTGCAACAGATTACTAGATTCTAAAAATGTAGAACAAATCCAGTCTTTGGGGTAACGGCGGGTCTGTGAGTGAAATAAACAGGCTGTATTATTCACAGCGGAGCTTAGGGCGGCCCTGACTGCTGTTGAAGATGGAGGCGGTCCCAGAGAGCTCCAAGTCAAAAGAAAAGCTGATACACAGGCACATAAAAAATGCATAGACGCAACTTAAAGCCGAATAAAAAATGCATGGTCTAACAAAGCAGAAATAGAAAGCAGAAAGAAGCAATGGAGTGGCTTCAACTTTTAGCGACTTTTAGCACACAGGCGTAAAAACACGACCTTTTCAATGACTTAGTGACACAAGCCGAGACTTCCCCAGAAACCAGAACACACCTCGACATCAGGCTGCTAGATTATGGTAAAAATCGCATGTTTCAGAAACTCTGGAAACATTAGTTATTTATTGGATTTATGGTAAATGGCCTGTATTTATATAGCGCTTTACTAGTCCCTAAGGACCCCAAAGCGCTTTACATATCCAGTCACACACACATTCACACACTGGTGATGGCAGCCACATTTAAATAAAATGTTTCTGCACCTGCAGGCTCTGCTGCTTGGTCCTCCATTTGATGAGCAGATTCTTGTAGAGAAGACTTCTCGTTTGGTTCCAGACTCCAGCGTCTCTTCTGTACATGGGCTGCATGCTCCCAGCATTCCTCATGTGGATAACGTACGGACGAGAGGTCCTCTCACTAATCCTGGCCTCAGCTGCAAGGGACATAGATGGCAGAGAAGAAATTAAAAGCCCCGGACATTATGCACTCGAGCAGGAGGACTTAAGACAGTGAATCAATACAGCAAGTCTGCAGTTATCCCGCAGACTAACTGACGCTTTATTTCCCTCTAGCATCTTAAAGGCTGCTTTGCTTTGTGATGATGAAAGGATTAATATTAAACTTTCAGCTCGTTCTGACTCCAAACTGCTGCAAAAAATATTAACAAATTCTCAGGGGGAGGATTCATGTATGTGACCTGGAGGCAGTTACTTTAAGGATGTCTGTTCAAACTGCAACATATTCTGATGATTTAGGTTTCCCAAACTTTGTTTACATTTTGGATGTTTTACCATCTAACTCTTGATTTTCTTTATGAATGTAAAATCCAGTGACGTGGTGTTTATGTGTTCGTTACGTTACTGGTCTGCACAAATACTGCTGACTGAAGTGCTGCCTATCTGGGTCTTTTACAAAAGATTTCTGACAACAAGAGCATCATGTTGGTGGTTACAAATATATAGTTATAGGAAATTATTTATTTATTTTTTCCCTGACTGATTCATACAATAAACTTTCATTTGAAGGACTTTCCGCTCTGCTTAGAGTTTGCTGCAGTAATATATAGTATTATATATTAGTTAACTAACCGAGACCCAGTATCGGTGTATACAGGTGTACTATGACACCTGTCAGAAGTTTCTAATAAAGCAAATTAAACCCGCTTTCCTTGTTTTCGCCAACAGCGCTCCGATGTTAGCTACAACTGGCGCTAACCTGCTACCTGCTGATATTTCCATATGCTAAAGAAGAAGAAAAAAATCAACAGACATTAGCGTCGCCGCTTCGTCCTCACCCGGACCGGAAAACAGGACAGGCGTAGGCAGCTGAGTGAGCTAGCCTCTTCACAGAATTAACCGCGGCTGATTGAGTGTATTTTTCTAATATGACGCGCTGAATGGCAACACAGGCACACGGAGCAGCATCGAGCTAACAGGCTACAGCTGCCAGCGTGTGTACGCCGGGCTAAAAACACGTCCGCTCCAGAAAAACAAGCACAGCATACTCACGTATGAAATACATTAAGACATATCCTTCCTCAGCTCGCGATTTAACGGCATTACATTACAGATTTTATTTTGTAAGTATCAGGTAAACACTCCCTTAAACGAGCTGGTTTCTTGCGTCTCTACTTCCTTCTGTCAGATGCAACGCCCCGAAATGTGATGTCGGCCAATCAGATTTGGTCTCGGTGATGCTGACGCAAGTCTGCGCCAATCAGAATGCAGCAGCAGGCATTTATTTTCATTTCACAAACAGAGCATGTCGTTTGATAAATGAAGCGAACAAATATCTCTTGTTTGGGGAAATTTTCACTTTAATTAGAAAAATAATTTTATTAAATCATAGCATTAATGCCAAAGGCTTAGCCATAAAATTTATTACAAATCACTTAAGTACAATACAATTTCTAGAAAGTAACAGGTGAAGTAAGCTACGGATAGATGACAAATTAAAGGAAAAAAACACCCCGTAATCCTTCACGCCTGCAGTGCGTAGACTCGTACGAGCCATCTAATCGTCCCCGTACAGCTTTTGATGATCTGGTGCCAATAAAACGGAGGAAGTATATGAATGAGTTTGGATAATTACATCTATTTGTATGATATATATTTCTTGGCTGCTTTGTTATTTTAACCACTAGTGAGCTGTTTATTGACACTAGCTGTACTTCCTGCACAAAAAGGGGAGGGATCACTGCAAATCAATACAACGTTTGTCTATGTGATTGGCTTTTATCCTAATGTATGCTCTCTTCCAGAGTGAGAATTCCCCTCATCCATAGGGCACAAGGGTCACTGAAGAATATGAAAATGGTGTGAATCACACGTGTGCAGTCTCAACATTTCAATCCAAATGAACGCCTGTGGGAGATGTTTGACCATTAGACGGTCCTCTCCAACATCATCAAAACATATGAGGGAATATCTTTTGGAAGAATAGTGTCCAGCGCTCCAGTGACTTTCCAGACATTTCAAGAATAAACATAAAGGAGCAGTAGTGCTGTTCTGGTGGTCCAACACCTTAGTAAGAGGCTTTTTGGTTTTTCTATTAATTTGTCCCTCTTCTGTACCTGACATTCTTCTGTTTAAACCTCCAATCCATCCATACTCCAAATAGGAATGTGCATAAAATGATGAACCAGACTTGAATATTTGCATTTAATGGAATAATATGGATTCTTGGGTTGAACATAAGACACCGATGTGGTCATAGAACATGTCTGTGCTGGTGTGTATTGCGATGTTCCTCGATTCGCTGTAAAATTGGCAATAGTGGCGCGTGTGGGTATGAAGCTTCTGGGATGTCCCTGAATTTAAGGAAATCATGAAGCAGGTTGGGGACAGGAAGCTGTTGGACGACATTGGTCCTCATCAGGATATCTGGTCCCAGCAGTGCTCTGACCTGCAGCCGGCAGATGTGGGAAAGACAGGGGACGGAGTCTGAAAGAAGGTGGAGAGAAAAGATCAATCGCTGCAGTGTTTCCACGTGCAGGTTATTTAAACTCTGCAGTGCATATTTACTGCTGTACCGAAACATGGATGTGGATCCCAGGACTTTTCTGCCACCCTTCGATCCAGAATATGTTTCAAATGGGGAGATAAAGTCGACCAGTTTACAAACTCAAGGAGGTAATTTAACACCTGGCTGTCTGCCTCTTCCAACCTACAAAGGACAGATGACACAAAGGAACAGATAATGATGATGGGTGATCAACCAGCTTTGGATCCTGACTTAAATTTAGCCGATCTCCTGTTTAAAATAATTTTCTCAGGCATATCCAGACAGCTTTAAATATGGAAGCTTTTTTTTTTTTTTTTAAGATTATTCCCCCGAAGTCCTCTTCTGGTGGGGGAAACGGCCACTGCTGGTGAGTGAAGGTAGGAAAATAAAATGAGCGCAATTAAGATGAGTGAATTTGATTTTGGCAGGCAAAAACAGGCTGATGCAAATGCTACTGTGCTAATCTTAATGTCACTAAAATTTAATTGGGATCCTCGTTTAACATCACTGACTAATAAAACCTGTTAACTGTGGGGTTTGACCTTATTTTGGCTTCTGAAGTGGGCGAGTCAGAAAGTTAGAGAACTGTTTACTTAGAACATCCTCTGTGATTTCTCCAAACAGCAGCTGTGCATGAGAGGGTGACCCTGAAACTGTGCCTGGCCAAATTAAACAAAGTCAAGCTTTTGAATTTTAGAGGCCCAAACAGGGAACAGGGAACAAACCTATTACAGCTTGTTGATAACTAAGGAGACAGAGGTGGAGTGGTGCCTTACATGTGGGGCTGAAGCAGTAAAGATGGTTCCAGTCCTGCCTTCAGGAGAGGAGGAAGCCAGCAGCCAGCAAAATGTACTTGGTTTAGAGCCACACAGAGCATCTCGTTCAGTTCTCTCAGCTTCAGCTCAGTTTTCCCATCATGCTGCAGTACAGATTCGTCGCTGGTCACAGCCTCTGGGCGAGGTATCCACTGGTGCTCAAATATCAGCTGCAGCAGGTCTGCTTCGTCAGTGGCCAAAGCATAAATCCAATCTTCCTCATTCAACCTTGCTCCTGCAGCTATCAGCAGTTTCACCGACTCACTGAAAGAGATTTTAATATCAAACTAAAATAAACCATCTGGTTTATCTTGCAAATATGTGCAAGGTGGTAAAATCGGCATTCTTACACACCTGTAAGGTTTCTGGGGTGTGCGATACAAGGCCAGGGAGAGCGGTGAGAGGAGGCCATGGGTGTGTGAGCAGTCCTGGGCGTCTGGGCTGTAACCTTCCCTCAACAGCAATTCCACACTCTTGGTCTGATCGCTGTTAATAGCTACATACACCGGACTCACCATGCTCTCGCCACGGTCGCACGCATGATCCGTAACAGCTATGAGGCTCCTGAGGATGCTGGAGTGACAGAATATCAAAATGTCAAAAATACACAATCAGCCTTATTTTAAAAGAGGTTAATTTATGTGTCAGTACCCGATGTGACCAAACTGGGCTGCGGCGTGAATGGCAAACTGAGGCCAGTCGTGACTGCAGACCATGTTAGGGTCAGCCCCGTGGTCCAACAGGAAGTCCACACAGGCCTGGTGTCCCTCCTGAGAGGCGATGAACAGAGGTGTACTCAGATCAACTGCCTGCGTGTTCACGTTGGCACCTGAAGTGAAAGCAGGTTAAAAATTAACTGTGTAATCTATTTTACTTAATTACTTCCTAAAGAAGAGGCCAAGAGGACATGGAGCATGAGATCCTTTAACAAGGAGGAAAACAAATGTACAGCTACCATTAAAAGTAAATCATATTTACCGGCGTTAACGAGTATTTCCAGGCACCCCCTCTGTCCGTACTGTGCAGCCACAAATAACGGGGAAATCCTGTAATCATCTACTTCCTCCAGGTTGCATTTGTTAACAAGAATGCGCACGATCTCAGTGTGGCCCTTTGGGAGAAACATGATCTTAAATACAATCAGCAAACACACAAGGACCCCACAGCTAATGCTGGCAGCAGAGAGCAGGAACGTTTAAGCCCTACATTCTTCACAGTGAGCATCACAAGAAATCACTGCATCCCTGCATTCTGCTGAACTTTTATGTGCCAGTTTGCACATTTTCTGCAGGTGTTCAAAGGTAAAAAATGAGTTCATTTATAAGTGAAATGTAATAAAAAGGTTAATACATGCACAAAGTCTCTCTCTCTCTGTGCCTTGCAGCCAGTCAGAAAACTTAAGGGCAATAAGGGAAAATCCCCAACAGATGTGACCATGCTTTCCTGACCGAAACCAAAAAGTCATGATCTACTGTTAAATGAAAACTGTTCGTTTAAGAGCGTGAGTGCTAATGCTAATGCCTACCTTATATGCAGCTTGGTGCAGGCAGGTCCAGCCGGACTCTGTGTGCATTCTGTTGACCTCAGCACCTTTTCTTACCAGCAGTGCTACAACATCTGTGTGCCCGTGGCTAACAGCTGGAAGCACATTTTGGGACATTCATTTGGTTAGAGGAGCTTAAAGGGTTAGACAAGCAAAAACAGAAAAAAAATTAAACATCAGTGAAGCGCAGTTGTAATACCTTCATAAAGAGGACAGGACAAGTCGTTAGTGAGCTGGTTGATATCAGCGTGTGCTTTGAGGAGCAGTCGGACCACTGACAGGTGTCCACACTGCGCTGCCAGGTAACAGGCAGACTCACCCTCATGCGTCAGATGGTTCACATAAACACGACTACAGCTGGAGGAGCGTGCTGCACACAGGCGGAAACCAAAGAGGAAGAACAAAACGCAAATAAGAGAAACGCACATATAACTTTAAAACAGCTGCTGAAGTGACTGATTTATCCATTAATCATTCACATCCATCTGGAGTCCAGCAGAGAAGTAGAAGGAGTAGAAATACCCTCAGAGGTGGGAAGTAATGAAGTACAGATACTGTGCTTCTGTACTTTACTTTACTTTGTGTGTGAATGTGTGTGTGAAAGGGTGGATGACTGGATATGTAAAGCGCTTTGGGGTCCTTAGGGACTAGTAAAGCGCTATATAAATACAGGCCATTTACTTTGAATTTTACTCTCTTCATTTTAACACAAACATCTCTACTTCTTACATTTTCTAACCAGGCTGATTTTGTTTAGGTTTAACATATGTGAGCTACTATTTCCTGTCTTTGGGTACTTTCCAGACATCGAACTAATCAGACCCCAAGCAGAAGGAACAATATCCATCACCGGTGCTCGCACATGAAGAGATCAGAGAGGAAAAAAAATACAGTTTGCATCATTTATTTATTCAGTATACTCTGGGATTCAATCAGGCTTAAATCAGGTTTGGGGAACTCCAGGCCTCGAGGGCCGGTGTCCTGCAGGTTTTAGATATCACGCTGGATCAACACACCTGAATCACATGATTAGTTCATTACCAGGGCTCTGGAGAACTTCAAGACATGTCGAGGAGGTCATTTAGCTATTTAAATCAGCTGTGTTGGATCAAGGACACATCTAAAACTTGCAGGACACCGACCCTTGAGGCCTGGACTTCCTCACTCCTGGCTTAAATGATATGGAATGGTATTTCTTTGGTGCAGATGCCCATAAGCTGCGGCTTGTGCTACAGAAGAGGAGGAGAGACTAACATTTTCTAATGGACATTTTAAATGCAATGTTTCTAAGAAATATCATCAAAGCCACAAACTGATTCATACACTGGATTCCACCTTTGCACTAGCCTTATGCTGTCAATGGGAACGCCATGTAATGGAAAATATTAGGATTCTGCTCTTTTCAGTGTCAAGCTGACCTGGCTCAATGAAAGGCTCCACAGTATCAGATTCTGCCTGTCAATACAAGTACAAGTACATCTTTTTCACAAAGAAGCATCCATGTAAATCAATAAAACGACAGCTCATGTAACATCAGCTCATATCCTGCTGGATAAATCCATAAAGAGGAGCAGGACGGGCCGGCTGATGACAGGCTGTGCACAAAATCTGTAAAATCCCACTTTAACCTTTCACTATAGTCATCTTACTGTTTGGGTTTCACGACAAAGTCACACATCTAAAGTGCAGTCAGCAGCAAAGAGAGCTTTTTAAATTCCCTTTCTTTTTTTGTTCAGCATATCAGGAGTTCAAGCTGAGTTAATTTATTAGAATTTGAATTTAAGTTGAAATAAAGTTTGTATAAATAATATTTTATTATAATATTAATATGGAAGGTGGAAGTTTGAGCACATATCAGAGTGTGTACTTTTGTGTACTTTTTCACCGTTACTTGAGTAAAGAAGTACTTGTGTAATGTACTTGAGTAGTCCCGACCTGTCGTCCATCTGAAATACCACATCGAGCAACAATGTGAAAGCACTTTGCTTTTCAAAAGTTTGGCAGTTGTTGTTAAATGTTTTTTGAACTAAACATGCTGCTGTCCTAAAAATGCAAAATGAGCATGTATTTATGAAAAAGCAATAAATAATCTCAGTTTTCACTTTCTATCAAGTGAAAGCTCCCTGATTCGATCCCGGGAGTAGACACGCATCCCTTTGAAGCTGCTCCAGGTACATCTGCCAGTCAAACATAGTATGACTGTAATGGGCCCAAACATATTGTGTTACTGTGTGAGAACATCAGGAGTGGCAGAGAAGTATGTGAGGCTGGTGCAAGACATATTAGAGGGCAGTGAGACAGTGGTGGAGGAGGGTAGGAGTGACAGATGGGTTGAAGGTGAGGGTGGGATAAGATCCGGGATTGGCTCTGAGCCCCTTCTTGTTTGGAGCGATGGGGACTGTTGGACACTAGGGTCTCTTCTAACTTTGCATCCAACGTTAGACAGGCAAGGCTGAGACCTTTCGGACATGTGCAGAAGACGGACAGTGGCCAAAGGATGCAGAAGATGGAGGTGCCAGGCAGGAAGAAAAGAGGAAGACCTCAGAGGAGGTTCGTGTGAAGGAGGACATGAAGAGGGTTGGTGTGACAGAGGAGGATGCTGGGATAGGGTGAGAAGAAGGAAGGCAGATGATCCGCCTTTGGAGACACCTAAAGGAAGTAGTACTGGATACCTGTGCAGCAGCCTCTCTTACCTCTGACAGCTGACAGGATTTCCTGGACGCACACTTTGCTGCCAGCTGCCGCCGCCTCGTGCAGGGGGGTCCAGCCTCGGTTGTCCCGACAGTCCACACTGCAGCCTCTCTGAATCAGCGTCCTCAGCCGCCTAGTGCAGCCTGAGCGAGCGGCAGCGGCCACACTGGACACCGTGTCTCGGTAGCACTCAGTGAAGTCCATGCCCAGGTTCACAGAGACATTCGTTATTTTAACTTCAACAAGGATTAACAGTCAAAACACAACCTCAGAGTTACTCTGGATGATTTTGCACAACCCGACGTACACGTTTCTGTTGGGTCCGGAAAAGTTTTTAATTTAAATCAAGAAATAAACATGTCTTTAGTTACCAAACAGACGTTAGGAACGGAACAACGGCATTCCGAGCGGCGCCTGTTGATGACGTCACACCACAACAATCCTACGATCCAGCGTCGCGTGTCAGCTGTAGCTTCAGCTAATCGTTTAGCCGTTAATTGTTGCTAAAATTAGCAGATTTTCAGACATGTTTGGAGAAACGTGAAGAAGAAGAGCCTGGAAGCTTCTTCTCAGCGGGTTCAGGAGGCACTCTGAAGGTAAACGCGCTTTATTTCCCGTCACGGCGAGACGTTCACAGAGTTACTGCAGCTGTAGCAAAGAATCGGATGTGACAACATACAACCGATCAGTACTGTGTGTACTCCTGCTCTACACGTCATTCAGAGTAACATTTGTGCCTGTAATTTAAAACAAACTGTCAGAAATCAAACATATCACATATTCATCATCATATTCATTTAAATCTGAAATCTGGCCCACCTGACTAACTGTGGACCAGGGAGACCAGCGGTCCCGCTTTGTGTGGGACTGCACAGCATTTCTATTACTTAAAGTAGAAAAAGAATGATCATAAAAGCAAACTTTAGTTGAAATAAAAGTTTACAGAGAGTAAAAACAAAATGACGAGTCATATCTTAAGATTTGGGACAGAGTTGTTAAAGCTAGGTTAGGCAGCGACGTGATGATCGGTGAGCAGCAGTATGGTTTCATGCTGAGAAAGAACTCCAGAGATGTGATGTTTGAGAGTACTGATGGAGAAATATAGAGAAGGTCATAAGGAGCTTCACTCTTTATTTATGGATCAGCGAAAGCGGAAAATAGTGTGTCAAAAGAGGAACTTTGGCACTCTGGCAGAGAACAGTGGTGAGGTGTGCGGTAAGAGAGACAGGTGGGCTGAGGGTGGGATTACACCAGTGATCTGCTCTGAGCTCCTTTGCAGTAGTGATGGACAGGCTGACAGATGAGGTCAGACAGCAGTGTTTGTCGATTATGATGTTTGCAGACGACACTGTGATCCGCAGTTAGACGAGGGAGCTGGAAGAAGCGAGAAAGAATACATGCATGAATGAGAGGGAGACAGGTGGAAGAGGCTGAGTGAGTGGATGAGTTTAAATACCTAGGGTCAACCATACAAGCAACGGACAGTGCACAAGAAGAAGATGGAGACAAAAAGACAACACGAGCAAAACATGTTAAGATTTTCACTGGAAGTGACAAAGATGGACAAGATTAGAAATGAGTACATCAGAGGGACAGCTGAGGCTGAGCGGTCTGGAGACAGAGAGAGTGAGGCTGGGATGGTTTGGATGTGTGCAGAGGAAGGATCGTGGATATATTGGAGCTGCAGCTCCAGTATATCCACTATCTTTGCCAAAGACAAAAGCACATGACTCTTATTGTTTCTGTCTTACAGTGGCTTTATTCAGTCTTTAATCTTGTCTTGAATCTGTAACCCGTTCTCCTAATTGTTTCCAATTTTGTATCCTAGGTCGTTGGCTCAAAGGTTACAGCAAGCCGCAGCATTATGGTGGACATCTCTGTGAAAAGTGAAGCTGCTTGGGTCTGTCACACTCAGGGGCGTCAACTGGCTGACGTCGTTCTTCCTGTTCACATCAATAACACGGCCAAAGAAGAAGATGAAGTCAGTGAGTTGGACAGAGAAGAAACTCACTGGTAAGAAGCTTCTAGCTGATATTAAGAAGCAGTTAGTGCTATAATCAATAGGCAGTTGCAATTAATCTTTGTCTAGTCGCACAGAAGGCAAAGATGAGAAGTGGATTTTCCTTTTATTTAAGTGAATGGTACATTTCCCACTTATCTGCCACACACAGTGGTGATCCAGTGCTGCTAGAGCAGATGGAGGAAGGGTCTCCTTGTGTCCTGAAGTTCCACTGCAACCCCAGCTTACCTGCCACCATCAGCCGCCTGCTCGTTATAAGTGAGGCTCGAACCATGGAGGTTTACAGCCAGACCGGAGAGTACTGTGGGACTGTACGGGGATCGAAGGACGACAGCATCCAGCTAGACAGGTACACAGGCTGCACAGGTCAGAAGAGCCAATGAGCAAAGGGTCTTCGGTCTTCTGATAAAGACGCTGCTGATTGTCTGATGTTAAGAAGTGATGCTTCTTCTTTTGTTTGTGAATCACAGTGCTGACAGAGGGCCTTTCTATAAGAAGCAGCTGATCATTGAGGAGCCATCCTCTGCCTGTGAAGTGAAGGTAAAACAGAACATTTTAGTTTATGCAGTTTGTTACACAGTCGTGTTTGTATGAGAATCTAACGAGCTGCTTCTCTCCCAGTTACTCTCCCTGGCAGGTAGGAGCAGTGTTATGGTGGCTAAAGTCATCGTGAGTCTTCAGCTGCTGCAGTCCTGCCCAGCCCCAAACCCGGGCATAGACATGCAGCGAGTGCAGTGTCTGATGGAGGAGATGGGAACAAGCCTGTCGCCAGGAGCTCAGAATCTCATGGAAATGGTGCAGTTCCAGCAGAAGGTAAATTAGCTCAGAGATGCTCTCTCTGACATTTATAATGTGGGTGTTTCCTGCTGATGAGAGTATGCCTTATGGATTTGAGTTTCTGTGTACCTTGTCAGGCCTCTGTCTCAGATCTTACTGTTACTGGAACTGGAACGGCTTCTCTGAGTGTCCAAAGCATAAGAACTAACCAGACATAAAGAATGAAACAGGGACTGAAGCATGTGTTGGTGTTTGTCTCTCCAGAATCAGACCGGCTCTCTGGCTGGTTTCCTGCCTCTCCTGATGGGCAGTGGAGCTTTCTCTGGTTTGGGGAGAGAAGTCAGCATGTGTCCAGGAGCTGGCAATATTCTGCCTCGACCTGCAGAATTTAAGGTACAAAAACCCATTTGTGCTGTTCTTTGTTCTTAGATTAGACCATTTAAAAACTCGGCCCACACCAGTTTGGTGCAGAAGAAAAGAGTGAAGTGATTTTGTGAGTGTGAACAGAGCCTGAAGCAGAAAGCCTGGATTAACAAAGAAAGTTCAGAAAAACTAAACTGGCTGGAGTCTGAGGTTTGGTCTGGAGTGTCTGCCAGAACTTTAATCCATTAATGCTGCCTGTTTGATGAACTCAAAGAAAAACCTTGGACCACTTCATTGATTGTGATGATCGTGTTTTTCTATTATGTGAAATGTTTGAGTGATTCTAATTGTCCGCATATAATTGTACAGAAAGAAGAAAGCTGATTGATGTTTAGAGGTTTTTATGTTTTCTTGGAACCTTTAGATGCCACAGCTATAAATTCTAATGTGATTTAAAGGTAGCTAAAAAAAGAAGCCACTGTGATCAGAGGCTCTTTAGCTAAGCTCAGCTAGTCCGACTAGTTTTGTGCTACAGTATTATTTCAGATTTGTCTTGTTTACATGTATGATAAGAGAGACATCTGAAAGTCAGATTCTGGCTTTAGCTTGTTTTGTCCACATGTGCAGTGAGTGTATTTCAGCTTAAAGCAGTGAAGGAATCAGGTAATCTTCCACCAGCTGCTCAGATTCACAACTAAAGTTAAGTAAAGTCAGATATCCTTTTAGAGACTATGCACACAAATCCACCTGCATCTCTGTATGCTTCTGTCAGCTTGACGCAGATATAATGTGTGTTCAGAAGATGTTTAAACACTCTGTAAGTCAGATGTTTTTCAATGTCGCTAGCCTCCAGACAGCTTCCTGAGGCCTGCAGATGAAGATTCACAGACCCAGAACGGAGTGATGTCGGAGGGCTCCACCCCCTCCTCCGTAGACCTGCCAATGTCCAGTGTCAGCACTGATAACACTAGTAAGGATGATCATGTCTGTTATGGTCACATACATGAACATGGTAGTCACTAAGGAGTGGATTTGGGCTTCTACTTGTAGAAAAACTTATTTGTGGTAATTCTCTAACACCTCGATAAAACCTTTTATCCGTCTCCAGCGAGTCCCAGTGAGAACGGCGGCCCGATGAGCTACACTCAGCTGACAGAGATGCTGTCGCACTTCCTGAAGGAACAGGGGGTCAACCAGGGGTTCGGCTCCGGTCCCGAGCTTCTGCCCATGCTCCAGAACGTCTGCGGTCAGGTGACCCAGCTGAGACTGGATGATGCTGCAGCAGAGAAGGAGAAGATGATGAGAAACGGCACGTGGTGAGTCGAGTGTAGCGAGCACTTTTCCTACAGCAGCTCCATGTTGGAATCAGATGATTTGGCGCCACCTTGTGTTAGAAAAGAATCAGAAATCAGAAAGGGTTTTATTGCCAAATGTTGAGCGGGTTTACAACATTAGGAAATTGCTGCGGTGCTTCAGTGCAAACATACTGTTATAAATACTGTTATAAATTAAGCTTAAATAGACATGAAAATAAAAATGAGAATAAGAATTAAAAGTGCTAAGTAGATAGATATATACATGATATATACATGATATATACATGAGTGCAGGTGGTGATCAGTGCCAAACATGGAATGATGCAGTGAACACAGCGTAGGGTCATGTGTTAGTGGCGGGGACAGTCATATGGTTATTGTTCATGTGTCCAACAGCAGAGGGGAAGAAACTGTTCTTATGGCGAGAGGTTCTGGTGCGAATGGACCGGAGCCTCCTGCCTGAGGGGAGCAGGTCAAACAGACTGTGTCCAGGGTGAGAAGGGTCAGCTGAGATCCGAGCTGCACGCCCCAGTGTCCTGGAGGTGTACAGGTCCTGCAGAGATGGGAGTCTGCAGCCAATCACCTTCTCAGCAGAGCGCACAACACGCTGCAGTCTCTGTTTGTCCCTGATAGTGGCTCCAGCGTACCACACGGTGATGGAGGAGGTGAGGATGGACTCGATGATTGCAGTGTAGAACTGCAGCATCGTCCGTGTTGGCAGGTTGAATTTCTTCAGCTGCCTCAGGAAGTACATCCTCTGCTGGGCTTTCTTAATGACGGAGGTGATGGTGGGCTCCCACTTCAGGTCCTGGGTGATGGTGCTACCCAGGAAGCGGAATGAGTCCACAGAGGTGATGGGGGTGTCAGTCAGGATGATGGGGGGGAGTGGAGCTGTGTGCTTCCTGAAGTCCACAATAATCAAGTCAAGTCAAGTCAACTTTATTTGTCAATTCTGCCACATGTACAGGACATACACAGAATAGAAATTGCGTTACTCTCAAACCCTAGTGATTAGAAAAATGCAAATAAAATAATTAAAAAGTAAAAATTTAAATAAATACAATACAATTTTACGTATAACAAAAAAAAAAAAAAAAAAAGCTATGCAATATACAATATACAATATTCAAGTAAGAAGGCATAGTGGTGCAAAATAGGCAAATAGTGCAAATGGAGATTTAGTAGTGTACGGTAAGAGATAGTGTAACAACAAAAAATCTCCACTGTCTTCTGGGCATTCAGCACCAGGTTGTTGTGGCTGCACCAGGACACCAGACGTTCAACCTCCCTCCTGTAGGCAGACTCATCCCCGTCCGAGATGAGTCCAATAACGGTGGTGTCATCTGCAAACTTGATTAGCTTGACAGACTGGTGGGTGGAGGTGCAGCAGTTGGTGTACAGGGAGAAGAGCAGAGGAGAAAGAACACAGCCCTGAGGGGAGCCGGTGCTGATGGTCCGGGAGTCCGAGACATTCTTTCCCAGCCTCACGTGCTGCTTCCTGTCCGTCAGGAAGTCAGTGATCCACCGGCAGATGGGATCAGGCACATTCATCTGGGAAAGCTTGCCTCGGAGATGGTCTGGAAGGATGGTGTTGAAGGCAGAGCTGAAGTCCACAAACAGGATCCTGGCGTAGGTTCCTGGGGAGTCCAGATGCTGCAGGATGAAGTGTAGGGCCATGTTGATGGCGTCATCTACAGACCTGTTGGCTCTGTATGCAAACTGCAGGGGGTCCAGGAGGGGGGCCGTGAGGGTCTTGCGATAGGAGAGAACCAGGCGCTCAAAAGACTTCATGACCACAGATGTCAGAGCCACGGGTCTGTAGTCATTTAGTCCAGTGATCCTAGGTTTCTTGGGGACAGGGATTATGGTGGAGGACTTGAAGCAGGCAGGCACATGACATGCCTGCAGTGAGGAGTTGAAAATGCCAGAAAACACTGGGGCCAGCTCGTTTGCACAGTGTCTGAGGGTGGCAGGAGACACACCGTCTGGGCCGGGAGCTTTTCGAGCATTCAGACTCTTAAACTGCTTCCTCACATCTGCTTCATGAATATGAAGAGTTGTGGTGGGAGGAGGTGGTGTGAAATCCTTTTTTGTGTGGGGTGAGGAGGGGGGTGTTGTAGGTGAAGTATCATGAAGAATCATTACAGGAATCCTGCAGCAGCTTTTTGCATAATACTAAAGACTTTGGTTCTTAGTGGCTCAAGGATTTCTGCTTTTAACTGGAGCTGTGTCTTAAAATTGGACGAGTCCAATGCACGTTCCTTGGTAGGTGTTCAGTTTTCAGTTTTTGTGTGTACATGCTGCAGAAGTCTTCACAGACGGAATATTAGGGACACTCTTTTTTTAATGCAGAAATGCATCATAATTGTACTTTTTCCTACATTAAACCAGCTGTTTCAACACTTCAACCATACATTCATTTATACAGCACTTTATCTTACGCACTTCTGTCTACCTCACCCAGCTCATTTAAGATAAGATAAGATAAGATAAGATAAGATAAGATAAGATAAGATAAGATAAGATAGAACTTTATTAATCCCTCGGGTGGGTTCCTCTGGGAAATTCGACTTCCAAAAAAAGCACAGCAACGACCGAAGTTACAGTTACAGAACTGTTATATATATATATACACACACACACACATATATAAATACAGAGACAATATAAATAAAATATACAAAGGGGATAAATAGAATAAATAGGAATAAAAAATAAAAATACAAGTGAATTGCACATTTCAAGTATTGAGTCTATTGCACTGTTGACTATTTACAAAAAGTATTGCACAAGGTATTGCACAGTGAGGTGAAGAGGCACTACAGCTTAGTTGTTCCCTCTCCTTTGTCCTCCTGTTTCCCCTCCCTCTCCCCTCCAGAGAGGAGTTAAACAGTTTGATGGCGTGTGGGACAAAGGAGTTTTTAAGTCTGTTAGTTCTTGTCTTTGGGAGAAGCAACCTGTCACTGAACAGACTCTTCTGGTTGTTAATGGCCGTGTGCAGAGGATGCCTGGCATTGTTCATAATGTCCAGCAGTTTCTTTAATGTCCTTTTCTCTGCCACTGTCACCAGAGTGTCCAGCTTCATGCCGACCACAGAGCTAGCCTTCCTGATCAGTTTCTCCAGCCTGGATGAGTCCCTCTTTGCTGTGCTGCTCCCCCAGCACACCACAGCATAGAAAAGTACTCCAGCAACCACCGACTGGTAAAACATCCTCAGGAGCTTCCTGCAGATGTTAAAAGACCTCAGCCTCCTGAGGAAGTACAGTCGGCTTTGGGCTTTTTTATACAGGTGCTCTGTGTTGCATGACCAGTCCAGTTTATTGTCCACCCACAGCCCGAGGTAGATTTAGAATAAACACCTAACCTAACATGTGTGTTTCTGGACAGCTTTATCAGCTGTGGCCTTTCACATGCACAGATCTGTCAGTCGTTCCCGTTTCTGCTGTTGTGTTTGGGACCTTTTCTTCTGATTTAATTGTTTTCTTCCCAGAAGCTCCTCCTGCATCTGGCGTCATTAAACATACTCACACTTGTGTTTGCTCACCACATGCCTGTCACATTTTCCTCACACTGTGGAGCCACTTGGTGAAATTTTCTTCTTGTTAATGATGTCAGTGCAGCATTTGACACAGTTGACCACAACATATTACTCAAACAACTGGAGAACTGGGCAGGTCTTTCAGGAACTGTACTAAACTGGTTCAAAGCATACTTAGAAAACAGGAAATACTTTGTATCAACAGGTAACTTCACATCTGAGCAGACAAGTATCACATGTGGAGTTCCCCAAGGTTCCATCTTGGGACCCCCTCTGTTTAACATTTACATGCTCCCACTGGCACAGATTATAAAGAACAACAAAATAAACTACCACAGCTATGCAGATGACACACAAATATATATCACAATGTCACCAGGAGACCGAGGCCCTGTACAGGCTCTTGGTAAATGCATTGAGGAAATCAATGACTGGTTGTGCCACAATTTTCTCCAGCTAAACAAAAACAAAACTGAGGTAATAGTCTTTGGCGCCAAAGAAAAACGATTACAGGTCACCAGAGAACTTCAATCTATACATCTAAAAACCACAAACCAGGCGAGAAATTTGGGTGTAGTGATGGATGCAGACCTAAACTTAGAAAAACACATTAAGACAATAACAAAGTCAGCTTACTATCACCTCAAGAATATATCAAGGATAAAAGATCTGATGTCTCAACAGGACCTGGAAAAACTAGTCCATGCATTCATCTTTAGTAGGCTTGATTACTGTAACAGCATCTTTACAGGTCTACCTAAAAAATCAGTCAGACAACTACAGCTCATTCAGAACTCTGCTGCTCGAGTCCTCACTAAGACCAAAAAAGTGGACCACATCAGTCCAGCTCTGAGGTCTTTACACTGGCTGCCTGTCCGTCAGAGGATAGACTTTAAAGTTCTGATGCTGGTCTATAAAGCTCTGAATGGTTTAGGACCAAAATACATCAATGACCTCCTGACCCAGTATGAACCTTCCAGATCCCTCAGGTCATCTGGATCCGGTCTTTTATCAGTTCCCAGAGTCAGAACCAGACACGGAGAAGCTGCATTCAGCTTTTATGCTCCTTATATCTGGAACAAACTCCCAGAAAGCCTCAGATCAGCTGAAACACTCAGTTTATTTAAATCCAGGTTGAAGACTCACCTGTTCTCAGCTGCATTTGAATAAAGCACCAAATCCACACTTTAAGCTTAAATTTCAAAACTTACACTAACTACTGATCTTATCTATTTTGATTTTATCTGTTTTGTTTGTTTGTTTGTTTGCTTGTTTTAATCAATTTTAAATCATGCTTTTTATTTGTTTTTGTTTCTAATGTCTCTGTAAAGCACTTTGAATCACTTGCTGTTGAATTGTGCTATACAAATAAACTTGCCTTGCCTTGATGTAAATGATATAAAACTGCGAGGTATGGCTGTTGTTATCGGAACAGTAAGCATTTGTGTTTGCTGTGTTTCGGTTACCACAGCTGTGTGATTGTTGCACAGTCACGTTGTTGAGGCTCTGAGCGTGTGGATTAAACAGAGACTCGTTTGTCCAACAGAACAATGCTTTTGATTGTCTGAGGTCACATTTCTAGCTGATAGTGTTAGTGAAGAATGAGCAGACGCCCAAACATTTCCTACATGCTGGAATATTCATGGATATCATGACATCTGCTGGGAGGATCTCTCCTGTGGTGATTCCCAAAAATCATTCTGGCTGTTAAACAGCTGACAGGCACAGGTAGGCAGAAGGCGCTGCCGTTGGTTAGAGGCTGGCTGATACTGAAACAATAGAGGTCATTTATCAGGACCGCTGTTTGTGTGACTCATTAAAATATCTGAAAAGCTGCATCAGAACAAACAGAATCCTTTATGTATTTATTTATTTGTGGCTGGAGTAACTTTCCAGCTGACCCTAGTGTCACTCTTCAAATAAAAATGTCTCTGTGAGTTAAACTGCACAATAAATCAGGCTCTCTGTCAGATCTGTGCAGCACATGTGGGCTGACAGAGCGTGACTCCACATCGAGGACAGCGACACGACGGTACGTCTTTCCCACGAGTCGTCGGACTAAAATATTTAAAGAGTTTAAGACTTCAGGTGTGATGCCAGAAAACCGAGGACAAGTAATAAATGGTGTAGATTACTTAAAGGCTTTGCTTGCTTTGAACAGTAGATGTTAATTGTTTCGGTTTTTATAATCGTCTTTGGCTGTTGTTAGTTTTTCTGCTCCTTTGTGTTTTTGTAGTTTTTCCTCTGTTCTCACGTGTTTGTGTTTATTTGTGTTTATGTGAGATTATTCCTGGTCTCCATTTCTGTTTGCTTCCTGTTTTATTTTGAAGTTTAGCTCCTTGTGTTTTCTCTCTGTGTGTTCACTTCCTTTGTTTATTCTTTCCCCCTGATGCTGTTTGTCTGGAGTTCACGTGCACATTTACTTTTTATTGCCTTTTTATCACAGCGTGAAGGTTAATAACATTTTTTATAACAGCTTGTTTGTAGATTATCTGACTTTACGTCTGCTGTAATCTGAGATGGGTTCATTTATTTGCTCCAAACTAAGACTCGTCTTAGTCTGAGTTTCACAGAGACATTTTTAACTAGTCTTCATTATGCATAATTAGATTGCCAGCTTTAAAATTGAAGGTGGATTGTCTCCATTTCCAGTTTGTGTTAAAGATTCACTGCTGTGTGTTGAGTCGTTTTTGAGTTTTTGCAGATAAGTTGGTGTTTTCCATGCAAACGTCTGGTTACTGCAGCCCTCTGCTAGCGACCAAAGAAATGTAAGGAGGTTTTCTGCATATCTCTTTACAATGGATGTCACTCTAGAGACTGCCTGAAGCTTCCAGTAACTATTTGCTGATCACTCACAGAATACACACTTTTCTCTAGTGGTGAGTAGTTGTTCGGCGGCGACTGACTGGTCTCCAAGCCTGTGTGAAGGGGCTTTAGCTTAACAGCAATCGCCAGCAACCACTTGCCAGCTTGTTGTGGAATACTCATTTTTCCCAGCACCTGGTTGCTAAATTGTCAGCAACTGACCTCTAGGCCTGTATGACTGAGGCCTTCATTACCGATATGGAAGCGCAGTACATCAAGCCTGTCATACTTTTACCTTCTGATATTTCATAAAGCAGGAGAGTGCCCTGTGAGGATGTCGTACAGTAACCATCAGTGTGCAGACAAGGATCAGAGACAGCGCTCACTGACTGAACAGGAGTTTCCTTGGTTTAGTTACTGGAGCTGCCAGACTGGTGTGACTGAATCAAGGAAAGAAAAAAATGGAGGATTTTGTGGATTTGTCAGGATCATTGAGGGCAAAATAGTAATGCTGTTGGACTCTGCATGTAAACCACCAAAACAGAAATGTTGCAAAAAGACTGAAAATATTTAAGGTGGAAAAAAATTATTTATTTATCTTTTTAGTGTTTTCAGTTTAGAAAGTTTCCTCCTGGTGGTTTGGCTGAATCAGTGTGGATGCAGCAGGATTGTGAGGTCTGAGGAAGATGATGGTCAGCACCGACTGTGTGGGTGGTTTAGCTTATGTTTAGGCTTTTGTCTCTTGATGTGGCTTCATTTTCAAGAATCGCCCACAGTCACTCCGCTCTGTCAGAATCACACAGTAGAAATACACATACAGACCAGCGACCCGGTCAAAAAACTTCATCTCTGATTAGTGATGATCAGGCAAAGGTTTGACTGACCTTAAATAGTCCCCTTTATTTTAATTCAGTGTCAGCTTGCACACTTCAACTTGTCTGACAGTGGCTTCAGCTGTATACCTCCTCATAAATCGGCAACACCAGCGGCTGATGCACACAGATTTTATTAAGTCCAACTTTCTCAAAAAGTGTTACTGTTTCTTTTATGTCCCTTCAGGGAGTTGGACTCAGCTATGGAGCGCCGTCTGGAGGAGATGGAGAAGAGGCTGAAGGAGCACATGGACCGCCGCTTGGATGCTTTGGAGCAGAAGCTGGAGAAGGCCCTGCTGAGCGCTTTGCCGCTGGTCACCCTTAACCACGGAGCCATGAGCAGCTCAGCACGAGGAGCAGCAGATACCGGACCGGCGGAGCAGATCGCCCCGACGCCAGCCATGCATTGAGTCCAGAAGCACTAAAAAGACTAACATTGAACCCCGGAAGCCTTAATTCTCTTCTTCATCGTCCTCAAACCAGACTCGAGCGTGGGATGGAAGCAGGCCGGGACAGAAACGCCAACAAAGACGGAGCAATAAAACTAGAAGCCTGAAATATGAGGTTAACATGTAAAACCAGCAGTGTTGCTGTAAGTTCATATTCTGTAGAAATGTTATCTCCTGTAAAAAGTGACTGTCTCGTCAGCGCGACTACAATGGCTGCACTGCATTTTGAACAACATGAGAAGTGTACAGGAAGAGGACGAGACTCTTTCAAAAAAGTGTTGATGTGCAGCAGAGCTGACTTACATGAAGTGTTCAGCTGAAATGCAACCCACTTATCTCTCCCTGCTCTTCTTTTCTCCTCTGTATATGCACTGAAACTCATCATTGTACCAGTTATTTAAACAGTTAATGGTTTGGTCTTTGAACAGCACTAAAACAAAGTCATCTTCAAAAGTCTCGGTTTGTCTAATCAGCTGTCTCAAACAAGTAAAACAGAAAAGCAGCAGATGTTCACGTGTCAGAGAAGATTACATGGTTTACATTAGAAACGACTAAACGACACTGATGTGATGTGAAGGCTGTTCGGGCCTGACCTGCTCGGCTCAGTTTGTTTTAAAACTTGCTCCTGTTAAGGAGACTAAATCGAACGTGTAACTGTACTTTAATACGGCACTGTAATGTTTTAAGTACTGTACATGTCTGTAAACTATTAAAACGGCTGTGCTGACCTGTGATGTTTACCTGTACTGATGTGAGTCTAGTAAATGTATTTATACAGCTTAATAAAGTTTTTAAAACGTTGTGCAGGTTCTCTTATTTCTGGAGAATTTGGTAAAGCAAACAAGTTCTCATGAAATCCTGAGAAGGCTGCGTGCAAGACACCGAGCGAGGCCTGTGAGCTGCTTCAGGCCCACAGCTCCAGATGTGTTAGTGTGCATCCCTCTGATCACATCTCTCATTCTGGTGCCACCACCAGAGATATATGTGAATAAATCATTTCAGACTGTCGGTGACATGAGACAGTAACACACCTAGTTTCAGATATAAAAATGAGGGGAAACTGAAGAATACAGGGGTAGCTATTACAGTCAGTACAGTTTGGTGGTTGATTTGGTTTCTTTGGGCTCCAGCGGTGCATTTTCCAACTGTTAACACACGCCCAAAATTACTGACAACAATAGCTGAAGGAAAATGTTGCACAAGATGTTCCCAAAAGACAAAATCAAATTAGCCGATGTTTCCCGTCAGCGATTCCAGTAGCTGAGTCATAAATGGCTAAGAAACTAACCATGAAGGTCACTGAAAGGGCTCCACGCTAACCAAAGCTGCCGGTCCAGTCCAGGACAGATATAAAGGTCTGGTTCCCAAAGAGAAGGAAAAGAAATGGCGGGCGGACGCTGCCAAGGTATGCAGCAAACCACTGGCAGCTGCGAGCTGAGTCAGCAGAAGGGAAATGGGTCACAGATTACATAAGGAGGATGCCAAAGTAAAGAATGATGTGTGGATGTTGTCTTGGAAATGTGGAGGACAGACACTGAGTCAGCAGTGGAGAATGATGGGAAAAAATGTCTGCTAGTCGGTGCAAACCAGGTCTCTGGGTTTCACTGTGCTCTGGAGTTTAGACATTTTTGGTTATATGTTTGAATTTGAGCTTCTTTGGGGTTTTTCCTGCGTCTCCAGTGTTCAAGGTTTACACTTTTCTGTTTATTGTATTTTTAGGCTCATGTTTATTTGTTCCCTTTTAAATTCCAGTATGCTGTGGATCCCTGGGAATACTGAGTTTTGCTTTGTGTTTAATCGCTCAGTTTTGTAAGTTATCCTCTCTTTATTCTTCCTGCATCGTCAGTGTTTCGTGGTCAGCGGTAGTTTCTGGGCTCTGTGCTTTCTTGCTATCTTTTGGGTTATTTCCTCTTTTGCTTTGATAGTCGTCTCTTGTGGCTTTGACTTTTGCTACCCCTCTATTATTTTCCTGACTGACTTCACCTGTGTCCTATTTCCCTGAGCTGTTTCCCTTGTAGCCTTGTTCAGATTGTCTGGAGACATGGCCTGCAGATATAAAATGCTGGGATTCATTTGTGTCAAAGTTGGCTGATTGCTTGAGCTACTGGAGGTTTCTTCCTGTAAAAGGGAGTTTTTCCTTGCCCCCTATGTGCGCTTGCTAATAGGGGTCATATGATAGTTGGGGTTTCCTTTGTATTGTTTTAAGGTCTTTCCCTCACAATATAAAGGACCTTGAGGCAACAGTTGTTGTGATTTGGTACCACATGAAGAAAATCTCTGCATATGATTGTTCACATATGGGTATTTTCTGCCATGAGACCAGGTTACATGATACATTTGCTTATTTTTAAATGATTTTTCACACAGTTTAGAGGATTTAGTATCATCTTGCAAATAATATATAAAAGCTATTTTTATTTGTGTACAAAAAACAGAAAAGAAGTACTGACAGTAATTTAGGCTCTCATGTTAGAGTGGTGGTAAACAGCACTGCCTCGCAGTCACAGGGTCCGGGGTTTGTGTGGGCTCTGGGCATCCCACAGTCAAAAGACATGCTTGGATTAGAATACCTGGCAGTTCCAATATGAGTGTGAGAATGAATGGTTGTCTTTCTGTGTTGGTCCATCATGTTTCAGTTACGGTATGTTTTTTACTTTAGTCCAGTTTGGAGAGTTTTTTCCTCATTATGTGGAAGAAGAGTGTGAGGGGAGCAGGCACTTTCTTGCAAAATCTACCCTCTATTATATTCTATTACGTTCCCAGAGCCCAGCAAACTACAAACTAAAAACTATGCTGTGTAAAATAAAGACTGAATGCAGTGACTTCCAAATCTCACAAATCCATATTTTTATTCACAAAAGAACCCAACAAAATACATCAAATGTTTGACCTGAGATGAAAAACATTCGCTCAGTTTGGCTTTTATGGCAGCAGCACATCTCAAAAAGGCTGCGAGAGGGACTCAAAATAAACAGCTGGAGGAAGTTTTTCATGACTAATTACAGCAACAGGTCAACAACATGACTGGAATAAAAAAACATTTCTCAAGTAAAGGTTCACCAGTCTGCAAAAAACAACAAGGAACATCTGAAAGTTGTGGAACAGTTTCAGAATAACTATCAATGTAAAACTGAAGACTTTGCCAATCTAAACATCAACACCACCTATCATCAAAAGATTCAGAGGATCTGGAGAATTAATATTGGATCGCTCTGATCATGACAATAAGACCCATCCTTCTCTTTTTTGTTGTTGCTCTGTTGTTATTTACATTTTATAAAGTGATCCAATTGTAAATATGCACATGCTGACATATTTACAACGACAATGTACCACCTACCATTTTCACTCTACTTAAACAATAAAAAAAGTTATATGTAACAAGATCAAACATCAGTAAAAATGCATGCTAATGCAAAAAAATAAAAATACAAAAAATATGAAACAAATATACAAAAATATGTATTCAATTCAAATCTGGCCACCATCAGCTGCAAAGCGGTTGCCTTGCACAGCAGCACACCACACCCAGCGCTGCTGCCACGCTCTGAAAGCTCTGCGGAAGTCCTCTTCTCCCAGTGAATCCAGTACTATCAGTGACGCATGCTGGAGCTCTTCCACTGTGTCAAAAAAATGTCCCCTCAACTTGGCGTTGATTTTGGGGAAGAGGAAGAAGTCGCAGGGGGCCAAATCTGGTGAGTGCTGTGGGTGAAGAATGAGATTTGTGTCGGTGTAGCAGAAATAATGGCACTCTTTCAGTGCGTCGTGGGCGGGTGTGTCGTCGTGATGGAGCAGCCAGTCGCCTTTCTGCCACAGTTCAGGTCGTTTGGCCTCGATGTTCTTCCTGAGACGCGTCATAACGCTGAGGTAGAACGGAGCATCAACCGCCTGACCGTCGGGAACAACTTCCCGATGCACCACCCCGTGAATGTCAAAGAAGACGATGAGCTTGACCTTGAACTGGCTCCTTGTCGGATTCACCCTCCTTGCTTTTCCAGGCTTGCAGCCGTACACCCAGCTTTCATCGCCAGTTATGATCCGGGACATGAACGTTGGGTCATCTCGCGTCTGTTGACGGAGATCCTCGCAGGCTCGTAAACGATACTGCTTCAGCTCGGGAGTGAGTAGCCTGGGCACAAGCTTGTTAGCCACTTGGTGCAGGTTCAAAGTGGACGTCAGGATCGCCTGGACCGTTCCGAATGACACGTTGAGAATGGCAGAAATCTCCCTCAGAGAGATCCGGAAATCCTGGCGCACAAGTTGATCGATTTCTCGGATGTGCTTGGGAGTTGTGCTCGTGCTGGGTCGCCCTGACCTGATTTCATCATTGACGGATGTTCTGCCATTTTTGAAACGCAAATACCAATCCTTGCATCTTGATCGGCTCATTGCTTTGCTGCCGTAAACTTCCTGAAGCATTTGGATGGTTTTCTTCACAGATATCTTGGTTTTCACGCAGAATTTGATTTTTTCTCTCTGTTCAAATTTGAGGCGTTGCAATGCATTGCGGGACGCAACACTGAATATTGGCATCGGAAAGGTTCTGGGAGCTGTTGCACGTGTGTCATCCTCCTGCAGTCCATCCTGGCCAATGCAGCGTTCCTGGAAGAAGTCCGAGTCTTCAATCGGGCTCCGTTCATGGGAAACCTCTTCTTTAATATCAAACAGATGATGGACACCTGCAAGGTACACACAGATGGATGAGCATATTTTAAAAAAGCCAAAATGCTGGGTGTATGGGGACACTGGTTTCCAGTATCCTGCAGAATGGACTCTAACCTAAAGCCCATCTCACAGAGTTACATCATCCAATCGAATCACAGCCAACTAAGTTAAAACGAAGAGAAACTAAAATAAAACAAATCAAATTAGTGAGGTGACTGTATTCAATGGATTTCATCACTTGTTCTTAAATCTCGCCCTAAAAATACCCTCCATATTTTAATAACATTACTGAAGTGAAACTAGCAAAGCCACAACAGAAGCAGACAAAATATAAAACCTGATTCCTCACAGAGAAAAAATGTTGGTGCAGTTTCATAGTTCAATTTAATTTGTTTGTTACCTGAGCTGCAGGTCTGAGTCTCCTCCTCGTCCTTGTATTCATTTTTAACATGATGAAACAGTGAGTGCACTTTCTCTTCATTTTCACTCTTCACCGCAGCAGCAGCGAGCGGGAAATCAGTGATGTCAGCTTCCTCCTCCTCTTCCTTCTTTATGCTGAGGAGCTGTGAGACTTGCTGCTCCATATCAGGGCTCCAGTCATCTGGTTCTTCTTTGATTGGTAACAGCTGCTGAATATCTGAAAGGTACAAGCATCACAAATGTATGAGCAACAATGCAATGAGAAACAAAATTAAATTCTTCCGTGTGGCCCTGAAACACAATCAAAGTTTCTTTACTCATTAGGAAGATGAGTTCTCGCCGTTAGTTATCGTTTCGTACACTGACTGGAGCTTCAAACTGGACGTTTCTGTCATTAGCAAAGCCGCCTGCATGATGTTTCTTTGGTAAACACCAAGATACAGGACAAGATCACGTGTATGCTGATGGTTTGCATCACTTCATCTCAGCAACTATTAAAAATAAAATGTTTCTACTTTGTTTTAAAAAGAAGCCTTCAGAACAATATAAATGTTAAGGTTATTTCTGAACTTGGTAAGTTTTTTGGAAGAAAGGTTAGGTTAGGTCAGGAATAGATGATGATGAAAGCAGTGATAGAATTAAAAGAATCACTTTGTACATTTGTAATAAGAATGACTTAGTTTAGCGAACATCTAAGTGCTAAAAAGCAGGCAGCCAGGACTTACCCATGGTTGAAGACATCTTTCCTCTCGTCCTGCGGTTCAGACTGACTTCTGGTGACTTCTCAGGTTTTTAACCTCTCCTGATGCCTCAGAGTCGTTGACCCACCCATTCACCCTTTTGGGTTTGTTGGGTCAAGGTGTGAAATGCTCCGAGTCGTCTGGGATGCCCTGCAGGTATCTGATAAGAGGGGCAGGGTCCAGCTTCCTGGAACAATAACAGTTACTCCAGCATAACTGTCGTTACTTCTTTCACTCGTCTTTCACACCACAGCCGTGAACTGAAGGTGAACACTTAAATGTTAATGTAATCACTGGAACAAAGGTTCTTCTGCTAAAGATGCTGTTGAATCCATTTGTATCAGTGTCCTAGTTTCCAAATCTGCAGGGGG
This sequence comes from Copadichromis virginalis, assembly GCF_057382275.1. Lineage (NCBI taxonomy): Eukaryota > Metazoa > Chordata > Actinopteri > Cichliformes > Cichlidae > Copadichromis > Copadichromis virginalis. Next base: position 30,084,265 of record NC_140625.1, read on the forward strand.
TTGAACGTGACTGGACATTACATTGAATGTAAATATTTCCTGTCCACTATAACTAGTCCAAGTACTAATGTGATTAAATCATTTACACAAAAGCAATATTTCATTTCCTCAGCTACGTGTTAATGTGAGCAGGAAGTTGTTTTAGACAACAGAATGAATGAAAACTCACCATCGTCTGTTGATCGACAGGTCAACCTTAAAAACCACCAACCTCTTGTGGTGCCTGATGTCACATGTGCTGATTAGAGCTTCTAAAAGCATAATTGAATTAATCTGTTAAATAATTTTGAGAATTTGGGTCTACACTGTGCTGAAATGAGGCAACTGGACTTGAGTTTCTGAAGCCTTTCAACTCAGATCTCAAAGGCTCTACAGCTGGTGCAGGGCGGCAGTTAATCATCTGATTGGATCGTTGAGAGTCGTTGATTCTCTCATTTTGCCTTTGTGTTAAATTCTGACGCACCCAACAGCAGTGGGAGACATTAAAGGCACATGAGTGAAAGTTTATCAGGCCATAATGGTCCAGTTGTTGTGCTCTGATGTGTTTCTACATTCAGGTGCAGATGGAGTTTTGGGTCTTGACCTCAGCTGCTGGTTTTCCTTTGTTGCCAAGTCAAGTTTACTTTCAAGCACATTAAAAGAAACAGCACCCGTTAACCAAACCGTCCACAGTTAGACGAGTAAAAGACATTTAGGAAGATTTTAAAAGTGTCCAATGTTGTCCTGATGTGAAAGGCAGTTTGTGTCACACACTCAACAATGATCCTTCACCCTCAGTCAACAGGAAGCAACAATTCTGAGTAGCTGAAATGGGTTTATTTAATCATTAAGGAAAATGTGGTATCATTTTAATGTATATCAATCAAGTACATTTTACGCACCACTGTTTACAATCTTTACACACCACAAATACACAGAAGATTTGCAGTATTTTAATGCACAGCATCTGCAGACCTTCTGGTGACTTCTCAGGTTTTTAACCTCTCCTTATTGAGAGTTTTTAATTTGCTTTTAACTGTAGACTCTGGTTGTGCTGCTGTCCTAGTAACTTTAGACCTGACAGCAGCCTTCGACACTGTCGATCACAACATACTGTTATCCATACTGTTATCCATTCTAGGCCCCCTGCTGTTTACTCTGTATTTGCTCCCTCTGGGCGATGTGCTGCGCAAATTTAATGTGTCCTTCTACACCTTTGCTGATGACATTCAGATCCACCTCCCTCTGAGGTTAGACTGTAAGGACTCTTTGCAGCCGTTATTCTCCTGTTTGTCTGACATTAAGACTTGGATGGCTCTTAACTTCCTACATCTAAATGAAAGTAAAACTGAAGTCATTGTGTTTGGGCTTCCTAAAGACCCCAACCTTTCCTTTGATTTTATGGGACCCCTAACTTCCAAAGTTAGGGGTTCCTCCATTAAGAGCCTCGGTGTTACTTTTGACATTACTTTTAAATTTGATAAACAAATCAGCTCCGTAGTCAAGGGATCTTTTTTATCATCTACGGATTTTAGCTAAAGTCAATTCCTACCTGTGCAGGAACGATCTAGAAAGGGTGGTCCATGCTTTTATTACATCACGGCTGGACTACTGTAACTCCCTTTATGCTGGTTTAGATCGTTCCTGTCTGCATCGCCTCCAACTGGTGCAGAACGCTGCTGCTCGCATGCTGACCGGTTCCAAAAAGAGAGACCACATCACTCCGGTCCTCTGCTCTCTCCACTGGCTTCCAGTTGCTTTTAGGATTGATTTTAAAATTTTACTGCTGGTTTTTAAGGTTCTTAACGGTACTGCACCTCCTTACCTGGCAGAGCTTCTTAGCATTTACCGCCCCAGGTGATCTTTGAGGTCAGCAGACCTTAAGCTTTTAGATGTTCCCAGGTACAGATTAAAGACTAGGGGAGAGAGGGCTTTTGCTGTGGCTGCACCCAGACTGTGGAACAGTTTACCTCCTCACATCAGATTCTCCACAAGCCTAGGAACTTTTAAAACTGCTCTTAAAACTCACCTCTTCTCATTGGCTTTTAGCAAGGTTTAACTTACTGTTTTAACTTATTGTTTTATCAGTGAGGTGTTTTATGTACTTGTGTTTTATTGTATTTTATATTTGTATTTTATTGTACAACACTTTGGTCAGCCTTGGTTGTTTTTAAATGTGCTTTATAAATAAACTTGACTTGACATGTGCTGATTAGAGCTTCTAAAAACATAATTGAATTAATCTGTTAAATAATTTTGAGAATTTGGGTCTACACTGTGCTGAAATGAGGCAACTGGACTTGAGTTTCTGAAGCCTTTCAACTCAGATCTCAAAGGCTCTACAGCTGGTGCAGGGCGGCAGTTAATCATCTGATTGGATCGTTGAGAGTCGTTGATTCTCTCATTTTGCCTTTGTGTTAAATTCTGACGCACCCAACAGCAGTGGGAGACATTAAAGGCACATGAGTGAAAGTTTATCAGGCCATAATGGTCCAGTTGTTGTGCTCTGATGTGTTTCTACATTCAGGTGCAGATGGAGTTTTGGGTCCTGACCTCAGCTGCTGGTTTTCCTTTGTTGCCAAGTCAAGTTTACTTTCAAGCACATTAAAAGAAACAGCACCCGTTAACCAAACCGTCCACAGTTAGACGAGTAAAAGACATTTAGGAAGATTTTAAAAGTGTCCAATGTTGTCCTGATGTGAAAGGCAGTTTGTTTCACACACTCAACAATGATCCTTCACCCTCAGTCAACAGGAAGCAACAAATCTGAGTAGCTGAAATGGGTTTATTTAATCATTAAGGAAAATGTGGTATCATTTTAATGTATATCAATCAAGTACATTTTACGCACCACTGTTTACAATCTTTACACACCACAAATACACAGAAGATTTACATGTACATACATTAAATTAGTTAAAGTCAGCAGTCACAGTATTTTAATGCACAGCATCTGCAGACCTTCTGGTGACTTCTCAGGTTTTTAACCTCTCCTGATGCCTCAGAGTCGTTGACCCACCCATTCACCCTTTTGGGTTTGTTGGGTCAAGGTGTGAAATGCTCTGAGTCGTCTGGGACGCCCTGCAGGTATCTGATAAGAGGGGCAGGGTCCAGCTTCCTGGAACAATAACAGTTCTGATTGTCTCCTTATTTACAATAAATTCTGCTGCTGTCCAGCATCAACAATATTTCTGTGCAGTAATGTTAACACTACGATTAATCTGCTCATGATTACCGTTGGAAATTCTTTATATCTTAACAGATTCAATCATATATGTAACATTTGCAAACAGTAAACAAACATATGCCATGATTGCCCAAAAAACAGTATACATGAGACTATTTAGTTTTAACAACACAAAGAGTAAGACCTGTTGAAATCATCTCAATCAAACCTTCCAGTAACGTCAGGATAGCAGAGGTGTGTCTCGGAGCGACTTTATTCACAAAATAAATAATAATACCAGCTACCTCTTTACAATACAGGTGGACTCACGGCTTCCACCAAGTGACAGCGCCATCAAAGGAATTGTTACTATTTGTCTTTTGCATTGTGAAGATTTTTATCTTCAGTCAGTTTTGCAGGAATAAATCTGAGCAGAAACTGTAGACCTGTACACTTCACGCTATACTCTGTGCCATCAGTAAACACTGTCCTTATGAGTTTATGAGCTCAAATAACAGCTACAATTCTTATTAAATATACAAAGAAGTTGACTTTGTAAATTGGCCTCCTCATTAGACCCAAAAAGCAGGATCCAGTGGTTTTGGGTGGTCACTTGTCATGTGTGGTTTCAAAGCACCAAAATGGAGATGGCTTTATTTTGGGACGTCACAGATCACTATGTGGCATCCCTTTAGCTTTCTGCAAGTATAATATACAGCCTATGCTCAAATATTGACCTTTGTCCTCAGAGGCCAGAGAGAGGGAGGCAGAGTTGCCGATGGGCTCCTAGACTGTTGTAACATAAAAAGCCTCATTCACGAACCTCTTTTTCCACATCAGTCTTTTGTTTGTAACTCGAGCCACAGTCCGGCGTCAGTTGGATTTTTAAGCCATCTGCACTCTGGAGGAAGAGCTCGGGAAAGGTTGGCCTTTTAGGCTGTCCTTCTCAGACACTTGTTGGAGTTTCTTCCAGCTGTTGTTGTTTAGTTGTGCGGGTTTCTCTCTCAGAGAAACTCCACCACTTTCTCCCAGATGCACCGTGAGATATTTGTTCTTCCTTATAAATATAGAACTGGGTGCATGACATTATGCAAGAGTGGACACAAGTGTGGGGATTTTGAATAAAACTGATTCAATAACACAAACGCAGTGTTAAGAATAAATATTCTGGTCATACATACCTGCCCATATTAGTGAACGAGACCCTCTGTCTTCTTTTCTGCTTCTTGTTCTAACTAAATCTGTATGTTTTTGAAAGTCTCCTCAGGCAACGAAACTCTTGTTATAATTTGTCATGTTAGGAAAAGTCTGTTTAAATAAGCTCCTATTGGTTTGTAAAGATAACAAAGTAAAGCTTGAAAAGTTTCCTGTTATGACAAGGAAGTGATGAAAATTCATCATGATGACGTAGCCTACGTAAGAGAAACTAAGGCTACGTTCACTCTGCAGGTCTTGATGCTCAATTCCGATTTTTTGATCAAATCCGATTTTTTTGTCTGCTCGTTCACACTACAAATAAAATGCGACAGCAAACGCGCTCTAGTGTGAACGCTCAAAGCGGCCCGCATGCGCAAAAGAAGACGTCACACACAGCGCGCTCTGTTTAGACCCAGAGCAAACTATATTGTTTGACTGATGGGCCTTAATATAAAGACTTCGGACTTTACGTTTCCCAATTTTTGCTTTAAGTTATTTTGTTATTGTTAGGTATTTTAGTACCATGGTAGCATTTACTGGATATTGTTTTATAGTGACATTATACAGGAAAACTCTGTCATTCAATAAGGCCCCTTTGTTTTAGTTATTTTTCTCTTTGACCCAAGAATTGATGTGTGAGAATCACAGGCTGGTACAAGGTTGAAATACCACAGAGATCACTCCCTCAGCTACATTAGTTTCTTAATCTTTTAGATGCCTGTTGAGGCCAAATGGTTTGTTTCAGATTTCACTAATGTAAGAACTCTTCGTTTTGTGCCTTGAAAATATGTCGCTGAGATAATCACAATTGTAGCTGAACTGATAAACTACACAAAGGATGCTTCTTCACCCAAGGGCAGGAAGACGCTGCCTTATCTTGGTCTGTACTGGTTTAAACTGATAAATCTGCTGTCTCATGAATTTTACCCTCTATATAAACTGTTGTACTTGTGAATAAAGTTGAGTCGCTGAATGGCATGCTTGAATATTACTTGAGAATATATTTGACTGTGTTACAGACTAAGGTACATTCTCTGCTGATAGACGTCCACGCCTCGGAGGAAGGCGATCCACGGATTAGGCCCTGGAAACCGTTTCCTTCAGTTATTTACATAATAATGTAGATAACCTAATAATTATCCTTATTGCTGTTTTAGAGGAGCGCTGCTTCAAAGGATAGTTGCAGATTATACAGTACATAAAATATACGTGAAAATAAAATGTTCACGTTTCCCCAACGTTGTCTTCCCAACAGTTTCAGTGACCTCTACACTGGATGGCCAGGAAGCGTTCACGATGTCTTCTCCGGAGCTGATAATTGGTGTCTGTCTTGTGTCAGTGACGTAAAAGACGGATTTAATGCGACATGACCGTTCAAACAGCAGTCGCTTTCTAAAACATCTGATATGTATCGGATTCAGGACCACATACGAAAGTGACCCAGATCGGATTTGAAAATATCGGATTTGTGCCGTTCACACTGTCATACCATGATCGGATATGGGTCGCATAGGGTCCAAAAAATCGGATTTGATGCGCTTTCGCCTGCAGTGTGAACGTAGCCTAAGAGGAAGAGGAATACTCGGGGACTCCTCGGAGTTCAGGAACAGTTAAAATGTGAGAAAAAGCAAAAATGTTACACAAATTTCAAAGCCTGGCGTTCTTATTGAGATTGGCTGTGACTAATGTCAGCGGTTTCCCTCGATGCACCATTTGTAGTGAATATTTGTACAAATGTTGGGTAAATATAGGAAAATATAAATATAGAAAATCATGATTATTAATAAAGAGACTTTTTTAAAAATAATTTTATTCCCTTTTTTGAAAACATTGTCATCAAACACATACTGAAAAAAAACACTATTAAAAATATCCCATGGAGAACATACAGTACACAGTGATACTACGGAAACCTGCAGTAACCTCTTTGTAGCGACAGATGGTGTTAGTAGGATATAAAAGGTCTGTGAGGATGGAAAAGAGGAAAGATGAGAGCTAATATGAGCCGTACAATGACAGGGGTGAAGCATCAGATCCCAGAGTGACGAACCTCCGAAGGTGTGTCAGCATTATAAAAATGAAAGACGAGTAGCAGTACTAATAATTACAAATTCTAGGTGTGGCCCCAGACACACCCTAACATATTTGTTCTTTTTTTAAGTGTTCATGATTGGCTGAAAAACACTGAGAGCCAGCTCGAGATCGCGTGAGCGGTTAAGGTGTTGTGTTGAATGGTAGCTCAGTCAGCTGAGAGGTCAAGGGTCGACCTCCTCGGGGATGATGGTGAGGATGGCATCCTCGTTGCCTCGCCTCACCACCATTCGAAGCGTGTCGTCCCGCTTTATGGCAGCGCTGACGTCGCTGGCAGAGGTGATTCGTTCGCCGTTGATGCTGATGATGACATCACTCTCCTTCAGGCCGGCTCTGTTACAAAGAATGAAAAGAAAAGACGAGTTATTCTGGACTACCAAGAATAAAAAGGCATTCCTGACACACACCTCCATATTCCAGGGAAAGGATGAACTGAAGGGCTGCACAAGATCCAGTGTAATACAAAGAAGGATTATTTTGTACTGCAAATCATACAAAGCTGCTGTAGTAGAGTCCAAGAATAAAAATGTACAGATGGAAATGACACTGAAACCGTGTATCTGTGTTTCTGCTCTCATAGAGATTATTAGCTGTGGTAGTGACTGAAAATATGAGACTGACAGTAGTGGAAATGAGCTTCCTCTACATCCTCTAAAGGGGTCTGAAGTCAGCCTAGAGAAAAGGTGGGGAGCTCACTTATTTGCGAGGAGCTGAAAGTAGAGCACCTAGTCCTCCACACCAAAAGGAGGCTAGTTGAGGTGGTTCGGATGCCTGCAAAGTGACAGTTAAACACAGAGGCTCTACTTTCAGAGCTGAAGCGATGCCAAAGAGAAACCCAGATCTGCGCAGCTATGACTGAAGCAGTTTGTCCTCCCTGCCAGAGCAAGCTGGACGCTCTGGGTGGGAAACACTCGTTTTTCTGTTTTGCTGCTGGCTTCCAGGATGTTTCCAAAAAGGAAAACAGCAGCTTTAAAATCAGAGGTGAACTCTCCATACCCCGCAGTCAGCACGATCAGAGGCTCCTCCTGAGTGCCGTCTATGTTCTGCATGAACCAAGCAGACAACAAGAAAACAAACTCTGCCTGCTGTTTCCTCAGGTGGGCCGCTGCGGTTTGCTTTCAGCATGCTTGAGTAGCAAAAACCGTCTGCAGAAGCATGTTTGTAACCACCCAGCGTGCACTCTTGTACCTGCTTTAACATACCAGAACCCCTCCGATGCCAAATGTGCCACTTGTGCCTTGGAAATAAAACTCTCTGGACAGAGAGCTATCCTGTCCATATCCTGAACTTTTATGCCCCGATGTGAACTTAGTAGACAGTGAACTGGGTGAAATGAAACACTCACGCCTCAGCTGGAGTTCTGCTGATGACTTCAATGACGTACGCCCCAGAAGTGACATCTGGGAAGTCTGACTGCCGCTCCTTCAGCTCCTTGGCCAGCCTGAGAAAAGAGGAGAAAACCAGTGAGAACATGAGCTTCTGCACCGAATGTTTTCAGCACGTCATTCTGATGCATTTGATTTATTCTGGGCTCTAAAACTTCACTCAGATTAGAAGTGACATCCTGAGGACAGGGCAAACTCTGAGAAGCTGCATCTTCAACAAAGCCGACGGTGATGAACTATGACCTGCATCATGCAGTCACTGTGTTCACCACCTTTCTGGAGCAAAATGTCTGAAATGACAGGCCCAGATTTAAATGTGTGTGGTGCCTGAACCACGCTGACTGTCAGCATAATTAAGGCCTGTCAGAAAGAGTATTTTATTCTGAAGTGCCCAAGGCTCCGTCAAGTATTCTGTGGTTTGTAAGCAAAAATAAAAGAGATTAACTGCCCCAAATATGATGAAGATGCTGCAAAATATGACACATGCAGCATTTTTCTCATTATGCTGATCGGCGAATGGACATTTGGCGTCTCCAGCCGGTTAAATGGTGCTCCAAACCAGCAGAAGTGTTGTGTAGCGTTTTATCTTCTCAGTCATAATAACATTTGTGTTGCAAGTCCTGATTCACAGCAGTCAGAATGGCATCTGTGCTTCACACTGCATTATCACTAAAACAGCATATTCCACCCTGGAGCCATGTTGAGAGCATTAATCCCTCTGAAAATGTCTTTCACAAGAAATGGTCTCAAACCTGGGAGGTGTTTTCTAATTGTTGTGTGTTCAGAGCCGTTACTTCACACCAAGTTCTTTTAATACTTAAAATCAGTATGGTTGTATTTGAGTTTATGGGTAATTATGAGTTTTGATTCTTCTTTTCATTCTTTTTGAGTGATTCTGTGGAGGTTTGGGGCCTTGTTCTGATTGGATTATATCCCAGTGAGTCACTGATTGATTGTTTTCCCCTGATGTTACTGACCTCCTGCTCTTGCCTGGATCCCGTTTATTAGCTGCACTTTGCTAGCACTCTTTTTTGCCTTCAGAACTGCTCTTTGTGCCGAAGCTTCATCAAGGTGCTGAAAGATTTTGGTCCCTATTGACACGACAGCATCATTTAGCTGCTGCAGATGCACATCCATGATGTGAAGCTTCCTTTCCACCAAATCATGAGGATCTACTACAGGATTAAGTTTAGGTGGCTGTGGTGGCCATTTGAGTCTTTGTGACAAGGTGCTTTCTCCTGCTGGAAGCAACCATCAGAAGATGGTCCACTGTGGTTACACTGGGATGGACATCGTCCGTTTTCAGACCATTCTCTGTAAACATGGAGATGGTTGTGACAATCTGAATTATTCAGACCAGCATCCACGCCATGATCAAGGTCTCTGAAATCACCTTTCTTCCCCATTGTGATGCTCAGTTTGAGCTTCAGCAGGTCATACTGACCATGTGCAAACACCTAAATGCACGGAGCTGCTGTTACGACTGGCTGACTGTATATTTGCATTAAGAAGGAGTTAAGCAGGTGTCCCCAACAAAGTGACAGGTGAGTGTATATCCCTTCCCTTTCTCAAACCTTCTTTTACACTCTCAAGTGTGCTCGTTGGAGTTTTGCACTCAGCCTTTTATGAATATTGATAAATTTCAGCTTTTGTGTTTTTTCTGGCTGTTTTATTTAAGGAAGCTCCAACATAAGGACTGATATACATCAGCCAACCGTGTCCCAATGTGCAGCAGCAGCATGTTTTCACTTGCAGCAGGCTTGACAGTGCATCACCACACGATAGGTTTGACATGAATAAAGCTGACTGATGATCACTCGAGGAGGTTACCTATTATCTTGGCTTCTTGCGCAGTGTTGTGAAATGTAGAAAAGTTGGTACTTGGATGGAGGGTGAAACTTGAAAAGCGTAAATGTGATGGCAGATCATTTTAAAAGTACCTGAGGCATGTTTAAAATTAACAAGCTGTCATAAAGTGAGGGTTGTTTTGGTGATTTGGGGAGTTTCCTGCTGTGACTCTGGGCCAGCTTAGGCGGGTACTCTGACCCGAAGGCTGTGAACGCGGCCTGGCCCGGCTTACATTCCTGCTTAAAGCGATCATTTGGCAGCGGGTATCGAAAGCTAACGTCACCCTGTCGATATGATCACCGCCCTGATTATGTATGAAAGTCAGGATTGAGAAACATCCATTTTAGGGATCCAGGGAGCGTCAACAACACACTGAGTCGGGATTTAGATTTTCCAGGCTGCTCTCACAGAAATCAACACATTAAATAATCTTACAATTTAATCCTGTTTAAATGCAGTTTAGATGATTTTTCTGTGGATGTCAGAAGTAGAGGTGAGGGAAGCTGGGACTTACGATGAAGTGAGACTCATCATTCTGACGCCGATGTATTTCTTCTTCTGTGGTGTTTTACCTGCAGAACATAACAACAAAAATACCCTTTATGTCCATGTTATGGTCAACATCATCATCCTCTTCTATCACGTTTATCTAGTTTTAAAATCAACAAGTCTAAAGTGAAGTGTGAAATGTTTAACAGGCAGCTTTGAAATCTATCTTTGCGTTTTAGCTACAGTACCGTAACGTAACGTAGCCATGCAAACGTCTCAGAGTTTCAGGTACAGGTACGAGTACTGGAGGTGGGTGTGGCACAAGCCTGGAGCTTGTTTACTCTGGTCAGAGTCAGTTCATGAGTCTGTAAATGTGTGGCTTTTTCTCTTGATTTGGTTTCATTTCAAACAGAAAAACTGGAAGCAACCAAAAAACCAAAAAATGCATCACTGGAAACCACCATCAGTCTTCTTATTGGCTAAATCAGTCTGGGGTGAGAGAAATAAAGGTGCTGTGGTTTGGGTTCAAATCTCAAATCTGCTGACAGTTTGGTCACATCATGTTCTGGCCATGAGCGAACCACTCTGGAGTTACGTTTAGCTGAAAGGGTCTCAGTGCAGTTGTTTTGGTCTGCACCCGAGCATGATTACCGAAACAAACAAACTTCATCAAGGAGGAAAATAAACCGAGATTTATTTAACCGGGCGAAGCAGCTAAAATCCACAGAGCTCCACATGAAACTTTCTGGACTGGAAAAACAGATTTTAAGCTTTATTTAAAAACTGTATTTAAGTCAATTTTAGATCCAGTTTAGGTATTTCAATCTAAAGAGACAAAATCTGGGTTTTGTTTGTAATTTCAAAGCTAAATTGTAAAAAAATTGTCTCTTAGAGCGATAACAATAAGTGTTGATGCTCTCTGGGCATTTACTGGAGAAAACTTTCAGGGCTCTCATCTCCACCTGGGATAGGTGGGCGTCAAAATAAGTTATAACACATGGTCTCCTTTTACCCACATTTAATCCTAGGCTCATCCTCTAGCTGTGGTTCCCGATACTCTCCTGTTTATTGTCTCTTTCCTCTCGCCTCTTAAATACTGAGCCTGGTTCTACTTTCTTCCTGTTAAAAGGCAGTTTGTCCTTCCCACTGTCAGCTAATGCTTGCTCGTGGGGGCGTGTTGTGTGTGCTTGTGCATTGTAATGAAAATTCTTCACGGACAAGCTTGAGCAGCCACAAAAAACACGCAGGCACATGGACGTCCACACGCTCTCACCAAATGATGACAGAACTGCTGTGATTTGATGCCATTTAAATAAACTTGGATTCAATTTAGAAGTAATGAGTGATTACTGCAGCGGAAAAACTGAGAGAAACCTTAACCCTTATATCACATGACAAAACTTTAGTTCATGAAGAAGTGTTTCCTTGTAAATCTGAGCTGAAAATGTAGTTTTAAAAAATCTGATTTGAGGTGTGAATGTTTATTTTGATAAGGAATGACCTCAATATTCCTAATATAACTTAATGTTACTGCATGCTCACAGCAGTTAGGAATTTCTGTTCATCTGTGTTGAGCTTTTATTGCCTTTTAAACTGCACGGGTCTTTCTCTATAACTTAAAGAGACATTTGTCTACTTTTTGTAAATTATGTCTGGATCCATTTTTTAAACGCACAGCTTTGTGTGAGTGTTCGAGCATGTGAGACTTGTGCCACGTTGTCTTGCTCTCTTTGGCCTCGTCTGCTCCGTCTCTCTGACATCAGCTCCGTGATAACACTGCTACAAACCTTTAGCTTGTCTGTCGTGTGACTCTGCCAGGAACTGTCTGATCTTGTCCGAGGGGATGGCAAAGGAGATTCCTGCTGTGACCTTCAGAGTGTTGATGCCGATCACCTCCCCATCCTGCAGCACACACACAGGAACAAACTTTGATTTGCCAGCGTTTCTCAGTAAAAGCCAGAGTCCCACATGAAGCTTGTGAAACAGCCAATCTGACGCCTCTTTTTTTTCTGTGGCTGACTGAAAACAAGCTTCTAATCAGAGTCAGCTGTGGACCGGGACCCTGCGCCAAGCGTTACCTAAACTCTTTATTTACCTTTCTTAATAAGGACTTTATGCTTCTTGGTCTTTATTTATATGAGGTTATGTATTTCTCCGTTTTGCAACACGTGGATGTGGTCCAAGTAAAGGCAGAGCTCAGTTTCTGCTTCACAGATATCATTCTTAATGATACGGATACAGCTCAAACAGGTCATCTCACTTTTTCTCCTTCACTTACCAGATTGACTAGTGGTCCTCCAGAGTTGCCGTACTGCAAGAAAACAAACAAGCAAACAGTTAACGTGAATTCAGTGAATATTATTAAAACAATTATTTAATGCTTTACCCATTGAAAGCTTACTAGGAGAAACTTTTGCAGCTCTTTTTCTGAGCTGAGCGGTTTCTGTCATATTTCAGACCTGCTCATAGAACAAAACGACCGGGTGTGCATCGGAGGATGCTGAGGGTGGCCTCTTCCTATCCAGCAACCCTCCTATTGCAATGGTTATCAAAATGCATCCTTGTTGACACATATTGAGGTGTCAAAATTCATCATTAAGGGCGCAGGGGAGGTCTTCATATATCGTCTTTATGGGGGAAAGAGTTAAGAGCGACCTCCATGGCTGAAAAAATGACGAAAACATAGAAGCTTTGGAAAGTGCACTTCCACTAGTGGCCACTTGAGGCAACATTATCCGCCGTTTCTGAAGAGCTGTGAAGCCTCAGGACTAGTGTTTCTTTTACTGTGGCCATCATGTGACGAGAGGGGCGGGTCAAAATGTGAAACCATATCACAGATGATCCCTCACTCTGAAACATGGTATGACCAAGACTGTATGACAGCATGACCCAATGAATGACCGAGCTCATAAAGTTAGCAGTAACTGTATACAGAGGTTAGGCTAACGTGCCATTTTCCCATAGACTTCTATAGGACCAGAGATCCTTTGCAACTATCGCCATCTGGTGGCCCTCAGGTGGAATGCATGATTTTAGGCACTTCGGCACTGGTAACAGTTAATTTCTTCCTTACATGTATAGTATATAAATATGTCTCCCTTTTTGAAATTATTCTAACACTTAAATTTGAATTATTAGAGGTGTTTTTCAGACTTGATAAGACCCACACACTTTGTCCCTTCCCTTACATTGATGATGGCATCAGTCTGGATGTAATCCATGTCTGAGTTGCGCAGGCCAAGTTCTTTGCCTCCCCTTTGGGTGGTGCTGACGATGCCGGTGGTGACGGTGTTCTGCAGGGAGAACGGGCTGCCTATCGCGACCACAAACTCACCGGGACGAAGGTCTGCCGAGCGACCGAGCAGCAGCACCGGCAGCTTCATCTGTTGCAACAAAGAGAAGAGACGGACAGGACACAGAGTGAGACACCACACATGCGAATCAGCTGATCGAACAGAAGGAAGAGGTTATTTCTGTGCTGGTCTTGGTGCACAAAGCTACATTAGATTTGTTTAAAGTCTTCTTTTACATGTCTTTCTTCTAAATTGGGCAAAGAAAACAGAAAGTGAAACAAATGATCCGAGGTTTTCCTGGCTCAGAAGGGTGACAGCTCTGATCCTCTTACTGTAAAAATCACTGAGTGTCTTTCTTTGTTTGACAGAAACCTGCATTTTCCATTTTCTTTCTCTAGTCGTTGGATTATCAGAAATGACTACGACTGACCCCATTTAACAAGAAGTAAACAGTTTCACTTCAACGCTGCTGAACATGACAAACGCCTCCATGTGGGAAAAACCTTGATGGTGCACCATGATCGAAGGAACAGCAGCCCAGTTACCACACACACACACACACACACACACACACACACACACACACACACGTAAACAGCAGTTTATTCTCTTTAGGCCTGTGGAGACAGACGTGCGTTTCCTGTGGACAGCTGACTCAGCTCTCTCACTCCGACGAAGCCTCCTCTTAACCCCAAAACCCAAACTCTTAAATACAAATCACCATTTCAGTCGTGCAGCCTCATTGCCCCTGAGGATCACCGCTCTCTTCCAGTTAAACCTCAAACTGTAACAAGTATTTAGTTATTCAGCCCTACAGTTGAGGACTGAGGTTCATTCAGTAGTTCTCTGTAGCTGTCATTCTGGTACATCATGCCTGCAAAGTTCACCTTATTCACCTTAATACATCTGACATGTGTAAAAACGTTAGATGATTCTCTTATTCTCTAATATATCTTTTAAGGAGGTTTGCCAGTTAACAGTTATAATCCTTAAAGGCAGTTATTGTATATTCCTGTGTTGCAAATTGATGTAAACCTTACAAAACCAAACCGAGCATCAGACTATGACAAAACAACAGTTATGACCTAATGTTCAACAGTATTGCGTTAATGAGGTTACTGCAGTTTAGCAAAAGAAAAGCTGAGTGCACCTTTCTCCTACTGGAAATGCAAAGTTTATTTTGCCAGTGAAAGTGAACTGTTTGGACTTTTATGAGTAATAATTTGTTTAAATGCACTTTAATAGATTCTTATTACTCCCCGACTTACTCAGTGTCGCTCTCTCCTCCTCCTCTGTTGGTCTTTTCATTAAATCCAGGAAACATTCAGACTGAGCGCACGCACACACACACACACACACACACACACACACACACACACACACACACACACACACACACACTAAGGCTAAATATTCAATTCACTTTTATGTCCATTGTGCCAAATCACAACATCTCAGGGAAGCTTAAAGTTCAGGACCTTAAAGTTTCATTGAGGAAAACACAATGAAACAAGGAAAATGACACTTAGATGTTTGACCTTAATGTTACAAGACGAGTTTGCATGTTCTCCCCGTGTTTGCGTGGGTTCTCTCCGGGTACTCCGGCTTCCTCCCACCGTCCAAAGACATGCAGCTTGTGGGGATAGGTTAATTGGATAATCCAAATTGTCACTAGGTGTGAATGCGGGAGTGAATGGTTGTCTGTCCCTGTGTGTTAGTCCTGCGACAGACTGGCGACCTGTCCAGGGTGTACCCCGCCTCTCGCCCTACGACAGCTGGGATAGGCTCCAGCGCCCCCCGCGACCCTGAAAAGGATAAGCGGAAGCGAATGGATGGATGGATGGTTACAAGACTAATACGTGAGACACCGCCTCCTTACACTGTGAATTTCTTCATATTCATAAAAGGCAAAAAAGGGTGGTCTCCTTCCATCTTTGGTATACTCGCTGTTCAAAAACTGCAACACAATGTTGGCATCTCATGCACAGAGTCGCACTGCTGCAAACACTGCTCACACTCCCCCAGAGGAGATGCTGGGCTGATCTCGACAGGCGATGACTTAATGTCCAAAAGAACGACTGATTTGAACCCAGTTCCAACTGCTTGACTCACACTGACCACCCAGAGCATTTCCCCCCCTGAACTTCTCACCTTCTCCATCCTTAAAGTTTATTTTTTACATGAAGGTCATCATTAGAGACTACATCCCTCTTATATACAGTTTATCTGATATGGAGAGCCATACAGCCTTGCAGACTGACGCCACAAGCTTCATTCCTGGGCGAACTCCTCTTCCTTCCATGCACATAATTCTTATCTAGAGGCATGCAGTTGGTTTTCAGATATGCTGATATCACCTAAAGCTCAACACGGGTTTTACCGAGAATTTGTCTTCTGAGGCGAAGGCATGTCAGCACTGTGGTGATGCCAAGTGGAATCTGGGTTTAACCTTATCTGACAAACTGCTGTCCTCTGCAAATATCACAGCAGAGACCTCTTGTGCTTGTGTGGTGCTCCTGTAGCACATCCGAGCCGAAATCTAACCGTAAAACAACCCAAACCTCACCATCAAACTGCAAGGCCGATATTCTGCTGGAGAAGAGGGACATCACTGGGTCACAAGGTACCTGAAAACATAATTTTTCTGCCTATAAAAATATTTATAGATTTATAACGAATAAAAAATCCAAACTTTAAAATTGGCTATTAAAGACAGTGTAGCTTCATGTTGTTCATTGACTCGGTGTTCAATTCCCACCTTCTTCAATGCATTTAAAATCCTAAGAACCTTTGGCTCCAGCCCGCAGCAGTCTGGAGGCCAACCCTCCGTGAACTGCCCGCTGGCCCACTTCACGCCGTCCTACTAACCTACTTCAGCCCCACATGGATGACGTGGAACAGAAAAACTGAGACATAAAGCAGTCATGATGTTCGGACCCAACTTTTATCAACACCACACTCCACCAAGCATGACAAATGTCTGTTTCTCTGTAAGTGTGTGTGTGTGGTTTGTTTTGCTGCTGACAGACACATGTGTTGCCAATTTCCTCCGTTAAGTAACAAGCCTGAAGGCTCTGACCCACTTTTGCTTAAGGTTTTGTAAGCGAGAGAGTGACACAGAAAAACTCTGAAGGGAGAGAGTGAAGGAGGGACAAGGTGAGAAGGAGGGCAGAAAGGAATGAAGGGTAGATGAAAAACAGAAAGGATGGAAGCAGATGTGACAGATGTGGAGGCATCTCAGCTCGAGCAGAAACCGGGCGTGCAGTGAAAGCTTGCCCGAAAGCACAGGTATGATCGACACATTTGTACATGACTGCTGCCCGGGCCCGTGGATGCTGGCAGGTGAGGAAACAAAAAAAAAAGTGAAACCTGAAACAGAAGCCAAATGTGAGATCGAAATCTGTTCTTTATGTCAGTCTCCCTGCTCACCCAGATCAGTGAAGGCACACAGTGCTTGAAATGAGCTTGAAAAGTGTATAAATTCTATAAAATACCAAATTTTGCACAAATCAAATTATTTAAATCATTAAAAAATTCTTAGTAGCACATGTAAAAATATCATTCACTGTTACAGATGTTGTTTTACTCTATTATTTGTTAATGTTCACAGTATTTGTATTGTAAAACTGTTATTGTGCTTTTGTATGAATGCATTTCATATGAATGCAAGAGCACACCCTTTTCACATTCTTTTTAGTTGAATCTATGAAAAATGCCAGACATAACACCGTTAAGTTGTATTTGGGTGCCAAGAAGGTGATTCACAAAGTGCTATTAGCCAAAAATGTAGCATTTCTTGGCACAGGGTGCAGCGTGCTCTTAAAAAAAGTTGACTAAACTGGACGAGTGAGGACAAAAGAAGAATTGTCAGGCCTGGAAGAAAAATGTACAGCAGATGAACAGTATCTGAATGTCACGACGTTAAGAAATAAGAAAAAAACAGCAAAGACCTGACACATCTGGAGCTCCCGCTGATCGATCTGCTGTTCACTGAAGTCTGATCAGAGTGACCTCAGGGAGGGGCGTCTGTCAGGAAGCTATTCACAAGGAAGGCAAACAGGGAGAAATGGGGAACGGGTCTGATGCAGTTATGAATCCAAATGTGATGTTTTTGGTTCAAATCATCACAGAGGCCACGAGAGAGGTACAACAGTGTCTACAGCCAACTGTAAAACAGGAAGCTCTGCCATTGTTTGCATCTCAGCCAGTGGAGCTGATCTTGCAAAAATTAATGGAAAAGTTGGAAAAGTGTGGTCAAAGGATCTGATTGACAGCAGACGTCAGTGTGGGATCATCTCGACAGCTGACGTGACTGAAATAGGAATAAACAAAGTGACGACTGGATTTCTCAACACAACCTGATATTTAAACTTCTCAGTATTTATGCTTTAAAGGTACATTTTGTAAAAGCTCTCTGCAAAATGCAGTGAACACCACAAGGTGGCAGCAGAAAAATTCAGTGTAGTTGTTCACTTATTTCCTTTTCTTTGTTGCTTGAAACTAACGTGCATTTAAACCGGCGACCCAAATACCTGAAAACGTAAACAACAGAATGCTAAAATAATGAATCCCAACAGGAATCTGTGGGCATTATTCCAATGAGGTCCCCATAAACAAACACACACGCTAACGCACTCGCTGTCAAACATATACAGACATAAACAATGTGAGTCAGGTTATGAAAGGATTCGTTCAGCTGTTCTAATCAGACCTTTAAACCACAAACAGCTCGAAACATCTGAAGCCACCATCCAACGCACCGCCCACCGAGCTCCGCCCACCAGGAAAATGACCGTGTTCACCCCTCTGTGGTTTTTAGGATGACGGCGCGCTGTCCGGGCTGAGATTACAAAGTCAACGGGCCAGGGTCGGTATTAATTTAAGAGACAGCGACACAGCGGAGAGCGAGACGAACCACAACAAGCAAGACAGCAGCGGTTCGGTTCATCCCTTTAATCCTCTGCTGTCATCATCAGCCCTCTCCTTTTCATTATCCGTCACTGCTTCCTCTGCTTTTCGTGTGTTGCTCAGTCTTTGAGGAGGATCTGCTCTGTTTTTCCTCATTTTCTGTCAGAAATGACGGAAATCTTCTGCAACAGTGGTGGATGGACAAAGTTTCCAAAAGTAATTCCTGTAACCCAGAAGTTCAAACTCCTCAAAACACTAAACTTCACATATGTCTGTGAAGGTTCTCAGACCCCCTGGACCCCCATCAGGGGGTCCTTTTGTCCCTCTGTGGGGGGGAAACTCCCACTAGGTTTAAATCTGGGACTCCCCACCATTTGACCTTAGAACTGAAGAAGCTTCTCGGATGAGAGGTGAAACGTCTTCAAGCAACTTGAAGAAGTCCAGACGCTTTTCTTTGCAAGCTCCTTTGACTAAACTTCACAGTTTTTCTACTGTTGGCAAACATGGTCATCTCAGGCACATCAGTCCCACCCACCAGCTGTTCAAACTTTCTGCTTATGAGGGGCAACCAATCAGAGGAAAGTGGACTGAAGTCAAAGACATCTAAAATAAGCAGAATACGAATGAGCGGCTGCTAGATAAAGAAGGATTATTTCAAACTGTGAATCATGCAAAGCTACTGTAGTGGAGTCATGAGCAAAAGTAAGCTGGACATGAGCAGAATCAGTCCCTGTTAAGAAAACTATTGTTGTTGTGTATGAAGAAATGGACCAGAGAATTTAAATAAGTAAAGACCTTCCAACATTAGAGAAGCCCAACAATTAGACAAGCCCCGATCAGCAGCGCATGGTGATGGTGGGCAGGAAGAAGTCCTTTGTAAGACCGCTCCTGACTGAGACCACCCTGCCTCTTACTCTGATAAAGGTTAATACAACATGTCACAGTATGAAAAGTGTAGCTGAAGTATAAATATGGAGCAGTTTGACCCAGTTTGTCTCAGCGCCCTGACATCTCACGAACATGTAAAACAAATAAAACATCATCTTTTCCTTGTGTTCTCCTTTTGTCTCTCGCTCCTCTCATCTCTCACTCTCTCTTGTCTTTCATGCAGGGCACAGACAGACCTTTCAACTGTTGAATTAAACAAACAGAGCAGAGATTTGCCAACTTTTTGAGGAATTCACCGAGGGGATAAAGCCTGTGAAGGAAAAATAACACCAGAGAATTCAAACCTCGTAATTAATGACATGAAGCAATGGTGTCAGCAGAATTCCGGCAGATCTCTGTAACCCTAAAATGATCTCTCTCCCTCTCTCACATTAACTCCTTATTATCACCACTTCATCTGATGTATCTTATATGCTAAGCTTGGAGTGTTTACAGTGGCGCTGTTGGTGCCGTGTTATTAACAGAACAGATCAAATCTGCCTTCGGCCTTCAGACGTCCTGGACTGTTAAAGCTGATCATTTCCCGTAAGCTGCTTGTGGGCACGTGTCAGGGAAAATGATCAGTGTTGGACTGAGGTGGAATATCACCGCGAGGCTTCATTAAAAACAACACCCAGTAGCTCCTGTCTGCACATGCTTCCATGATGCATACCTGAGAGGCAACACAGATTCTTATAAAACTATATAAACTTAAGATTCAAATGCAAATCTGTCTCCACTGAGCTGAAACCTGAACGTTTCTGGATTCTTCTGCACGCTACTCGATATTTTTCTGATCAGATTTATCAGTAAAAACAAGCTGATAAAGCCTCTGATGTTCATTTCCAGCTCACTGCTTCACTGGACACGAACCCCGCTCGCTCAAAGACACGACCACTCACTGCCCGAATCACACACACACAGGGAACATCTGATTCACATAATGCTTTCCCTAGCCCATTACCCTAAACCTCACCATAACTTAATTGTAACCCTGTCACTAAAACCACATCTCAAAAATGCCTTCAAACTTGTTGGGACCAGGATTTTGGTCCCCACAAAGACATGAATACACACACGTGCTTCTAGTCACCTTTGCTGAAACAGTGCTGCAAATTATGTGATGTTCCTAAACCCCGTGAGTTTGTGCATCTTCACACAGAGTGCGCACACAGAGACACACACCCTGCCGACGGCCAAACACGCCACTTGAAACCACCACCGTCTCCTTCTGACGGGCAAAACGTGACGTCACATCCTACGGCGATGGTGTCTCTGTGCGGAGCTTTATCACGTAAGTGTGAAGAACTGGAACACGTAACTGGATTCAGGCTTTTTTCTGGGAATAAAGTCCAATCATGTCTCACTCTGAAAGCTGCAAAGCTGAAACGCCAGAATAAACTGGTGAAACCTCTGAGTACTCATAAGGCTTTACACTACCCTGCTTAATTTCACGAAATTTCGTGGTTAAGCTCTAAATCGTGTCACATTCAGCAGCCCTCAAATCTGGAAATGAGTTTGCAGTTTCTGCACTTCCTGTTCGCTCATCGTAAAGTCAGCTGCACCATCAGTTTCAGGGTCCCAGTCGTACTCGTGTTTAAAGCTTCCTGAAACTTCCTGCACGCACCTGACCTTTGGAGGTCTAAACGTCTAACAGACCACAGAGCAGAGACCGTGTGCCAGAGTTTGTTTTGGACTTTACATGCAGATTGATTTGCTTTGACTACAAGAAAGAAGTCGATGGAATGGTTCACATTGTTTCAGCTCTACAAGTGATTTCAAACCCACGGCCTGAGGATGTAAAGTCCCATTCCAGGGTTTTGCAACAATCTTGTCGTCTTTGGCTTCCTCTTGATTGTCTTCACCTGTGTCTAATTGTCAGTTAGACCTCAGTGTGTATATACTGTATACCAGGGGTCCCCAATCCCAGTCCACGAGGGCCGGTGTCCCTGCAGGTTTTAGGTGTGTCCTTGATCCATCACAGCTGATTTAAATGGATAAATTACCTTCTCAACATGTCTTGAAGTTCTCCAGAGGCCTGTTAAAGAACTAATCATGTGATTCAGGTGTGTTGACCCAGGGTGAGATCTAAAACCTGCAGGGACACCGGCCCTGCAGGTTTTAGATCTCCCGCGGACCGGGAGAGTATACCCTGCTGTATACTCTCAATCACAGTGTCTGTTTAGTGCTGTTTATCTCCTTTATCAGGCTGTCGGGCATTAAGCTTTAATGTTTAAAGTTTCTGAGCTCCCAGTGTGTTAGAAATAAACAGCACCACACAGCACACATGTGATAAAATGAATTAACTCCAGCTCAAAATGTTTAAGAACCTCGTCTTATTTGCAAAAGCGTTGTGGTTTTTTTTGTTCTTTGGAAAAAAATTTCACCATGTTACCATCCTCACCTGATAAGGCAGGGGTCGGCAACTCCAGGCTTGGGGACGGTGTCCTGCACGTTTTAGATGTGTCCTTAATCCAACACAGCTGATTCATATAGTTAAATGACCTCCTCAGAGGCCTGGGAATGAACTAATCATTTGATTCAGGTGTGTTGACCCGGGCGAGATCTAAAACCTGCAGGACACTGGCCCTCGAGGCCTGGAGTTGGACACACTGTGATCAGGTCTCTGGTTAGAGCAGGCAGCAGGTGTCATGTGAGTGTGCTCAGCGGCTTAGCAGAGACTTTAATAAGTGATGTTGTGATACTGTTATCACAAACTGGGGGTTTTGGTTTAAAGCCTGAATATGAACTTCCTTATGTTGGTGTGTGTTTCTTATGTTACTGTGGACTTTTCTTCTTTGGTATTGGTGATTAGTAGTGCAATAATAATTTAATCTCCAAATGCATAAACACGTGGAGTCTGTGTTTTTGATATTGTGAAAACGGCGTGTGGCTCAGAGCTTGTATAACGCGCCCTGTTTGCTTTCATAAGTACAGCTGGACTTCATTTCCTTCAATTCATTTCCTGTTTTCTCACATTTTCGGAGCTCCTAGAACTGCTACAGAAATTCTTTTATAACTCCTGTGTGCGCGGACTCAGAGTCTTGTGGTATCTGCATTTTATGGCTTTTTTCTCTTCTGGTTTCCAGTCTTATGAAAGCAGTCCAGATCACAGTTGCATAAAACACTCTGTTTGCTTTATGCAACTCAGTACAGCTGGACATCATTTGCTTTAATGATGAATGACTTTAACTACCTGTCTTTAAACACAGACTGCACACAGATGCATCTGTCCTGTTTTCACTTTAGTATTAAATCTGAAACTTCACATAAAAGGTTTTAATACATGAATTTGACGTGTGAGGACAGACTTCTGCACAGGATGTAGCAGCTCTGACTGTCTGGACAAAATGGGACGCACCCACCCTTTCATTCTAAAACTGTCGTCCCATTACATAAATGTCGGTAAAAACCTCTCTTCCTGGCTTGAATCTGGCTGCCCGGTCATCCCAGAGAAAAAAACAAAGAGTGTGAGGAAGCAAAAACTCAAAGTCGCCCCAAACCAAATCGCTCCGTTTGTCTCCACTTGCCCCACTCACACCCACTCTCATGACTCATCACTTTATTTTGCCCCAGAATGATCTTTCGGAGCCAAAATCAAAGGCAGAAGTTCAGATAAATGTTCACAAAAAGCATGCTTCACAACAGGGTATAAATGCACAAATTCAACAGCTTGCTTTGCAAAATAAAAGCGAGTGAGATGAAAGAAAGCAAAGAGGTGAGAAGAAACGAGGGATTATGAGAAACTCTATCTTAAATTTTAAAACAGAAAATACAGAAATACACAAAAGAAAAAAAAGGTGGAAAAATGGAGATGCAAAAGTAAATTTTCCAGCTAACTCGCTCGGATCGCTTTCTCTGCTCCAACAACTGCGAACTTTTGAGATGGAGCTGACGTGAAGATGAAAAAAGAACAAAAAGAAAATGAAATAGGGGCGTCCTCACTCTCCAAGCGTCTGCCTGCTTACCGGTGTATCGATCTTGATCAGAGCGATGTCTGCCTTCTCGTCGATGTCTTTGATCTTGGCATCATATGTGGCTCCGCTCTTCAGCTCCACCTGGAGGAAATTAAAAGATCTGATCAGAACTCAATGTCCTGATCCAAAATGGTCATAAACTGTAAATAAAAGATGGACGAGGCCACCAGGATGTTGCCAGTTTGTTAACAGAGTCCTGTTTTTAAAGCGGTGAGTATTTTCGGCCATCAGCGTCGTTGCTTGTTGTAACCAGATGATGACCGAGGAGCTGACTCTGACACCGGGGGATCCTGCATGCCCATGTGGCACCACATTAAACAGGATTAACTTACAGAAATGTATTAGGTTGTGTTCAATAGGACGAGAAAATAATGGCCAGAGACTATAAATCGTTTACAGCCAAAGAAATTGCCCATAAGAAGAATACAGCTTTACGACAGTTTCACACTGGCTTCACTTAGTACAGTAGAATCAAAAGCTACTTCCATCTTTTATTTACAGTCCATGCATCCACAGCATCCACCTTGTCTCATGATGATGATGTTTAAACCAGCACAGACGGATTTCAGGCCATTATCCACAAACCTACATATCCAACCGAAATGAAGCTACACAATTCTGCCTGCAGGTCTGCAAGCTTATTTGCAACCCACCCAACCCCAGCTTGTTCTTTCCATGCTGTTTTTGACTTTTTTAGTCTCATATGTTGTCACTGATGCTACTCTCTATTGGTCCTGACTATATGGCAGGTTGTGCAGCCACTGCATCTTACAAGATAAGGATTGTAGCTTAAGTGAGTCCAGTTAGTTTTCATCAAAAGCTATTTTGATGTGAACACATTGCTATACATTTTTAACATAATATAACATAATGGCTAGTGAAATAGGATGTTGTGAAGACGTTTCCAACAGTTTGCATACCTTCACTCTGTGCTTGTTGGCCACCACATGGGCATTGGTAACGATGAGTCCGTCCTCTGATACAACGAACCCGGAGCCGCTGGCTACGGGAACCTCCCGCTTGGAAAACATCATCCTGAGAAGAGAGAGGGAGAGACGAAAGGCTTGGCTCTGACTTCTGATCTCAAACAACATCAAGTGGACATGGTCAATTGATGGATCGATCACTAAAGAGCAGGCTTTGATGTAAGGGTGTAAAGAGGTATTTTAAACTGTATTTAAGAAAAACCAAGTCTAAAGTTCTGCTTGTAGCTTTAACATTTACTCTTCAGCATGGAAAGAAACAAACACGTGTCATTAGTTTTAAGATATTTGGCTGTAAAATAAAATGATCTTTGACTCAGTGAGAGGACCCAACAATGTCTCAATTTATTGTTTCTGGAACATAAACATCAGCGAACAATGTACTCCAATCCATTCAACTGTGCTTATTGGATGATCTGAGAAAGGTCCAAGGATCATTAAAATCATTAAGACAGCATCCACGAACCTCACATCACATTTCACTGTGACTAAAAGTGGCGAATCTACCAAAACCAAACAAATGCTGATCATTCTAGAAAAGAACTGGTAGTTAAAAACCTGAAGAACTCAACACATTATGATTGTTTTGATTGATTTAACCAGAAAAAGAAAATTCTGCTCTCTGAGATTGTCCCGGTAACAACAGGCCGGGTTAACCCAGCGTTTTTTCATTGGCCAAAGAAACTAACTCCTGGAAAAAATCCAGGCAAGCAACCACTGAGGCAATGCGTTGCTTAAACCGACAATTAAGAACTTTATAAAGGCTCCCATCCATATTTTAAAGGTTTACAGATGTCTGGATCACTCTTACTTGCGATACAGTTCAATATGAACGACAGCAGGCGCGATCTTCTCCACCACATCAGCGATGAAGTTGTACTTGTAGCGAAGACTGTCGGGGTTCTGCTGACCTGAAGGGAGTAAAACACCATGTCACTGTATCGTCACACACACACACACACACACACACACACACACACACACACACACACACAGTAATCCACTGTGAGCATTCTGAAAGGGACTGCAATCAGCAGCTGCAGGGGAGGAAAGATCTGGTGGATTTTGGCCGACCGCAGTCACAGAGGAGATAAGAGGCTGGATAAGAAAATTGAAATGTTGCAAACAATCATCATCTAGTATTAGTCAGACTTTCAGCTTCAGTGTGGTGACTGCATGAGGTTCAGGAGACCCAAACCATAGCCGCTGTGTTAAACCACATCCAGATGTGGAGTGCAGTGTATATGAAGCGCACGTATGCGAGCAGCTGCAGCCTGTCTGCTGCTCCCACTGATGCTTAGAAAACAAAGGAAATGACTCAGCGCCTCAGAAGATGCGGAGGTATCAGGGGGGGGGAGGCGGGGCTATTCCTGCATAACTGTCACTGTCGCCTTACATAACCCCCTCCTGGTTCAACCCAGAGGTGCTGCAACATCTGGAAACTCAGATCTGCCGGGGCCAGTTAGCAGACAGCCTCTGCCATCTGTGTGTGTCGTAAACATGATTCCTCAGAGCAGTGTGACATAAAAGCAGTTGTTAAACAACAGTGCTTACAGTCCAGTCACCATTCAAACTTCACTTGTGTGACCATTAAACAAACTAGAGAGAGCTTTCTTTGTTTAAGTGAGGAGACATGGAGCTACTGCATAGACATATACAGGTGAACTCAGTAATGCCAAAGATGGTGACCAAAAATATTAGCCAGTGACATGGTTGCACTGACAGGTTCAGCTCTGTGGCATGCAGTCTCGTTATCGTACCGCTGTTAAAGAAGCTGTGAAGTGAAATCGTGGTCATGCACTAAAGAATTACAACTTATGAGAAAAAAAGATTTTTTTGGATGGATGGATGGAAGGTAGGACGGCGGGCGGAAGGGTTAATGGATGGATGGCTTAATGGGTGGATGGATGGATGGCTGGATGGATGGATGGATGGACAGATGGATGGGTGGATGGAGGGCTTAATGGGTGGATGGATGGATGGATGGATGGATGGATGGATGGAGGGCTTAATGGGTGGATGGATGGATGGATGGATGGATGGATGGATGGATGGATGGATGGATTGATCGACAGATGGATGGGTGGATGGAGGGCTTAATGGGTGGATGGATGGATGGATGGATGGATCGACAGATGGATGGGTGGATGGATGGCTTAATGGGTGGATGGATGGATTAATGAGTGGATGGATGGATGGATTGATCGACAGATGGATGGGTGGATGGAGGTCTTAATGGGTGGATGGATTAATGAGTGGATGGATGGATGGATGGATGGATGGATGGATGGATGGATGGATGGATGGAGGGCTTAATGGGTGGATGGATGGATGGATGGATGGATTGATTGATCGACAGATGGATGGGTGGATGGATGGATGGATGGATGGATGGATGGAGGGCTTAATGGGTGGATGGATGGCTTAATGGGTGGATGGATGGATGGATGGATGGAGGGCTTAATGGGTGGATGGATGGATGGATGGATCGACAGATGGATGGGTGGATGGATGGATGGATGGATGGATGGATGGAGGGCTTAATGGGTGGATGGATGGCTTAATGGGTGGATGGATGGATGGATGGATGGAGGGCTTAATGAGTGGATGGATGGATGGATGGATCGACAGATGGATGGGTGGATGGAGGTCTTAATGGGTGGATGGATTAATGAGTGGATGGATGGATGGAAGGATGGATGGATGGATGAACAGACGGACGGGTGGATGGATGGATGGATTAATGAGTGGATGGATGTATGGATGGGTGGGTGGATGGATGGATCGACAGACGGACGGGTGGATGGATGGATGGATGGATGGGTGGATGGGTGGATGGATGGATGGATGGATGGTTTTTGTAAAGCTGTTTTGATCCACTTTGGTAAATCCATACGTGTAGTTTTTGACCACTGAAGTTAAAAAAAGGATCTTCTTGTTGTCTCCGGCTCTTTTTAAGTGCTCCAGGTTTCTCTCAGAAGAGATGTTTGATTTCAAGTGCTTTCTTTAACTTGTGGCACCATCTTTGTAATAGGCCACTTCCCCCCACCATGTGGTGGGCTGCGGGCTGTGTGATCAAGTTAAAAGAGACTTTCACAATACTTTTTTCTTTTTTTAGGTGGTGATTCATCTTTATTGGTGTTTAGTTGTGGTTTGCTCCAATAAGTGATCAATTTCTCCACCATTAACCTCCTTGATGTTAATCGGGGCCTTTGAAGCGTCACATTACCACCATCTAGCAGCTGTGTGAACAGAGCCGAGTTCCTTTTGAGCAAACCGTTGGAAAGATCTACACGAGACAGAGCAGAGCGACAGTGAAGGCATATCTCTGTTTGTCCTCAGGGTCACTGATCTCAGGATCATACTGTATCATATCTCAGCTGACTCCCTCCACATATTTCAGATGTCTGCAGATTTTATCTCCATGAATCATGAAGAATCCCGACCTCATTCTTCATAGCGATCACCTCGCTGCAGTTCATACCAGCTCTGCTGATAACGCTGCTTTCACTTGGAAAAAAGACAAGAAACAACTTGTCCTTTGACCTCAAAATAGATAGAAAATAGACTGTATTTGTAAATGAGCCTCTACACTGGTAGTCGGCCATAATGAAACAGTTTATTGTGCATTTAAATGGCATTACTTTAAAATGAGACTCTAAGTGTGGCTTTTATATTGTTAGTCTCCTGCTGCCTCCACTGCTCTGCCCTCATGTTTCTCCTCTCGAGTTTTTGTTGGGAGGTACTAAAACTTGTGGAGCCATTTTGATGAAATGCAAACACCAAGAGAAGGGCAATGAGGGACAGGTGAACTCAATCAGACACTAACGAAAGAAGGAAAGAGAACAAAGGAGGGAAGGAAACACTGACAGCCACATGAAGATGTAACTTTTTTCAGGCAAACAATTTTTACTGCAGCTGTGCAAAAAGCAATGAATGGACACATTAAAGATGTTGACTCGTGGCAAAGAAAACAGAGTGGAAACAGATCACTTTCTTGTGTGAACCAGTCCCCAAAAAATCCACACAAATCCCAATTTTTTTAAGAAAAGAAGAAATGCTGTCAGCACAAACTATGGTGAAAGCCACCCCTAAGCTTTAGGCTTTAGCTGGATTGAGGATGTCAACAGCCCTCAGCCCGACTGCATCATCTATCAGAGGTTGGCTAATGCTAACATGGTGGGCACTTAAAAAACAAAGATCCCTTTTAAAAGGAACTTGGCTGATCAAAAAAACACTTAATCTCAACCAGAAGCAACAAGACTGTTTGATGGAATGTGGTCTTAAAACGTGATAAAGGTACAATGTGTGCTTAAAACAATGAAGGTGCGATGCTAGGTCCAGATTGCTGCAGATGTGCCATAAAAAGTGTTAAAGAAGAAGAAAGACTATTGTGAAGCTGTTTATGGATACACGCACTTGGACACAACTCAGGTCTGAGGCTGTCACATTCTCACATCAGTCCAGTCCAGGCTTGAGTCAGTCTGAGTCTGTGATGACTTTTCCTGAGCCTCTGCTGCAGCTGACCGTCAGTATGTGCTGATGTGAGTTTGGCTGGTCGGCTGCAGATTAGCGGTTTGCCAGCTGCTGCAGCTTTGAAGTGAACTGAATGGAGTCAGTCAGATGTGCAAAGAAACGCACTGCAGGTGTCGGTAACAGCACTGCACGCCGTGAGGTCAACAGAGGCCATGTCCACACTGGCGCAGTGAGCGACGCTGAAGCCGGCACACTGTAAACAACCAATGCTCACATGTCAGCGACCCCGATTGCCCCGACAAGGAGAGCTTTCACTTCAGTTTCTGCTCACAAATGATGACAGAGTTTAAATGGATATGGCTGTTGTTGTTCATTTAAGCCAACCCAGCCTCTGCAGTGATACCACTGCTCGCGGCAGTGTGCCGACAGCTGGGTCTCCAGCCACGACCAGCAGTGTGCACCATGAATTTATTCCCCGGGGTCAGATGATCAGAGTGGACTTCTGCTGTATAGTCCTGAGCTGTCCTTTGGAGAACACTCAGGGGAAATGTAGTGGGCGATCCATAGAAGTGCCACTGAAAACAATCCAGAAGTGCACATGAAGATGACCTTGAGTGTCTTTAAAGCAGATATGCATGGACCTGTTCTTAGGAACCAGCCTTAAACATGTGATGCCCACAACCATCTATGTTTAGCAGCTACTAACAATTATTTTAGTCATTTCTTATCTATTGTGTTTTTTCTTGACTCATTCTATCTTTTGGTCAAAGCGAGTTGTCTTTAAATGTGTTTTGTAAGTAAATTTGAGTCGAGCTGCGAAAAAACCAGAGCAGCTGGAAAGATCCCAGCAGGTGCAGAGAGAACAAAGATGGTCTATGAGGAGACAGTGTTTGCCGCTGACCCACTGCGCTGCTGATATTGAAGACAAGTGCAGAATGAAACTTGCCAGAACTTAAAAATTATTTGGCTGAGCAAAGATATCTACTGACACTGCTCCTTAAAAGTGCAGATATGTGATGTTTTTCCCCTCAGAAAGGTACAGATGATTACCTTGAGGTACAGTAATGAGCTTTAGAGGTTCATTTTTGCATACTGTACTTGTAGAGATAGAAATGTTCTTCTTCTGCACCTCTAATTCTGAGTGTGACAAAGTCAGGACATATTTAAAGAGAGACTGTTTGCTATTATCACATAGTTTGTAAAGCATGATGTCCATGTAACTTAATTAAAAACTGTAATTAATGCTTATTTATTGGCTATTGATTTTATATAAGAGCAAGATTTGTCTCTGACACTATGAAAATGAAACATATGGATGCTTTTAATAGCTGTACCAAACTATTTTTAACCTGTTCCAGTAACACGCTTTTAGTATTTTTGTGGGTTTATTTTTTACGGAGTTACATGTGCTGTTCTCAAACATCAAACAGTAGCCTGGTTTTCAGGCAGTGAGCCCTCCAGCTCCTGAAAGAAGGAGCTGAATCACCAAGCGACTGTGTTTTGTTGACTCTGTATCCAAGCCTGTCAATCTTGCAAACAGCCCGCAAGTCTGCACATGGAAGCAGTCAAAGACAAAAAAGGGAGAAATACATTTTGATCCCCTCAAATCTGGGTTAAATATCTGTGTGACCTAGATCTGTGTCTGTTTAGGAAGTTATACAATTGGCCAATCAGCTCCAAGAGATGAATCACCACAGACTCATTGTGGCATCGTCCAGATTTTTTCCCTAAACTCAAGTTCAAATCAAATCAAATGCAAAGAGGCGTTTTAGAGGTTTGGACATCCCTCTCAGTGAAATAGGTCAGAGAAGTGATTGGGAAGGGAAGAGGTGAAGGGAACGGGAGAAAGACATTAGATGGATAAAAGGAAAAAAGGAAAAGAAGACGCAGGAGGAGGAGGAGGCTGACACTGACCTTGCTTGAGAAAGTCCACCCCACACAATCTGAATCAAACTGCATCAGCAAACTGCTGTATTTACAGCTGTAGCTTTGAAGGATGTGTGGCTTCACTTCTTAAAATCCTTTCATGACTCTTTGAGTCTCACAGGACAACCTATTTGTTTTCATAGCACAGGGCAGTCACTCAGGACTTCCTGGCCTAATTTCAAGAAATTATGGCCTCGTTAAGATAACATTAGCCTGCGAGAGAAGGAGGGAGGCAGGTTTATGGGTGGAAACTAGGGGTGCAACGATACACAAAATTCACGGTTCGGTTCGGTTCGATACTTTGGTGTCACGGTTCGATATTTTTTCGATAAAAAAAAATGTTCATGCCTTTTTAATTTGTCATTTATTAAAATTATAAATATATATTTTAACTCAAAAGTACAGTTTTTAAATTTAACCCTAACCCTTGTGCGTGTTTTTTATTTTGACAGCGAATGCGCACCTGCGGACCACTTATGTGCAGCCCTGGTTATTTAGCTCGTCATATCGCAGCCACAGAAATTATTTTGTCCATGAAACCATAAAGCTGCACTTTCTTTTTGCCTTATAGTCTGATTTGTCATAACTTCTCCGTTTTGTGGTAAGCTTTTCTTTGGCTGTCACTTCTTCACCCTGACCTGTCTTATTTGGCTCAGCAGAACTGAAATGCTTTTACACACGCACTCACATAAGCTCAGCGATTCTCTGCGCGATCAACCTCTCACATGTTTAAGCTGCGGGAGATTTCACTTGTCATGTTTGCATAGTAAGCTAACGATTAATAAGACGATGTCAGAGGAATTGGTGCACAAATTATCATCACTCACAGATCACTGCTGTCGCTCTCTATACACAGTTTGCAAGATTGCAAAGTGAAAGCAAAAAAACAAGCGCAAATTCAAACGCGATTTCAATATGTCACATATTGACAGTGGCTCACCGATGCCAATGACATAATTACCCAGCTACATTTCCGAAAGAATGCAAAAGCATTGACATATATTTTTCCTTCCTACAATAGCCCGACGGGCAGGGCAGAGATAGATTTTGGTAGCCCGTCTGAAAAAAATCGCTAGCCCCGGGACGTCGGGCTAGCGATTTTGCGAACCCTGTATCTGATTGAGGAATCACTCATCTTTGGAAAAGAGAGTTTATTACAGAGAAATGTCTCTTTCCAAAATAAAAGCTATACTATCTGCTTCTTCTGGGCTATATTCTCAGCAGCATAAGGAGAATCATGTGCTAGCAGCTGTCTAAATGACTCGGCTAAAGTTAGTAGCATGCTTGTTGTTTTTGTCTTTGCACTAGGATGATGTCGGCGTAAATGTGCACTCATATTCGTTGTGTTCCCACTAGTGCTTTCAGGTTAATCTCGTTGAAATGACCTTAACGCCACAACACGGCAAATCTCCGTTAACGAGCTACCGCCGATCGCCCCGTAAATGGCCTGTATTTATATAGCGCTTCACTAGTCCCTAAGGACCCCAAAGCGCTTTACACATCCAGTCATTCACCCATTCACACACACATTCACACACTGGTGATGGCAGCTACATTGTAGCCACAGCCACCCTGGGGCGCACTGACAGAGGCGAGGCTGCCGGACACTGGCGCCACTGGGCCCTCTGACCACCACCAGTAGGCAACGGGTGAAGTGTCTTGCCCAAGGACCCAATGACTGAGACTGTCCGAGCCGGGGCTCGAACCGGTGTTGTGCCAAAAAGTGATTGTCTGCCAAAAACGGATTTCCGGTATTTGCCAAAAAGCGATTGCTCATATTTAAAGTGCTATAAGTAACTTGTTGGGCTATAATATGTTAAACATATGTCAAATGCATCCCTTATGGATGACATAAAGTCATCTTGAGCCACAAACAACATTCGTGTAGCAAGATACAAGCCGCAATCAGTTTTTGGCAGCGACTTTTATATAACCTTTATTTATGCAGTAAAAAAAATCTCATTAACATTAAAAATGTATTTTGTAAGAGTAAGTTGCCCAACAGGACAGCAGAAATGTCAGCAAATATTACAGTAGTTCTGTAAAAATATTTTAAGTGGGGATAAAGGACCGGATTGGTTATAATGTAAGTACAAGTTGTAAAGATACTTAAAAAACAGATAATTTTTTAATTCTTTATGTAACCCCTTTGTATCCCCTGTTCACCGAAGTCTATTTACGAACATACGTAAAGATATTACACATAAAAAATACACAGAAACACTGGAAATCAGTTTTTGGCAGACAATCACTTTTTGGCACAACACCGGCAACCTTCTGATTACAAGGCGAACTCCCAACTCTTGAGCCACGATCGCCCCACGATCGCTGTCTAGCCCCGTGCATGGGGCTAGACAGCCAACACGTTAACGAGCTAACTGCGCTAACACACTAGCTCCCACCCATGTAATTGAGCATTGCATGGCACATCCAACATACTGTTTTACTTTAGTCCATGACTCGCTTACCTTCAGGGTCATACGTCACATGAAAACCAAAATAATTCCAAACGCCAGATCTGAATGAGGGTGGGGGAGGTCCATGTTGCAAGGAGAGCTTAACTTCTGTCTTGCTAGCTTGCCCTGCGCTCTTCCTTCTGACTATGCTGTCTGTGTTGAGCGCTCAGTGGATCTGCGCTCGACAGTGCAGCCTAGGCGGAGTAGTCGAACACAGATTCACTGAGCGCTCAACACAGACAGCATCATCAGAAGGAAAATTGATCAAATAAATTACAAATGTTGTATTGTTCGATACAACCGAACCGAAAGCACTGTATCGAACGGTTCAATATCGATATGAATATCGTTGCACCCCTAGTGGAAACATGTTCCATGTCAGCGTTTTGGGCCAATCAGCAGATGTAAAGAGAAAGAGAGAAGGGTGCAGATGTAATGAGAGAGCAGTTTGCTATGACAGATGTCAGATAAATGCTTTAACTTACTATAATGCAGTTAAACTGTCTGTTGTTGTTACATGCAGCTACAAAAACTCAGAGCCTCATTCGTCACTAAGAGGTTTTCATTGGTGTCAAAGCACCACAGCCTGTAAGTAAAAGATGGCCAGCTTCACATCACCCATTGGTTTTGGACCTGACTTTGAAGGCTCACTTTTAAATGTTTTGGCTTCCTGCAAGAAAGAATTGGCTGAATATGAACAAGAGGGCAGAAGTTATCAGCTACCAGTTAGATTAGCTTGTTTTCATAAACTGTACAGGTGCAACAGGGTGACACAAACTCGGATGGGCTGTAGCACACAGCAAGACTCAAACACGGTGGAGCGGTCCAGCTCAGTGACTCCAATCAGGATAGGTCAGGCCTAGCAGATAGGAAGAGGCTACGATATGGCAGCGCGCCTTTCTCTTCACTACAAACAAGTTTGCCATGTGACTTCTGCTTCTCAGGCGTAGGGGCTAAGCTTAAGGACTAAGAATACTGAGAGTTAAATGAAAGCATTTTATCTCTTACTCAAATGTTCAAAAAGAATCTCAAGCAGCCAGAACAATGTGGGTGACATTGTAGTGGCCACATCCATCTTTCCATCTTTTATATACTGACTGTGATTTTATCTATAGACGTCTAACAAAAGTGCTTTTTTTCCCATAAACCTCCAAAACACTTCCTGTTGTACCACCGCAGACATTTAGGTTTAGTTAACACGATTGTCTTCTGGGAGAAATCACTAATTACCTTGTTATCTCTAAGCTGTATAAACAGCGAAATGTAGTGAAGCATGTGTGTGTGTGTGTGTGTGTTTGTGGGGGGGGGTCACGCTGGAAATATGCTGAAAGGTGACGTCACAAGTCAAATTATTTATCGGGAGATCATTAATGGTACAGTTTGTGTGACTGCAGCTTTTAAACGTGACAGTCTTCTGCTGCTTTACTTCTACTTTCTATGTGAAAAACTACAACGAGGTATCTGGAGACCAAACCTGATGTTTACTAGACCACAGGCCACCAGATTAATCAGACACTATATGTTGGAGGTTATGGTTGTGTGCTGCTATATGCTGGGAGGAGACGCAGATTCAGGGTTAACTCCAGTCTGTCTGAGATCTAAGGATGCATTCTTCACGCGATTTGGGTTCATTCTGGATGCTCGTCTGATGATTTTCTGCTGGGCGAGAGTTCAGTCTCAGACTCCTGCTGAGGTCATACAAGTTCAGAGCCAACACACACACACACACACACACACACACACACACGCACACACACACACACGTCGGGTATTCGTTTCTTGTGGGGACATTTCATTGACATATTGCTTTCCCTAGCCCCTTACCCTAACCATTAATAATGACTGCTTAACCCTCACCATGACCCAATTGTAACCCTGACACTAAAACCACATTTTGAGTCTCAAAACCGTCTTGAAACTTGTGGGGACCAGGATTTTGGTCCTCACAAGTACAGTAAACTTCCAATTTTTGGTCCCCACAAAGAAATGAATGCACGCACACACACATTGCTGCCGTATTTCAGGCTTTGTGTGTGCGCACTTAAACTTCCACAGTCCTGCTTCACCTTTTCTTTCTTCTTAAGCTATAATCTCTCTCGTGCACGCGCGCACGCACTCACACGTACCTTTCCCGCAGGTTCCCCTCTGGATGAAGATCACCGGCGGCTGCTGCAGCTTCATGGCCCGGTTGCTGACGCGCTTCAGCTCGCAGATGTTCCGGTACGAGACGCCGTCGCTGCCGCACACGGGTTCGGAGCTTTTGCACACGCACACGCCGGCGCTTCCTCTCCGCCGGACAGTGGCCGACACCTCCACGCCGTCACTCACCACGCACTCCATCCCCTCGGCGCAATCGCGGTCTCCGGTGCCGCCGCACTGCTCGCCCTCGCCGGACGCGCACACCGGGCAGCAGTCGCAGCGGTCCAGCACGTCGCCGGCCAGGCAGTCCGCGTGGATGGGAGCGCACTGAGACTTGTCGCACTTCTCCGGGCAGCCGATGGCGAGGCGTTTGGCTCTCAGCGCCTCGGCCACCAGGCTAGAGGAGGCGAACAGGGCCATTACGCACAGGACAAACCGGAGACTCATGATGGGACAGTCCGACAGAAACTCAGACCTGCAGTTAACTTTTACACGGAGTTCTGCTGTAAGAGTCTTAAAGTGTGCTCTGGGGCAGCGTGGAGCTCAGGGAACCTTCACCGGAGGACTGGCTTACGCAGTGTGGCGCTTCGCTCCCCGCGCCGGTTTATAAAAGCTGCAGGATAAACACAGGAGGCTATTGGTGGGCCTGAGTGACGTCTGTTAGGGAGGAGGAGGTGGAGGTGTATGTGACTGAAGCTGTGCACACACATATTTAGAAAAATGACATTGAATTGTGTTTCAAATGCTGCACATTTAACTCCACGGATCTGATTTCAGAGCT
Organism: Copadichromis virginalis; assembly: GCF_057382275.1. Lineage (NCBI taxonomy): Eukaryota > Metazoa > Chordata > Actinopteri > Cichliformes > Cichlidae > Copadichromis > Copadichromis virginalis. The sequence continues at coordinate 30,120,286 of NC_140625.1, forward strand.
GTGCAGCTATGATGTGACCAGCCTATGAAACATGCTGCCACTGATTTAAGGGTTCATAAAAGGTTTATGAAGTATTTTAAACAATATAAAAACAGATTGCATCACATACTCGGCCTGCACACTGCCGACTTTTGGTGCTTTAAATAAATTTTGCTGTCAAATCTTCTTCTCTCTTTACATTCAAATCATTGGCTCGAAGGCTGCCCCTGCCTGAGCCTGGGTCCTGCTGGAAGTCTTTTCCCTTTAGAAGGGAGTTCTTCCTCTCCACCATCGCCAAGAGCTGTTGGAAGGGGATCATGCAAATGTTGGGCTCTTCTGTCTGATAATCAAGTGTTTTACACAATATTACACAACTGTTGTGAACTGGAGTTTATAAATAAAGTGAGGTGAAAGGTTCGATTTTTTTTAGTTCAACTTAGAAGTACTTAACGAATCTAAAAGTTTATTCAAAAATCTCCAGAAAATGATTTCATTTATTTATTTATTTGTTTGTTTGTTTTTAAAAGAAAAATACATGTATGAAGTAGTACTAATATAAGTGTGGATGACAACTGTTTTTATGGGCAAAAGAATACAGATAGTTGTTATAAACTCCAGCGCTAAAACAAAGTGTACGGATGCTTTATAATTCCTCTTCTCATTCCTCTGTGTGCGTTTTTGTTTTGTAGTTTTATACTGCATTAGGCGCTGCTGCTGGGAGCCCTTTATCATTGACCTGCAGTCAGTTAATGCAACAGTGATTGATTTTTCCAGCAAAACAGAGAGAGATCAGCACTGTGATTGAAATGTTTGCCTGCTCGAATTGTCCAAATGAACCAGCAGCATTTGTTTTGCAGACATGTGCAAGAAAACTGTTGTTTTGCTGCTCCTTTTAAGAACAGATCCATTATGAGAGAGAGAATCAAGAAAACCATGAACTGAAATCTGTGGATTTGCAGAGATTGTGGCAGAAGTGATCCTTGCAAGGGAACAAATAAGCTTTCTTAAAACTCAGAGCAAATTCAGCACTTTTTTGTAAGCAGGGTTTCAGATTTTGCTGCTGAGTCTATAAATACCTCTTTGTGTCCTGTGACCGCTGAAATTTAAGTGAATGTAAAATTAGCTGCCCAGTCAAGCTCCTGGCAGGATTTCAAGGTATCTGCTAAGTGGCAAGACTTTGGTGTGGAAGGACTTTGGTTAAACGCAGAGGCTGTTTGTATGTTGTTTGGTTCTTTTAAACATTTCCTGTAATCTCTCTTCAACCAGCTATAAATCTTATAAATTACACTGTGCAACCAGCAGAAACGAACAGATACAGTTACAGATGTTTGCTCTCTGAGTTCTCGTATCACATAAGCTCCATCAAAAAACACATTTCTCAGCTCTCTACGAGATTTGTCAGGAACTTTGCTTCCTTCTCAGAAACTGCAGCAGTAACATCTGTGCAGAGGACAGCTGCTACGTCACAGCTGGGTTGAAGCTTCGTTACGGAAACAATCAATTGTCCCAAACCTCTGAACGCTCAATGAAAAGCATTTCTCTGACATCATACGTGACATAATCTGATTAATGCATGCCAGTGTTTGATACTCTGCGAGACAAACAGATCTTTGGGTTCTCTGCAGGCGACAGCGCTGGAGGTGCTGAAACGCAGGCTGTGTTTCAGTTCATGTTTATGAAACACATTTATGATAATGAAACCCCAGTTTCATCAGACTCGACTCACTGCTGAGTCAGACCTCTCCAGCAGCTGCAGACTTATCGATGCAGGAGGAAGCCAAGGAAACCCACTCAGAGTCCAATCAGCGATGGGTGTGTGTGTATGTGTGTGTGCACTGAGTGTGTGTGTTGGAATGAAGGTGGTGACACATAAATCTGAGAGAGAGGGTGAAAGTGAGAGCTGTGACTTTTGCCCACAATTGTGATAAAGTGAGTGATTTTAATGTTTCCACACCAGGCTTCACACAGTGTGTGTATGTGTGTGTACTCTGCAGTGAGTTATGTACTTATTTGACCACAAGAGTGAATATGTGTGTGTGTGTGTGTGTGTGTGTGTGTGTCTTAACTAAACATGCAGCTGAAACTTGCTGAGGTCCAGGTTTTAATGTGTTAAATAGTTTCTGCATTTTAGTGACCAAACAGTTCAGACACACACGGCACGATCGAGACTCATATTTCAGTTTTTAACTAATTTTCTGTTTCCAGACTATAAACTGTCCCCATGAAATATTCAAAATGTGTGAGAAACACAGTTTGAAAGGACAAGCTGGCATGAAGCATCTCGGGACGGTGTTGTTCTCCACATATAAGCTATACAGTTCTCTGGAGAGATGAAGTTTGATGATGGTGGAGAGCATCGTCAGGTGTTCAGCTGGGTTTATAATCAAAGCTCATGATTGGTTTGATTTTATCTGGGTAAACAGGATAAAAAGCAGCTTTCTCTCCTCTCAGCATGATGGGAAATCCACCCGTGTAAAGTGATGTTCGCTTGGCTGAAGTTTGGGTTGTTTCCAGTGTCTTCTTCCTGCCGTGTGCTGGCGTTTGTCTCCACCCACCAGAGTCCATCAACAAAGTTCATCCTCCATCTTTCCTGTGCTAAAGTAGAGAAAAACTAGCAAACACTACCTACATCTTTTTTTGTTATGCTTTTCCATATTTTTTGTCACCTTTTTTTTTAAATTAAACATGATCAAAGTTTTTTTTAATATGAGAAGGACGATTTGTTTTATATAGACGAGCACAGATCAATATAATCTGGCTCCCTTTTCACAAATTCACATCAAATGAACCTGTAATCGTGACTCTAAGGACGTCACAATGGATGAGTTCTTAAAAACTCAAAGGGTTTGAATGCAAGGTCTGTGTGGTGATGTTGTAATGAGCGGTTCCGCCTCTGGAGGCCAGTAGAGAGGCTTTTAGGCTTTCGGCGTGACTTCGTAAACACCCTGTCAAATGATTCAAGACGTCAGCCCTCAGGGCAGTTCAGCTGCTCCTGCTGCAGCCCCTCACCTCCAGAAAAACATGATGCAGAGGGGATTTTCATCCATCTTTCTGTCTTTGTGTTTGTGTGTTCCTGTTGCCACCCTCATCGCCATAGAGACGCACTTGAGAGGGTCTGCATGGATGAAGTCAGGGCTCAGCGACTTAACAAGACGAAGATGTGGGTGTACGTGTTTTTAAGTATTTCAAGACCTCGAGAGGCTTTAATGTTCTTTAAAGGGAGTTTAAGGGTGTTTGAGGGGGAATCTGGACCACTGGGAGACTGCAGTGGTCACTGAAGGAGATGGAGACGTTAAAGTTGTTACAGTGATGCTGTGGTGGGGGGCTGGTCATTGCTTAAGGAGCTTAGGGTTCATGTGGGTTTTGAAGGTGAAACTTAAGTTTCACGTGTTCTTGAATGAGTTTCATGGATTCTTGGAGGGCTTGGTGCCTGAAGGGCCTGCATGATTTTCTGCTACAGTTTCCAGGCTCAGTGATAGACTTTGAACGCTCCCATTTGCTCAGGTGTGAATATAAACCTGCTATTTCTATCAATCAAAGAACTTCTGACACATTTTGTCAGGCCTCAATGTGCCTGGTCTTACCCAGTGCTCACTGAGTGATTGAAAGCCATCATCTAAGTGATTCAGATGGTCCTTAGAGCACTCACTGGACTTTAACGCAGGTCCACTCCTAACTGAAGGAGGAGGATCATTTAATGGGTTTCTGTGATCACTGAAGGGCTCCCATGGGACAGTTAAGGGCTGCTACTGGTGACTGGAGAGGTTTAAGAAGCGTTGACCAGCTCATATAGATGGGGGGGTTGTGATCCTATAAGGGATTTGGTTGGCTTTGATCCCCAAAACACAATTCACTCAGTGGTCACTCAAGAGTTACCAGACAACTACGAGGAGGCGTTACTGACCAGTAGAGTTACGTCTTCAGTTGTGGATGTGGAATTATTGTGAGTGAAAAACTTGTCATCTTGATGGACTTTTCAAAGAGTTCATGGATCCTCAGCAGCATGAGGAATAATTTACCACCTGTCTGTCCTGCCAAGAGTTTACGTGTTTTTAAATCTTGGATGCACAGAGTAAGCGAACATAATGTGATTCTTCTGCTCGCACACCAACTGCTGGATCTGTAATTTGCTGTCACACGATCCTGTGCTGTAGCTGTAAAGAACATTTAGAAGTTTGGCTGAATTCATCAGAACCTTTCCACTGTTTAATGAAATTATGTCCACTTTGGAGCAATAAACTCCTCTTCCTCTCTGTTCAGGACCAAACATGGCAAATATCCCATGCTTTTAAATAGCTTTTTTGCAGTATTTAATTTCTCTGCAGCTTTTAAGTGAATATGAAACAGAACAAGATGTTTTCAAACGTTTTCAAACCATATTCCAGCTTTCCCAACCAATGTCTGTGGTTGGGGTTGGAAGTTCATGACTGACTTTAGAGGCACGATTTTGAAGCGTGACTCATGTGTACAATGAGTCAGAATTAACATTAAACAGATAAAATATAACAAAAGTACAAGAAGCTCCAGTCCCGGTGGAATTGTCCTCGGCCTTCCTGCCTCTTCCCGGCTCCAGCTTCACTTGGACAGCTCATCATTCGTGTTTATGATGTGAAGACCGTTGGAGGGAATTCAAACATTTTTGCTTTTCCCAGAAACACAGAGCGTGCACGTGAGCGTGTGAAAAGCAGTCTAATTCCACTCAAGTTGAGTCAGTCAGCAATAACGATTTGATTTATGCATGTGCATGTTCGAGTTTCAGAGAGAGAGCGAGAGAGTGTGAAAAAGACAAGAGAGAGAACAACAAAGTCCGAGCTGGCGCAGGTTAACGTGCAGCTGTCGCGCCTGCACAGAGTGTGCTGTGTATATGTGTGGCTGTGTTTGTATATGTGTGTTTGTCCGTAAGATGATGCAGACCTCCTCCTCTTCCTCCCATCTGCCCAAACAGTCCGATTGAAGTCTTCACATTGGAGCCGCTCTGCAGCATTTTGCTTCCCGGCTGCATCGTCTTTGAGGTTTACTCACTTACTCACACTGACTGCAGGTGATTGGCCACAAAAAGACATCACAACTCTGAAATCAAGAAAACCAGAGAAGAAGCTGCAGTTTCCTCACCGTGCTGGTCAAATCAGGACAAGAGTTTGACAAAACAGCCAGAAATGATGCTCGTCGGGATTTCAGTTTGAATAAATCGGCATGGATCGGTTATTAAATGTCCTCTGGTCATTTTGTATATATGTGCTGACGGCAGCCACCATCACAACCACTGGATTTGGAATTCTGGAGCCGCCTGGTCATTCCATGGAGTCGGAACAAAACAACAGTGTGGTCATTATTTGGAGAGCTTATGACTGTGCGGTCATTTCAGAGGCTGTAGTTACTGCGCTGTTCTCGCCATCTGCATCACCTTACCTCCACACCCACCTGCACGCCAGCTGCTCACTCCCTCATCACCGCCTCTGTTTACACACTAAATCATCTCTGAGGTGGAGATACATGGATTCACGGGTCTTAAAGTGAAGTGGGACTTTCCTCTTCTTGGTGGTGTCACAGTTTTTTCTTAAATCATCAGCTGGCAGCACCGGTTGGTTTCTGTCTCGCTCTCTCTTTCAGTAAAGGAACACGAGGTCCTTTCCCCTAAATTCTATTAGCAGGGGACCACTGAAATATAAATCCAGGGCCAGCCCATCCTTCACTCCCATTTGTTTTGTTAAGTTTGTCTTCATTAAACAGATGAGAGGTGGCTGCAGTCCAGCTCTAACAAAACATCAGCATAGACTGAATCTAATCCAGCGTGGGGAGGACGGCAGGTTGTGCAACAAGGAGAAAAAAGCTTCCTCGTGTGTCAGATTAAGACTGTGAGACGAGCTCTGATCAGGTCAGCCTGACCAGAAGACTGAGCTTAAGGTGAGATTAGAAGAACATGGGAGGACCGACAGGCGGACAGACAAACGTCCTTTGTTGCCTTAAAAGAAAAATAATTTATCTCTTTAATTTCTCTTTAAGCTGGGAGTGTCAAACATAAGGTCCGGGGGGCCAGAATTGGGCTGGCAAAGACTCCAATCGGGTCCCTTTTTTTTAATCTTATCATAAAATATCTCAGCAGTTAAACATCTTTACACTGACAGAGAGAAGAGCTCCACTCATGTGGCCCACTCACGATCAAAGTGGCATGTACAGCATGTGGTGTTCTTTAACATAGATGAAGTCTGGAAAAAAAAGCAAGTACTAAAACCAGAGGTGGAGCATTTATGCACCAAGAACTGCTGTGGTTTTACTGGGAAAGCACTCCAGGCAGTAACACCGCCCAACTAAGAAAAAGTCTGCTGAACCACAAGCAAGAAATAAGCATTAACTGGTGAGCATCAAAGATGGCGGCAGTAGGACGCTGAATTCTGTTGTACCTTGGGGAGGTAGGGTCATGCTGAGCTGAGAGATCTACCACACACACACTTGAATCAAAGGTCAGGCCGGATCTCCACATCGTGTAGCATCACATCCTCTTATTTTCATTGACAAACTAACAACTTCATCTGGAGGAGATTTCAGGTCTTTTTTTGATCAGGAGAAACAAACAGTCCACACGAGCGAAGCATCTGTAACGGAGGCTGCTCGCTCCAAAAGGTCCATTACCCGCACTTGCTGAGCTGGTCTTTGGCTGAGCTGAGGGGCTGACCTGAAGTGAACTTCAGCCACATCAACCTTTGAACAGCTTTGGGTTTAAATGGATCGATGAGTCACTAGAGAAAGAAGCACAAAAATAATACAGAAGACGACACTGTATTCAGTTTTAGAGCTCATGTCGGGAGTAGTTGGCAGATAAATGGGGAAATAAAAAGTCCCTTTTGGGGATTTGTTGACAGACCTCCAATCAAACCCTGCACTTCATCTGATTTACTTCCATCTGTATTTACAGAGTGAAACACGGAGCTCGAGTTTTTCAAAAGCAGTGAATCTATTTTTATTGTTTTGTGTCTTGCTAGCTAATAATAACACAGATTAGATGCTTTAAAAGACCTCAGAGACTCGCCGGGTGTCTGATTTATCCCCAGAAATGAATAACGGAGGTTTAGGGAAGCTTAGATAAACTCGATGTGAAGCCAGAGTTCCTCTAGCTGAGCTGCCTGTAACAGCTGGAGAAGAGCAGCTGCTCCATAATGAGGTGAGGACAGTGTTTAGACACCAGCAGCTCCATTAACTCCTGGCGCCTTTACGTATCAGACTAAACGAGCTTCCCTTTATCCTCATGAATGTACGTTTAAACTGCTGTATGTTTCCATTTCTGTGCAGCTTCTGATGTATGCAGAGGGGCTGCTGAGATTATTAATATTATTATTATTTTCACTCCCACATCTATGTGAAGACGTTTCCCTTATTGGTCTTTATTTTAAAATAATGTTAAACCGATTTTATTATTTTCAGTCTTGAAGTTTATTTTTTCCAAAGGTACCTGCATTCATTTTATACTTGGTTGTATGTATTAAGCTCTGTCTTTGGGCTGCGTTACACGCCGCTCCTCTGAGACAGCAACACCCAATCTGAGGCAGAAGCTTTTTGGATGGAACTTTAGATCTTACTAGCATCCAAAGGAATGCATTATGAATAAAGTCATGCCTCTCCACAGTTATCATGAAAGGAAATTATCCGTAGAAATCAAAACCATTACTTATAGCAGGAGCTAAACATGTTTATTTCTGCTCTAAACTTGTACATTTTAACATGAGAGTCTATGGGGACCGATGGAGACTGAGGCATTTTTGGAGCCCCCAGTGGCCAATAGGGGAACTGCACTTTTGGCATTTACCCTTCATTTCTGAGCCCAGGGGGCCACACTACAACTACTTGGATGGTGGTGTGCGTTTAAAGCTGAGTGTGGAGCAGCATACACTCTGAATGGTCACTGTCTATTACACTGGTGACTGTCCCACGTGGCAGCGGCAGGTTTATGGCCATGAAACGTGGCATAAAAAGAAACCGAGAAACTCGCCAGCCCTACAAACAGATTAAAGTCTGCTAGAACTTGAACATCCTCAGCATGCACGGGAACACAGACACTCCCTGATGGCTCATAGCTGAGCTGGTGAAACAAGGTCAACACACTATTAGGCAATGAGTTTTTATGTGATACAGATTTGTATGGAGCTGCTTTATCCTTCCCCACAGTTATGCAGTCAGCCCCCCCAGAGAGCAGTCCAACTTAGATTCATTACTGCAGTCTGAGTGAGCCAATGGGGGACGTGCTCTCTGCATCGAGCGTCCACTCAGATTAATCACACATCTTATGTAACTCTTCACGGTGCTAAAGGACTGATGCTCAGGAAATCATGACCTAATGACCAGCGAGCACCTCACAAGAGTTCGTTTGGAGAGCCTCCACCCGATGAAACCACTGCATGAAGAATGGAGGCTTCTTCCAACTGTAAGTCAGGACAAAGTGCCTAAAGGGAGGCACCTACGTGTGTGAGGAGGCTTACAGCATACAGCTCAGTGACACCTAGTGGACACACTTGCACATGCACTGCTATTTCTCTGTCTACTCTGGCATGTGTTGTATTCACTGTTATCTGCGCTTCACCACTCGGAATGATTACAAAGTGTCTCTGAGCTTACCTCAGCATGAGACTGTATATAAAAGACAGAAGCCTTACACTGGAGCCAGAGGTCAGAGTTGGTCTGCAGGACACAGGAAGTCACATGATTTATCAGAAATGTTAAAAATGCACTAACAGCACAAAGAGGTCCATTTCAGTGAGTCCAGTTCTCACAGCAGCATCACACATACACCGATCAGTCACTCGAGGAGCAGAAGTGCAAACTTTGAACCCTCAGGATCTGCCGTCATTTCCCAGTCTCAGCCAGCACCGCACATCCCTGTGGTTTCACCTCCATGCACAGGCACAAGCAGGTCCCGCACAAACATTAGGCAGGTGTTTTATTTTTTTGTAGTCCTGTAGAAAATGATACTTCCTGTTTGAATACTTCTTTAAATGACTGGTTCTCGTATGTCTCCAATAGGTGCAGAGATGTCATAAAATATTGAATTCATGATAAAATTCAGAAGCTAAAGTCTAAAATCAAAAGCAGCTTTTACTTTTTAAGGTCTTGTGAAATCAGCCTGCACGTCGGTGTAAACCTCAGTGGCTCCAGCAGGACTAAACTTTGCCCTGTTATTTGTCCTACAGTAACTTCCTGTTTTACTTTGAAGTTTAGTTTTCGCATTATATACTGCGCAAAAAATGAAAGCAACAAATTGGATTATAGAATCACATCAGTGAAACTCCTGGGATATTGATGGTCGGTTGCACAGGTAGTCCAACAGCCAGAAGGTTCGCTGTGTCTCTCAGCACAGTCTTAAAGTCAGTGACTTCAGGAGAGCTGCACGGCGACCATAGAAGGCCATTAACCCATCATCAGGACTGGTATCTGCTCCTTTGTGCCAGAGCTACAAAATGACCTCCAGCAGGCCACTGTTGTGTATATGTCTCTGACCAAACCATCAGAAAGAAAATTCGTGGCCTGAGGGCTCGACACCCTCTAGTGGTCTCCGTGCTCACTGCCCGGCACCGTGAGGCCGGTAGAACATCAGCTGTTGCCCTGAGCTTTTCACAGATGAGAGCAGGTTCACCCCGAGCACACGTGACAGACATGAAAGGGTCTGGAGAAGCCGTGGAGAACATTACGCTGGCTGTAACATCGTTCAGCTAACGTACAGACCTCTACAGGCAACGGCACCCTGACTACCATTAGGTGTCAGGATGAAATCCAGACCCCACGCTGGTGCAGTGAGTGCTGGGTTCCTCCTCTCTGGCCAAGTCACGTGCTGAGAGTATGCAGGTAGATTCTAGAGGATGAAGCAATCACTGCCACTGACTGATCCCCACACAGTAGGAGTACGCCCCGATGTTCTCACAAATGCATGCTTCCAGCACATCGGGGCTGTCCAAACTACTCAGGACCATTTTCTGTTGCTGCAATGACATTTCAGAAAAACTGACCTCCTGCATCACTTTTTCAGGGTTTCTTTGAATTCAGCCCTCTGAAGCTTGATCATGTTCATGTGTTTTATTTTGTACCTTCTGTCTTCATTGGATGGTCTCTTCAGTCTCCCGCTTCCTGTTTGTTTTGTTCAATTTCCTTCTCAACTTTGGCAAAAGTGCCAGAAATGTCGTCTGTGTAATAATTAGTGTGCAGTCCATAAAAGTAAATGGCCTGTATTTATATAGCGCTTTACTAGTCCCTAAGGACCCCAAAGCGCTTTACATATCCATTCACACACACATTCACACACTGGTGATGGCAAGCACAGCCACCCTGGGGCGCACTGACAGAGGCGAGACTGCTGGACACTGGCGCCACCGGCCCCTCTGACCACCACCAGTAGGCAACGGGTGAAGTGTCTTGCCCAAGGACACAACGACCGAGACTATCCGAGCCGGGGCTCGAACCGGCAACCTTCCGATTAAAAGGCGAACTCCCAACTCTTGAGCCGCGATCGCCCCATAAAAGTAAAGTAGAGTAAAGCAGACACATGAACCAGTTCAAATTATTCCAAATTTCTTTTAATAAATAGAGTACATGTTTTTAGAATCATGTTCACACTAAAAAGGGTCAAAAGAGCTCATCGTTATATCATTTTTCTTAGTAAGAACAAGGCAGGCACTTTAACCAGCTTATGGTGAACGGGGAACAACAGGAAGGAGGGCCGTGTGCGTGCACTCGCGCACACGTGTTTAAAAAAACTCAGTAAACAACATATATGTTTCATCACTGTAAATAATATCATCATAGAAACTAAAAGCACATCGAAACCGAAGAAAAAGAAACACCCACAACCAGAGCTCGCAGCCGGACGCCGAGAGGAACGAAAACCTGCCGCCGAGCGTTAGAGTCTCATTTACACGTCCAGTTTGGTTTCACGTCCCCACATCTTACAGCCAAAGACTGAAACAAATACGGCATCAGTTAGAAAGCAGTACAGCGGCGCGGATGTGCAGTGAGGGAGAGGACAGAAGCAACAGTCACACTTGGAGTCTGAACACAGCTTCAGCCAGACTCATTTTCTCTTTTGGATTTTAAAAAAATATGATAAATCTGGAAATGTGGCAAAGCAGCAACTGGACCGCAGATGGAAGGTTTCGGCTTTATTAATAAGAAATTAAATTCACTGCTGAAACTGGACAGAGCTGAGATAAAGAGCGCTGTGCGATCTCACTAATTACAGCCGCTGCAGTTTCAACAGCCGAGCACGTTTTCAGTCCTGACGCCAGAGCAAAGATTCCCAACCGCAGGATTCAGAGGCGTAAACGTCTGAAGACTTAAACTCTGTGGACGCACAAAAGTCGACAAAGCCTCGGGTGCTTCAGGGTTATTTAGTAATCATGGTTGAATTTTAGGCTTATGTGCAAGTCTGAGGATCAGATAACATGAACAGGAATCAAAGTAAGAGGCACCGATTCACATCAAGCCATCTCAAGGCGCTTTAAGATAAAACCCAGACGATCAAACAATCCCCTACAAGCAAATAAACGGAGAGAAACTCGTTTTTGAACAGCTGGAGGCCTCCAACAGAGCCAGGAGAAGGACTTGACCTTGGATAAAAACAAAGGACAGCAGAAGCTTTCTGTTAAAGCCCATCTTAGATTTTTCACCTCCTTGATCAGGCTTCACTCGCTTAAAACAGGCCAGAGCGACGCGTTTTACCACCAGAGGCGCTTTTCTTTCTTTCAAAGCTGCACTGGAGTCTTGCTGATGTTTGGAGCACCTTGGCGGCTACTTAGCAAGCTAACTGGTAACGTGCTGGTGCTGAGAGACAAATAAAAAAGCTTGCTGGTTTGGAGATACCAGTTAGCATGCTGGAAAGAAGAAGTAACCTCACAGACGTTAGCAGCGTTCTCGAAGGACGGTGATGAGAAACTGAAATAAACCTTCACTGACTGCAGCTTTCAAATAAACTTCTTTGGTTAAATAAGCGCTTAAAAAAGGAGGTGGAAACGCTGCAAACAGAGGTCACGACACACTTGACAAACGGAAGTTCCATCATAGCCTAAATTTACCGGTTATTTGAATTCTTATTACAGTCATTCCGAAAGTGTGCGCCCCCTGGTGGACTCCAGAGGTGCTACAGTATGTACAGTCACATATTAATATAAATGTATTTCTTTATATAACAAGTGATTTAAAATTGCTAATATGACATGGCCAGTTAGTGATATCACTCATTACTCTGACCTGAATTTACTGCTCGGTGCTGAAGTTTCACACATTGGAGCCAATTTGATTTTTGTATTTTTTTTTTAAATATAATTTTTAAGCAAATACATCACTTGTATTTTGATTTTTGGTGAAGATTTAAGATTGGGCGTGCTCCATGTGAGTTTCCCGTCTTTAAACGGGCTGCAGCACACTTCACTTTGGGAATGCCTGCTTCATTAAAGAGCTTTAAATCTTCCATAGCAAACATGAAGCAGATGATTGTCTTTCATCGCAGAGGCTCTAAAGCACTGTAGTCGCGGTGACCAAATATGAAGTAAATGAACTAAAGCTGGAAGCTTAATCAAATCTATCGGGGGAGGCTTCTGCAGAGGCGTATTTCCTCTATTTTCCTTCAGACAAACAGCTATTATTTTATTCTCAAGGCTAGGCCGTCCTTCTGCATTTCAGGGATCAGAAGCCACCCAAAGTTTCTCAATGCGGGACTTTCCCTGCAGCAGGATCACCCGTGGCGGACACAGATGCCTGCATGACCCTGCTGCGTGACTTGTGTTCAGTGCTGTCTTATGAAAGAGACAGACCAGCATCTTTTCTAATCTAAGAAAATGACACATTTTTCCATCACTGACGACGGGAAATATTCAGTAAGCGTGACCTCTGGAAACCTGCTCATGAAAGCTGGCCGCTCAGCGACCTCTGCTCAGTGAATCTGGACCTCGAGCTTCTCTGCGCGAGTTTAAAATGAAAAACACCGAGATGTGGGATTAGTCAGTCTCTCAGTCAGTCTTCCATGCTGCTGGAAGCAAACACACAAACTTTGGTGCATCACAGGAAGTGAGAGTCGCGGCGCCGCTGAAACGTGTAACAGCAAGCCGTGTTTGTCGTTTGCCTGGAGTGACAGACTGTAGGATACAAGGGAAGACAAGGAGAAGGGAAAACAGCGGAGGAAGGTCCCATCCCAAAAAAACAAAACAAAGAACTGGTCCCAGGAGGTTCAGCAGGACACGCAGAGTCTGACAGTGTGCACAAGTGTGTGTGTGTGTGTCCATTAGAGTTTGTCAGAACAGGGTTATGTGCACATCTTGATCCTCAGCCAGGAGGAGCTGGGACCCGGAGACGCCGCTGGGGCTTCCCCACGCCAGCTTGTCCTCCTCTTTCACTTTGAAGGCTGCAGCGTCTCCTGCAGGGACAGGCGGGAGCGCGCCGGGGGAAGGGGCACCATCACGGACTGGACCCCGCTCAGCCTCCAGGGGAGGAGGCCCAGGAAGTTGTCCCGATGGCGTGTGTCCAGAGCGAGGCTGAGCACTCTCTGGGGACTGCGAGTCTTGGGGTTCCTCATCGACTGGGAGGTAGAAGGTGGAGGTGGAAGGGGAGTGGTCACTGTGCTCCTGAGGAGACGGAGGGAAGAGAAGGAGGAGGTGAGGCAGAAGCGGTGACTATGAATGACAGATGGAGAGATGGATGGAGGGCTCGGTGGGTGGATGGATGAGTGTGTGATGGAGATGGAAAAGAGGAAACGCTGTCAGAGTCATTCAGGCCCGAGCTTCCCATCAAGCTGCAGCTCAGCCACATTATTTTTCTTCCTCTACAGAAAACTGAAAGTCTAAACTAAAACTTTGCTGCTAAAAACTTGACGTTTCCTACATTTTCTTCAAAACAGCATTAAAACTAAAACTCCGTGTCTTTGTGTGACCACATGTCCTCGTCAGCTCCCTGGATTAAAGTAGACTAAACTCCTGAAACTGCTCTGGAAAGTATTGACATTAGACTCCTTGTGTTGGCTCAGGAAAATGTAAAGCTCGAGTCACAGAATCAGTGAAAACGTGGAGCTTACAGCCAATTTAATCGGAAACATCCGGATCAGGCTCTGTGAAACGAAAGCTGCTCGCTTGATATTAAAGATGCTCATCAGTCATCACCATCTTCTAATCCTTATTTTAGATTAGAATCAGACCTGATTGATCAGCCTGCATATTTAGGGTTCCCATTAAATACACAATAATCCCTATTGCTAGGCAAAAGTAGCAGACAGACAAGTGGCAGCAAAAGCAAAGAAGCTTCCTCAGTGTTATAATAATAATATTAGTTGTTATTAGGCAGTGCTTGGACAGTAAGCTTTCAGGGAGGGTGCAATGAACACTGTAAAAGATGATGATTAGTTACTCTAGCAAGGACAGCTTACAGAGGTGAAGCCAAGGACGTTCTCTTTGATGATTTAACAGCACGGGCAGCCACATTAAAGCACCGTGACCTTCTTTTGCCACTTTAATGGAGAGAGGGGGTTCTAAACACTACAGTACCCACAATCCTCCAGCTGGCTAACCTGCTCTCAATGGACAAACAGTTACACACGAGTGAAATGCTGTGAGTTTAAACAAGGCTTCATGCAGATACAAGCAACACGTACGAATGGGTGGCGCCGCAGCCGCCAGGGAGCAGGGCGGGATCAAGCAGCAGGTGCAAAGAAGCTGAGGCATCGGGGCTTGGTGATTGGACGATGAGCAGCAGCAGGCGGAGGAGGAGGGACAGGAAGAAGGCGGCGGTGGGGCTCATTTGGGGAAGGTTAGTACGTCACTGTCACACCTTACTCTCTGTAAGGCACACACACACACACACACACACACACACACACACACACACACACACACACACACAGAGGAAAAACAGAAAGACAAAGTGTTAGCGGGATAAAAAAGAGAGACTCGGGATGAGTTAGGCTCTTGTGGAGTCCTGCTGGGAGTCGGGAACGCTGTAAATCTGAATCAGGAGTGAAGAATGAAACAACGTGAAACCCTCAGAGATGATGGTGCAGGTGGTGCAGGATGATGTTCATGAGCGGGTGGAGCTGAAGTTTCTGCCTACACGAGAGCGTGTTGGATCAATAAAAGAAAGACAGAGAGACGAGCTGTGATGTGAGAGGATGGACGTGTTAATCCAAGGCAGTCGATGGAGGACCAGAGAGAAAAGTCAACGTGTTACGAGGAGGACGCTGCCAAAACAACAGTGTACGAAGAAATCGTCAGTGTCGATGTGGAGGAAGCATCTCAGCCTGTGAGCTACAGTTAAAGGTCAAAGATGCAGCTGGAGTTTTTTCCAGCTGCATCAAGCTGAGGGCAGCACGACTGTGACTGGACAACACTGTGGCACAAACCCATCCACAGGATATAAATATGTAAGGAAGACTGGAAATAATCTGATCATCTAGGTTGTTCATTTTTTTATCATGAGTTTAAGTTCAGTCTAATCTGGATGTGAATCATTCAGAAGGTCTGAAATGAAGCGTCAAACCCAAAAACCCTGAATTATTCCATAAAGTGTCTTCTTCATGAACAAAATGCATTTCGATGAAGGCAGAAAGAAAATCTGAACTTTCACTATTTAGAGCCATGAGTCACAAAGTGCAGGCTGTCACCCCCTGGTGGGCTTTAAGGGTACTGCACAAGGGTCTACATGGGTCATTTCCAATAAATTCAATTAAGTATTTAATTAGATTCAGATACCATAATCCTGTAGAATAAATCTTAAACATTTAGATTTGAACAAATGAAACAAGGCTATGGATTTAAAATCCCTTTTTTATTACTATTCTTACTTTTTCTAACCTGTTTTTGATACTGAACTAGTCTTATATCTTTTCATTAGCTGAAAAGAACTTAAATCAACAGAAGATCTGAATAAATCACATAAACAGGAAGGAAATACTTGATTTTTATGCTTCTGTGATAATCAGAGTTCTGACTAAAGGTTTGGGTGAGATCCAGGCATGAACTGTAAACTCTCAAACTCTGAATGTTTCTGAGATTCATCCAAACGCACAAACTATCCAGCTGCACGTGCTGCAGGCTCCAGATGTGGCTACAAAGACCTGCTGCTTGAGCAACAGCTGGAGTGACTGTTCAGCCTGGCTGTAGCTTTAGGATGGATGAACACTACAGCGTCGACGCACAGAGAGCTCAGAGTGAGGAAGGACCACAACGCGTCTGTTGTGGTGCGCAGGGTGAAGGCTCGGTGAGGGGGAAGCTGTGGTGAATGGGTCGGGGTGCAGGGGTTGGGGGTAAAGGGCACGGGGGTCACATACGTGCTGCATTCACCGCTGCAGAATGGCGTATACCTCTGTATACAAGGACTGGACAGCCTTCTGGCCTGACGGATCTGAAAACAACAGTTTACAGCACAACTCAGTTACAGCGCGGAAGAGAGCTCCTATTCAAGCGAAGCCACACATCCACCCATCCATCCATCCATCCATCCACCCATCTATCCGTCCAGCCATCCACCCACACATCCGTCCATCCATCCACCCATCTATCCGTCCAGCCATCCACCCACACATCCGTCCATCCATCCACCCATCTATCCGTCCATCCATCCATCCGTCCATCCATCCACCCACACATCCATCCATCCATCCATCCACCCACACATCCATCCATCCATCCATCCATCCACCCACCCACCCACACATCCATCCATCCATCCATCCACACATCCGTCCATCCATCCACCCATCTATCCGTCCATCCATCCACCCACATATCCATCCAGCCATCCACCCACACATCCATCCATCCATCCATCCATCCACCCATCCATCCATCCATCCATCCACATATTTATCCAGCCATCCACCCACATATCCATCCAGCCATCCACCCACACATCCATCTATCCATCCATCCATCCATCCATCCATCCACCCACCCATCTATCCATCCATCCATCCATCCATCCACCCACATATCCATCCATCCAGCCATCCACCCACACATCCATCCATCCATCCATCCACCCACACATCCATCTATCCATCCATCCATCCATCCATCCACCCACCCATCTATCCATCCATCCATCCATCCATCCACCCACATATCCATCCATCCATCCATCCACCCACATATCCATCCATCCATCCATCCATCCACCCACACATCCATCCATCCAGCTATCCACCCACCCACACATCCATCCATCCATCCATCCATCCACCCACCCATCTATCCATCCATCCATCCATCCATCCAGCTATCCATCCATCCATCCACCCATCTATCCCTCCATCCATCCATCATCCACACCTTACACAGACAGAAACCAGCCAACCTGCTTTTATTTCTTGTGACAAACATCTGTGTGAGGTGTGATCCAGACATTCTGAGGACAGCTCAATTAAAAGTTGCTAATCCCCCTTCAGGGTCATGGTTACTGGAAGTTTAGGGCCAGTGAAAAGAGTGAGGAGTCTTTTGGAATTTTTTCCCAGAATTCTGAGAAAGAAATCCCCAAATTCCCCCATTTTTTTCAGCGGCTGTAATCCTCTTCCGGGCAGGTTCACACAGCTTCCAGCTCTGCTGCTGTTTGTGAAATCTGTGCTCGGACGTCCCGTTCTGAACACTTGCACTGTGCAATCGGTGATTTCACCATCAGTCATGGACTTCTGCTTTGGTCGGCCTGAATTTCCTCTGATGGGGGGACCTCTGACTACAGCTGAGCAGTTTTCACTTGGAGTTAATAGTTTCCAAACTTAGTTATAGCTTCAGGCGAGGAGCGTTACCGGGAGAATGGCGGGTTTTTATAAGGTCTGATACACTGGAGCAGCAATCACAGATGCACAAGTACAAGAGGACATGACGGGACTTTCACAGAGAGATCTAAGATAACAGCTGTCCAGAGGTGCTTGTTGTCTAAGCTGTCTGTGGTCTGCTTCTTCCACCAGTTACAAGGGTAAAGATAACAATGTTGTTTTGCATCAGAAACCTTTAAAATGTCTGAAATCGACGTCTTTTAGAGCTTTTCCATAAACTGGTTTGTTTTTCTCTTACAAACCAGTTTGATTTCCACTCCAGCTGTCATCACTGGCAGAATCACCACTCCTCTTCATGTCAGTCTGGCGTCTGGGTCTCATGTGAAACAATATTTCAGGTTTTGAACAAACTGTATCTGGTTAATATTGCAAGTTAAAATCAAAACTGGCTCTGAGTCAAAAAAGCCTCATTTGCTACAAAACAAGGAGGTGTCCTTTAAATCCTTCCAGGAGTTTACCGCTGCGTTAAGTTAAAAGACTTTAGCTTCAGACTGTGATCCAGGTTGGTTTCAGTAATGCAGACGAGCTTCGGTTTGAATGTTTATAGTTTTTTGTAGTTTGGGAAGGAAACTCTTTAGGTGTGTGTGTGTGTGTGTGTGTGTGTGTGTGTGTGTGAGAGAGAGCGAGAAAGATTTAACAGAAATGCACAAAAACACATGCATCAGTCACGGTCATCATCATCTGTGAAAGTGTCACAAAATCACGAGCAGGGTATTAAAATCACAAACACACAAATGACTTCACACTCAGTCTCATCCCGAATGACAGATTTACAATTAAAATATTCCCACACTGGGTTAAGCACCCAAATCATCTGAAGATTGTTTTGTTAATAAAAATCTTTGAATTAATTAAAGAAATCTAATAAAGGTTTACAGAGTTATAGACCTCATTAAGCTGCTGCAGTGCTGTGTTTCTGCCACATGGTGGCACTGCTGCACTCGCTCATGCAGCCACATGTTGCTGCAGCGTGAAGTGAGCAGGAAGAAACACTTCATATCATTTTAAAGACCAATGAGAAGAAGGAATGCATCTTCAATTATGGCAGCATCTTTGTACCATCTTAGTTAAACTGAATTATTCATGTTCTAAAACTGCTACATCTGTCCTGCTAAATCAAACTCATCCTTTTCCATGTCACCTAAACCTCTTTTACCAAGTAGCTTCACCTGAGATGATACGTACAGTGTTAGCGGAGCGCCCGGGACCGCGCTGGGCCACGATGGCGCCTGAGATGGCCTTAATCCAGCTGTGCATGTCCTCTGGACTGTCAGCCTGACAGAGAGAAACACAGGAATGTAAATGAATGCACGCTATGATTCTAAACACGTACATATGACATAATACGGTGACTTTAACTCGATTAAACAAAGTCTTCCTGTCAGTAAATCACTCCTTCTCAGTAGTTGAGTTAGAAGAGTTGGAAAGAACAAAGACGATCAAATGTCCCATCAGTACATCCTCATCAGTATCTCATGTGGAGACAGCGGAGAGAGTAAATCCTTCAGAAGATGGAGGCGTGGAGCAATCATCCAAATGTTGAATCTAATTTACACTCATTTGGCTCAAAGCAGAACAGATGAGACAACGGTGCAGAAAGAGCTTCTCCTGACTGATGACCGTGTCCTCCTCATGCGTGTTACCTGTATGTAGAAGGTTCTTGAGCTGGTGACCATCTCGAACAGGTTGTCCCTCATCATGTGCTCGCTGGAGGACACAGAGGAGACGTTTTAGTGAACTTCCCCTGAATCAACCCAAACACAGAGCTGACAGGGAGGCTGACTGACCTCTGCTTGCACTCCTGCACTTTGTGGATCTCCTTCAGCGGGATGGCTCTCAGCGGCTCCCTCTCCTGAGACGACGGAGGAGAGGAAGTACATATCAAAAGCATATTTAGTGTCTGCGTTTGATTTCATTTAAATTTTGTGAGAAAAAAACCTCTGCTTAAATCTTTGCTGTGGTCAGTCGAGTGAACAAAACGTCAGTCGTCTCACAGCGATTGGAAACGCGACTCTAAGTCAGACGTTTAGATATCCGACACAGCTCTGCAGCGCGGCGGCTTCACTGCAATCAAAGGACGACTCACGCCACGGCTGAGCTGACGAACTTTCATATTCACACTCTGTCAAACCACAGAAGGCAGTGAGCGGCATGCTTTTACACTGATCAGAGATCATCACCTCGGCTTACACCAACATACATACATAACATACGCAGCAAGGGTGTCAAACGTAAGGCCCAAGGGCCAGAACCGGCCCAGCGAAGACTCTAATCCGGCCCACTGCAATAAAATGTGAACGAGTGCATCAATTTTAGACTTTTAACTGTATTTTTGAATCAATAAAGACCTCGCCATGGACACTCATGGTGCACCAAGTAGTAAAATAATCGTTAAACAATTAAATGACAGAAAAGTTCCTCTTTTTCTACTATCCACTCTGCTACAGACGTTTTTGATTTTTTTACAGTGGCTCCAGGGTTAAAAAAAGGCCATGTGAGCAATGAGCTGCCAGAACATTGACTGTAATTTTACACATTTATCAGGTAGAAAACTGAGATGTATTGTTGAACCTGCACTTATATTTCATGTATTAAGACATTTCAGGGATTAAATGTTTGATGAAATGTCTTTACGCTGTCAGAAACACCACCTTCCCTGGTTTGGCCCAGTTAAGATCAAACTGGGGCGCACGTGACCACGATGGAAGATTAGTCTGACATCCCTGATGTGCAGCATCACCTGGCTTAACGAGCTGCCTATAATCAGCACTTGGCGACGCTAACTAAGTAAATCACCTATAAACGGTGCTCAGTGTGTGCTATTGCTGAAGGCTGGGGTTATTTGACTGTCAGATAGTTCGCCCGTGTGTCATTCGGATCAGCATCCATGAAGACACGCGTGTGCTGATGATATGCATGATCTAAATGCTTGATCGTGTCGGTCTGTATGACTCGCAGTCAGCGGCGATAGCATGCAAACAAATGTCCTCTGCAGCAGCTGCACTCACTCAGGACATGATTACACATAAAAAGGTGTGAACACTCAGCCAGACACACATATATGTACGCACACACACACACGGGGTGTGCCCATATATGTGCACAGACAGGCCGTAGTTAGGGCTAATCTGTCCACACGTAGATGACATGAGGAGGTATTCAGGACGCATGCCTCTGCATGTGGAGACACGCAGCAAGTTTTGCAACAAGCACAGATTTTTTTCACTCTCTTCTTCTTCAGTGTCTGTTTGGGAGCAACGTGATGCGTCTTTGAGCACTGATGTCACCGTGTTTGAGCTCTTCACCGTTTCCTCACCATGTCAGTTTTGTAGTAGTTGAGAGAATTTTCATCCAGGACGAAGTACCGCCTCTTCCAGTTCTTCATCTGAGAGGAAGAAGCAAAGCACGTTTCAAAGTTTCTGTTTAGCTGCTTTCTGTTTTATTTTGAAATACAGTTAGGTTAGTTCTACGCCTGCCACTTCCTTCTGTTTTCTAACATTTTTGTGCCACACCTGTACATACGGTGTATTTATAAGGCACCAGACTGTATTCTTACTGTGGTTATTGTTCACTTTTGGAAAGAAATATTTTCTGTTAAAAAACATTATTTTAATATGGCAGGTAACTGCAGCGAAAGGTTTACTTTGTTTTTCTAAGATTGAAACCAGTGACCGAGTTATTTTCAAAGATTTTACTCTTCTGAACATCGACTGTTGCTCATTAATAACACAAAAGTATTTTTATCTGATTACTGTGTGAGATTTTATCCAACCAAACGTGATGGTTCATTATGACGACACTGAATAACCCTGAGTGTGTGTGTGTGTCTCACCACAGCTCCTTGTTTCACACAGTATCCCGCTTTGATGATGGCCTGATCCTGCGCTCCTCTGGACAGGAAGTAGGGCATTTGATTCTGAGCCCGCTTTACGCCTCCACGATCAGCTCCATTGTGCCCCTCTCCCTGCTCCTTAAACACACACACACACACACACACACACACACACACACACACACACACACACACACACACACGAACATTAGACTTCATCTGGATTCATTTTACGGGATTTTCTCACATATATAAAACACTGAAGTCTTAAAGTTTCAACTGATTTCTAAAGTCGTCCTCTGCTGAAGAGTTTGTGGACTTTTTACTTCCACACTGAGCCGTGTCCAGTCAGCACGTCCACACTTCATTTCTCCAATTCAAACTGCTCTGAACACTCGGTTTCACACAGTTTGTTTTTTTTTACTTCTGACACCCGGTGATGTCATCGAGAGGGGATACCCCTACCACGACACACCGGCCACCTGCCAGCCCATTGATCCAATCTTGCGTTTTGAGGGGCAGCCAATCAGAAGAAAGCTGAAAGACTTTAAGAGGGAGGAGCTAAACGTGTTGTTTTCACACAGAGGATGAACTGAGGGGCAGCATGAAAGCCCGGTGTAAAACAAATAAGGATTATTATGAACTCTGAATCATCCAAAGCTACTCTAAGAGAGTCCAAGAATAAAAATAAGACGACAGTCAGCGATGATATTTTTAATCCATGCATTCTTCCTGTTCTTGTCATTGTTTTCAATGATATATTACCCATAATGCAACTCCTCTGACTGGGGTCGCTAGTCTCAATCATAAACAAACGATGGATTACAAAGATTTTGCAGTTTTACTTCCTAAAACCGGCGTAACAATCACAGATGTGCAAAACTGTCAGAGGTCCCCTTTAACAAATAAAAACAAACCTCAGCTATCAGCAGCTAAATGTCGATGCGCGTTCCCCTCGATATTTTTAAAACCTCCGACTCATAATTAAACCAGCCTTAACTCGCCTGTGTTCCTGCGAGCTGACTCATATTTGCAGCTGCATACCAGCACAGGCAGGACCGGACCTGCCGAGCTGCTCCTGCCGCTCGCAGCTGTGAGCGTTACCTGAGTGGCCGTGATGATGGGGACTCCTCCGATGATCTCAGTTTTGTAGGAGACCTGTTTCACGGTTCCAAGCAGCTCCTGGGGAGTCTCTGCGTGGGTGTTGTGGCCCTCGCCAGGCTTTGGCACCTGAAAACAGAGCAAAAAGGCTCCACATCTCACTATTTTTAAGAGCTTGGGCTTTATTTCACCTTTTTTCTTAACTCTCTGAATGTTATTTATCATAGGAATTCACATTACATTAGCAATGCTAATTAAATAGAGATAAAAGCTATTAGGATCAGTTATTGGCTTTGGTCTTAAAGAGTGACGATGGTTATTTTCACACCTTGAACTGGAGCAGAGGTCTGAGTCTGACAGGAAGCTCATTCTGCAACCAGCATGTTACATATGTACCATTCCTTTAAAGGAGAGGTGCTCACAGCTTAAAATAACAAGCAGACACCAGAAATTAACTTTAAAATCAGTGCTGTTTTAGACTCCTTCCTGGACTCTGATAGATGGAAAAGGAATAAACGATAAAAGGATGGGTGGTGTGAATCTGCCACTCCCAGCTAATCATTTTTCAGTAAGCAGTGTTACTGCTGTGATGGGTATTACTTTTCCCACTATGCTCCCTCCACCCCTGTGATTTAATAACCTCGACTTTGTAGTTTAGCAGCCAATACTGTAACACCCTGCGTGTTAAGGCACTAAAGCCTCACAGGAAACATGACATTACACGTACAGGTGGTCTAAACTGTATGAGGACTGACCTGGTGACTAGTTATAGAGCTGTTGTTAGCCTAGTATAAGCACATCAGCACAGGGAAGACATGACGAGGATCGCTCTCAGTAGAAGCAGAGGTAAACACTGAAAACAGACTTCAGACTTCAGCCAGAGCGTCTGAGGTTATCCATCCACAGCATGGCGTCGGTCAGCCTATTCTAGCTGCTACTGAGACTGCACATAGTGGCATGACATCTGCTGGTGAAAACCACACTGTGGTGTAGTTTTGGCAGCAAGTGCGCCTTTCTGCTTAGCAGCCAGCTAATGCAGTAATCTAATGCAGGTGGCCTGCTGGGTTTTAGCGTGTACGACTGTCAGTTTTTACCACCAAAACTCGAAAGTCAAAATCAGGAGCAAAGTGATTTCAGTGGTTTTTAACATCTCCTGTGCTGACGTGGATGTACTCCGGAGAATAGCCCAAGGACCTTAGCGCTGGTATAAATGGTACAGAGCTGTGGCGACGTCACTGTTTGCACATAACCCGACCAATGCTGCGAGTCCTTTAGTGAGGCTAATGCACTTGCTGTTGTCGCCCTTGCAAAGGATGGTGCACACAAAAAGGAAAATGGCATCTGCTGACACAAGCGACGTCTCGGTGTCATTTCAGCTGGCCGTGCATCTCTACAGGACCCTCCATTTGCAACCCAACAGATTTTTGCCCGCCTGCTCAACTCAGCAGCGGCCAGCGCAGCACGTGCGTCGATATCGGCGCACGAGTTCGGAGATTCCTTGATTATAGAGAGGCAGGGAGTTTGAAAAGGTGAAAGTGTGCACAGAAAACTTGTCAGCTGACTGCAGACCACAGCAGCTGCAGGTGGCTTTAATGCTGTTGTGTCTTTACACGCTGCTACGCCTGCACTGATCTTTATCACAGTGGCCCGAGGCTGAAGACAGAGCGACACACAACAAGAGGACAAACAGGGTCAACGATGGATCTGTGTGTGTGTGTGTGTGTGTGTGTGTGTGTTGCTCACAGTAATCTTGATGGCATTGTTGAGAACACTGATCCATTCTACCAAATCCTGCTGGTCGTTGGCCTGTAGGTAAAACTTCCTCATTCCTGCATTTATAACTGTGAACGAATGAGAGGGAGAGAGAGGAATGTGTAAGGCTCGAAAGCACAAGAGGAAGAAGAGAAACGAGCTCCATGGGTATCTAAAAATATCGTCTTATTTCTGTTTCAGAGCCAGAGGATGTGTGTGTGCCATTATCCCATCCAGATGCAAATACACACACAGAGGTCAGGTCTTTGTCATTGTACGGTTTCCTCCTATTGAGTGACAAAGGCCTACTGTTTGACAGCAGAGGAACAACAAGTAGCAAGGGACAAAAGAGAGGAAATAAACCGCACAGATGAGGAAAAGAGGGAGGAAGGGAGTGAGAAAGAAAAGAGGTAGGGCAGAACGACGAGGAAGGAAGGAAACAAGGAAGGATTGAGGACAAAGGAGACTGGGAAGGAAGTGAGGAAGGAGTGGGGTCTGAGGGCTCTGTGCAGGCCGGTTGTGTTCTCGTACACAGCTGTTTGCACACAGGTACATTGTGATTTTGAAACAGGAAAGGGACAATCTGCTGCCACAAAGTTACAAGCATGCTATTGTTTAAAACGTCAGCGTGTTGGAGCACCGATAGTTCCTCTCACTGGAAACAAAGCCACACACAAACAGGTCAAAAGCAAAGCAAAGAGAAATGTATGTGGCCAGAGTCACTACGCAGGTAAAGAGGAAGGAGGCAGAGAGACGCAGTGCAGGGTGAGAGGGAATAAAGATGAACTTACCAAAGCAGAACTCTGCCTTTGGTCTTTGTTTGGTGGCATCATTGACCTTAGCGAGAGAGAAGAGTAAAGGGTGAATGTGTCAGCACAACCCACCAAAAACATGAACCCACTCATCTGTGATAATTCTATGCTGCTAATGGCAGAGTACGGGACGGATAAATCCTGGCACCGCTGTCATTTAGCCGATGTAAGGTGGACTTGTGGCTGGGACAAGACGAATGTGGCCTACAGAAAACCACACATTTGGGAAAAACTCAGGAAAACGACATCCATCCATCCATTCGCTTCCGCCTATCCTTTTCAGGGTCGCGGGGGGCGCTGGAGCCTATCCCAGCTGTCATAGGGCGAAAGGCGGGGTGCACCCTGGACAGGTCGCCAGTCTGTCGCAGGGCCAACACACAGGGACAAACAACCATTCACACTCACATTCACAGCTAGTGGCAATTTGGATTATCCAATTAACCTATCCCCACAAACTGCATGTCTTTGGATGGTGGGAGGAAGCCGGAGAGAACCCACGCAAACACGGGGAGAACATGCAAACTCCACACAGAAAGACCCCGGCCTGATGGTGGAATTGAACTCAGGACCTTCTTGCTGTGAGGCAACAGTGCTAACCACCGTGCTGCAAACGACATATCATACTATAAAGATGCTACACTCACAGCAGTGGTCTGAATCTTAGCTGTCAGACTCCACACGCTGAGGTTAATTATGGAGTTCCACAGGGTTCAGTGCTGGGACCAGTTCTGTTTACATTATACATGCTTCCCTTCAGCAGTATTATTACAAGGCACAGAAAACATTTTCACTTCTATGCCCATCTTAGAATAAGGTTTAACTTCCTGCTTCAAAATTCATATAAAAATGTGGTATCTAAACAGATGCTAACTCTGGATGGCATTACCTCGGCCTCCAGTAACACTTTGAGGAATCTCGGCGTTGTCCTTCAATGCACATATTGAAAAAACTGTAGGCTTGCTTTCTTGTATTTGTGCAACATCTCTAAAATTAGAAAAGTCCAATTTATTATTAATCGCTGGCTCTCTTCCACAGTGTATCGTCTGTCCTGTCTCCCTCACCTCACCCCCAACTGGTCGTGGCAGATGGCCGCCTCTCCCTGAGCCCTGTTCCTCTGGAGGTTTCTTCCTGTTCTGAAGCATCTATTTACTGTGTGACTTTCAAATGAATTTCTGAATTTATTCGGTTGTTGTGATATAACATTTCATTTTTTTGAGTTTAAAATCCGGCTGACGCCACAGGAATTCGACAGGCTTTAGGATAGAGTCATGAAAAGGAAGAGGCGATAATCCAGCAGATGTTCTGTTCAGTCTACAGCTGGTACCAAGAGAAATCACATGCCAAAATAACAACGGATTTTACAGATTTAAGCACGTTTGTACGCACAGAGAGTGCAGGTGAAACGGTGTGTGTGGAAGAGTGAGGACTAACCTTGGAGATGTAGGAAAGATTGAGAGAGCCCACATTTCCTGCACCTTTGGGCAGATTCTGAAGAGAAAAAGCACAAATGTACACAAATGTATAAGCATCAGCCATTCGTGATTGCATCGAGAAGACGTAGAACTAACAGAAGTGAACAAGGTCGTAGCGCTAGCATCACTGCTGCCTGCTATGATGGAAATCAACAACAGTATTTCCTGCGTTTATTTACAGATTTCACAACATGATATTTAAAAACATTAATTATTCTTTTTCTTAAATTTATGATCTTAAGAAGAGTTTGCTTTTTTCCCCTTTCAGTAATGTTCAGTAAAAATGACAAAATAACGTAAAAGACGATGATGTGGAGTCATAAGAGAGCTTAACTTCATCCAAAGAGTCAGATATGAATAAAAAAGATGGTCAGAACCGGTTTCAGTCTTCTCTGATCTCACAATACTTGTTATAAACATCTATGTGGGAAGATCATCTGGAAAATACCAAAGCTCTGTGCGCTGGCAGTCCGACCAGCTTTCTGCATGAGGATGCGACGAGTTTTAGAAATTCCCCAACAGTAGGAAATCTCAGTGCTATCGCTAACCTGTTTCTGTTCTGGTTCCCGTTTGTCTGCTTGGTTTCATGCAGAGGTGAGACTACTCAATCAGATTTCAGATTTGAACAGTGAAGCCAAGGAGGAAGTGCCCTAATCCTGCATTCTTTCTAAAGTAACCGTTGCTTAACAAAACCCTTTAATGAAGTATAAGGTGCAGAAAAGCCAAAGTGTAACGTCCTCATATGAGGGGGGAGGGTCTCAGGGGGCTGTACGGCTCCAGCGCCTCTGAAAAACACATCAGTGGTGTGATTCACGTGTCTGACATGTCCCTTCATCACAATGAGCTCGCACACAGAGGAGTTCATTTTGACTCACTCCCACACACACCATCCTGCTGCACAGCAGAGTGTGAAAGTGAATTCAAATGTATTCCCCGGTGCAACAGCGTCTACTTCCTCCTGTTGCAAAAAAGCAGTGGGCTTCAGAGTCACGGGCAGAGACGTCTGCAGCACCTTTTCAGGTAGTAGAAAAATGCAGAACAATACGAGAGCCGAGCTTCACGGTGTCAGCGCACGACAACAGAAAAATGCTGCTGTAGCATAAAGACTTTGATGCTTCATGCAGCTGATTCTTAAGGTGCATCTAAAATATGAGCTGTGCAACAATGTGATGGATTACATCCCTGAAGCGATTCAAGTCCCTGCATGATGATTTTCACGAGCTGTTTATTGCCACTTGGAGGTAAGAAAACCAAAGTCAATACCTGTAATGGCTTCTGAACTTCAAAATAAAAGGCCTACATTTATGTTCTTACTACACACCCCAAGACATCATGACCCAGACCTCAGATGAAAACACCTATAAAAACTGTTTCTTTTCAGATGATAAAGATGTTTTCAGCTCATAAACAGCCTTACCTGGGGGTTATCCATGTACCACAGCAGGCTGCCCTGCTCAGTGTCCAGGATGAAGTAACGGCGCAAGAACCTGCCGCTGTTCTCATTCTCCTCGATGTCCAGGAAGCCGCAGAAGCGATTCTGTCGGTCCACGTAAGGCATCGCAACCCCGACCAGCTCAGCCCGCTCTGGGGCATCACAGGAACTCTGCACACACATTTAGACACAAGTGTCAAGGCAGGTTAAAGGTGCTAGGTTTGGAATTTATGACTGATCTATGGCTGATCTATGACTAGTGAACAATGCACATTTCTTTACACTGCTGACTCAGTACAGACATACGGGTCTAATTAACAGTGGTTGGCAGCTTGGGTGTTTTTCTGTTTTTACAAAGTCTGTTGCTTTTCTGTTTTATCTTATTGCTAAACTTGTATCCCAAAAACATGTAGAGAAAGTGAAACAAGTGAAAGTTTGTGTTCCATTTTTCCAGTAAGGATGGGAAGACTGGTTTGCCTGCCAGATCTGGTTTTTCGTGACGTCCAGCTTCCAGTTTGCAGCTGAGTAGGTAAAAACTGACAGGAATGAGAATTAGCAAGTCTGACGTCACTCTGTAGTGGGAAGGAGTTGCTGCTTTAGGTGGAGGAGTTCAAGTATCTTGGGTTCCTGTTTGTGAGTGGGTGCTGCAGAGCTCAGTCCTTCAGCAGGAACTCATGGAGAGCTGCAACTCCTCCACAATAAAAGGAGCCAATTAAGTTGGTTTGGCCTGGTTCTGGAGGAGGTCTCTTCCTTCTAAAGGGGAGTTTTTTCTTTCTACTTTTGCCAAGTGCTTGCACATTTGGGGCGTTCTCATTTTTTCTTCTTCTTTGTATTACTGCATCGTCTTTACCTTTCCACATAAACTGCTCTCTCTGTGCACTCTCTGTCCCCAAAGTTTTTTTAATGTTTCTGAAGGGTCACTCTTCCAGTGGGAGTGGACTTTACTGGACTGCATGTTTCACCTGCTTTTAACTGTAACCTCAAAGTTTAATTTTAAATAAAAAACAATTACAGCAATTTACTGCCGGCTGCTAAGATTCATGTCTTTCAAAAGCCTCAGTCCCCTCCGAGTTTCTACTGGCAGGTAAGTCGCTGAAACGCCTGCAGCCTTTTCATAGCTAATGAAGCCCAGCATGAAGTTTTCCAGATAAGGAAGATAATACTAATCCAACCTTCACTTTCAGAATCTACTTTTTCTTCACCAGTTTCCTTCATGCATAGTGCATACCACTGTCTTTAAGTAGGGGAAACATGAACGCTCATTCCTGTGCAGAATCCTTTGTGCACCGGATTCCTTTCATACATAAATGACAGTTTTCTTCACATCAAATACACAACGTGTCATTGAAACATGCAGATGTAAAGTGTGGTTTGTCACACTAAAAACTTTCAGGCACGCACACACACACACACACACACACACACACACACACACACACACACACACCCTTGTCTTTCCATTACTTCAGAGGACATTCGATTGATTTACATTCAACAGACTGAACCTTAACTCTACTAATCCTAATCCAACCCTTACCCTAATGCTGCCAGGACTTCAGGATGAAAATTAATGATTTACATTACAGGGACTTGTCTTTTGTTTCCATAGAGGCTATGCAAACACATTCATGCCGTGACAATATGAGTAATACACACACACACACACACACACACACACACACACACACACACACACACACACACACACACACACACACACACACACACACACACACCCTAAGAGGTAAAAGACTATTGTTTTCCATTTCCAGCTCTGTGATTTACTCTCACACTGCAATGCCAGAATCAACATGTCTGCTGAAATCAATCATACAGACATTTATTTTGTGTCTTCACCCCAGAGCGGCTTCAAACCTCACCATGTATCAACATTTTCAATGACTGGTTTAATTGCCTTGAATGTCTGGTCCAAACTGAACTTCAACTTTGCTCCAGCCATCAGGAGTAACGAGATTTTTGCATTTCACGTTTCTTATGTCATGTCCAGCTTTGCTCAATTTTCCTTTAAAGCAGGAGGAAAAGCCAAACGTGTTCCCTTTCTTTCCAATTGCTGCCTGAGCATTTTGGCCAACAAAGAGTTTTAACACCCAGATTCAAGTTCAGATACCTGCAAAATTCTAGTTTAGCTACTCCCACGGGTGTTACAGTAAATACATATTATAAACATATTCTCACATTCCCAAGAAAAGGGAATATACAACATTAAGCCAAGTTACAATTACAATTAAATTATCTAATTGGTTTCCATCTGAAGATGATATATCTGACTTAAGTATTTCTAAAAAAAACACTAAACACGCAGTTCTGCTTTAACTTTGGACGTAAACAAAGATGAAAACTAACCTGCAGCACTTGAAAGGTTAGTGATGCCTGGTGACCTACAGAGCTATGGTTAGGCTAATATTCACATGTTAGCATCTAAAAAGCAGATAACAAAGATGGATGTTGAGAAAAAAAGATGTTAACGACCCACAAAAAACTCTCTAAACATAGTCCAACTGCTAACTTAATTTAGTACTTGAGTAAACATTTTCCTGAAGAGTTTAAGGCTTCAATCGCTACAACAATGATGTTCGTTTTGTCATTTCTGCAGACTTAAACAGGCAATAAGGCCGGGCATGCTTCAGGGGACCGACCCCCAGATGGTGTCCAAGGAACAATGGTGTGACTTCAGACAAGAGTAGGTGAGCCTTGAATTTTTTGACAGCCATATATCACATGCTGTATTCTGCATAATGTACTGTACTGTATCAGTACTTTATACACAGTCACTTCCCCTAAAATACTGCTTTAAAAAAATGTGTGTCAAAGGAAAACCACAGCCCATTCCCATTATTGCACAATGGTGGGAATTATTAGAACATAACACATCAAAGGCCCTGATTGACAATAAAAGGGAAATAGATCATTTTCTTAAATGGAAAACTGCAATTTGCCAGTGCAGCTAACAAAGCGACTGACTAAGAAGTGGGGGGAAAGCTAAAGCTACTGGAAGCTGGAGTGGGGATGTGTTATCTGGGTAATGCTAACATAGCGCCGAACAAACTAAACAGCCAGTCTGAAAACAAACATTCCCTCTGAGACAAACTTGGTCTAGTCAAGTCTGAAGCAGACGCTGCAGGACTGGTCCACTGAGCTGTGTCTGATAAGCCGTCGGAGGCAACCTTTATGCTAATGCGTTGGCATAAAAGAGTCGTGCACGGTCAAGAAACCACAAAAGACAATCAAAAGAACAACTGATGGCACGCTAGATGACTCTGATGTTATTTTGAGCAGAAAACAGGTGTGGCTTCAAATTAGGGCAGACAGTTTGCTGTGGCTTGTGCACAAAAAGCCTGAAAACCACTGCTTCAGGGTGTGACTACCCTGTCGCTGACGAGTCACCGCTGTAAGAGTGTGCAATTTCCTCAGTGTCTCAGGCACACCCACCCATCATGGGATGAGTAAAATTTGGTCCGTAAAAGCAGACTTTAAGCCAAAAAAACAGCAGAAGCAGGTTAGAAGTTTCACAGGGAGGCGGCTCGCTGTCACAGAGCTCAACTTTGTGGTTTTCATTTTCAATTTCAAAGTGAAAAAATCCTGTTGGAACAGTTCAGAGCACCGCCGAAGGATGAATATATCTTACACCTGATTTCATGCCTTTAGATTTCTTCAACTTTCTTTAAATTTGGTGAAAATGCCTAAACAATGACAAACTTGTATGAATATTAGTTTAATGTACACGGTTGACAGTGAGGTGATGCTACAGTTTTAAGGGGGAATGAATCTTGAATGATCTTACAGTTTTAAGATCTCTATTGACTTAGAGATCAATAGAAAACATGAAGCCATGAGAGTTTTAGAATAGCACAAAAATCAGAAAAACAACTAAAAATTAGCTTTTTTTTCCACTTTAACCTTTTGTTTGATTAAAGGAAAATAACATAACGCAGGAGTTGCTGAAAGACAGAAAGCTAGCAAAGGTACGGGAATGCAAATTTAGAACACAATAAGTGTGAATGAATGTTAGCAATGCAAGTCCATCCATTCATTTTCTTCCACCTACCCTGGTCTGAGTTGTACAGCAGATAAGTGGCAGACACTCATAAGGTTCTCTTTCTAAAAAGTCTCTAAGAGCTTCATACTGTTGCCTTTCCTTCCTCAGCTAACAGGGGAAGTATTGGTGTCACCAGTTAGGACTGTTTGGATGAGTGTTAAAAAACACAAACGCAGTTCCTCGAATTTTCACTTTGAATTACTTGAGCAAAAAAAGATTTGGGTTATTTTTGGAAATGTGCAAATATTCAGCACACGAGTAGAGAAGGAGTAAAACAAACTGGGATCAGGTAAAAGAAACGGCTCAGTGCAAAAGTCTCGAGACACCCCTCATGCTTCTTACAATGTCTTCAGCCATCTGTGAAACACAGTGAAGGCTCTGTAACAGTTTGACGGCAGCTTTGTCAAAACTGATGGAATTATGTAATCCCATTACTGGAACTGAAGAGCTCTGAATGTTCTTGGAGAAGCCTGGGGAGATATTCCCGAAGACTACTTAAAGAAGGGACAAGAAAGCCGCCTCAGAGAGTTCAGACTGTGTTAAATAATAAAAGAGGTCATACCACATGTTGACTTTCACTTGTCATTCATTCATGCAAGCTCTCAAATTCAACAATGGCAGATGCAAAGCTTCAAAACCATAATCCACAGACCAGTAAGTGATGTCACGGTGGCTATTTTAAGTCCACGGTTTTTCCGGCTCAGCAGCTCCTCAGTGATTGAAATCTTAAACACCAAAAAACCCAGTGACACTCAGGTAACTCCCCCTTCATTCGTTAAACTAGCACAAATTACAGAGAATTAATTGTTCTGTGTTAAATCTGTGTTGTACTCTGAAACCCTACACTGTAAATAGAAATATAAGCAGATGATGCATCTCCATCGAATTATTCCACTGTCCAAACTACTAGAAGAGAATGGATCGACTTGAAGGCAGCAATTCTACCACCAACTAGTGTTTTGGTGCCAACACAGCTTTTCCTTTCTTATTATTTTGCATATTTATAACTACATAGTAAGTATTGGGCGATCGTGGCTCAGGAGTTGTCAGTTCATCTTGTGATCGGAAGGTTGCCGGTTCGAGCCCCGGCTCGGACAGTCTCGGTCGTTGTGTCCTTGGGCAAGACACTTCACCTACCGCCTACTGGTGTTGGCAGAGGGGCCGATGGCGCGATATGGCAGCCTCGCCTCTGTCAGTCTGCCCCAGGGCAGCTGTGGCTACACCTGTAGCCTCCACCAGTGTGTGAATGTGAGAGAAAAGGGCTATATAAATGCAATCCATTATGATTATTATTATTATTATTATTATTGGAGCTATTTGCTTAACAGTATTCACATTTATAAGGTCTACAACTGAAAATTATTAAGCCCCTAATGATGATTGTCGTAAAAAAAGAGTGTGCAACACCCTCGGCCTCAGCTAGCTGTCTATTGGACAAAGTAATTAGCTCGCTCTGAATTAGCAGGTAGATTTGTTAGCTAAGCGTTTCTTATTAATTAATAAAATACTGATATTTGGTGTCCCTGTATTGATACTATAGCTGTGTTCTATATGACAGGAAGAGCAAACAGTACATGGAAATTACTGATGGAGGTTAAACAGCAGCTTTAAAATCCTGACCCAAGATTCTTTTTTAAATCCTCCACAACGATATTTTTCACTTTCAGTTTTACGACGTGCAGAAGGCTTTCTGTTGAGATCACAAGGTTGATGTACTGTTACTGTAAACTTGTTAAGAAGTTACATTCAACTGCTACTTCAAGTTCTCAGGGGAAAACACGGCTATTCGCTTGTTCTCACATCTGACTGATGATGTCACAGTACATACTGCTGACCTGATGACCCCTAACTTTGACTTTAAAACTTCTGTGCTTATATAGGACTATAATTTTTGATTAAGCAACAGAATAGACTAGAATGAATGTTTTTGTCATCGTACAGGTGTACAATGAACATCTGCCCGAGTGATGCATTCAAATATGGCACATCAAATAAAAACTTTATACAGACCCTACAAAGACTTCCTTTATGAAACAAATAAAATACATGTATAAATAAAAGAATGTAATAATTTAAAGTAAAGGGAAAATAAAAAGTATAAATTAAAATACACACAAAGGAAGGACAAGAAGTGCACTCGATTGGACACTCTTATCGATATTCCACAGAAAGCTCTGAGTCTAAATACTCGTTTCACGACCTGAACAATTATTCAGAACAAAAAATTATTCACTTCTTCTCGTGTAAGAACATTTGCATGAAGCCACAGGGCAGCACGTAAGCCTAAAAATACCTCCTAATCTTTTTAATACTAATTTTCTACATTGTATTTATTTCAGATCAGGTATTCTGATTTCCTCTGGGCCTTCAATATATAATAACTTGTTTATCAAAAAAGATGGAAAAACTAAAACAAACAAAACAGCCAAAATGAGCTGAAATCAAACAAATAGTAAAACAAGAAACTAAAGTAAATTAAACATTAATAAAGTTAAAGACAGAAAAAGGAAAAATAAAACATAAAGGACAAAATAAATCTGAAAACACGATGTAAGAGCTGAATAACATAAGTAGCACAAATATTAAAAATCAAGTACACTAATATATAAGTAGTGTTCTTGGTCCCTGTGCCACCCTATGAGAATCCTACAGTCGCTCCTGGTAATATATGAACCTTTTACAGACAAAGCTGAATAAACCCTGATTTTACAGCTCTTTCACCTCATGAATCAGATCAACCTGGATCAGTTAAGGTGTTTCTGCTGTGAATCCGCTGCTTTTCATTTCCCGTGTTTGGTACAGATATAATACTCACGGTGGTAAATATACCTATTAAACTGTCACCAGTGCTCAATTCCTCCCCGTGGAGCTCAAACTGTAGTCACAGGCCTAAAAACATCGACCCATTTCCTCTCCCGCCTACATTAACCGTCTCTCCGACAGCCTGTGGCCCTGAACCAGGCCGCTGCTGCCCGGGTAAACCATCCCTACAAACACGGTCTGACCGTCTGGAGGCAGGAAAAGCGACGGATTTCAGGTTTACTTACACAGTCCGGCTCAGTCCGAGTCCAGTGTGGCAGCTGTCCGGCACCAGCGTCAAGTTAAACCACAATAAACCCACACTGCTTCCGCTTACAGCCTTTAGAAATAAAAGCTTCTGCTGACGACCGCGTTACGTCCGTCTGGACTTCAAAATAAAGTAAATAAAGTAAATAAAGTAAACGTTTGCTTTAATTTTCTTTCTTTTGTCTGAGAATAATTTTGCTCTCTTTTTAAATTGAGCCTTTCCTACTCGATTGTATGGGATTACATTCAGTTTTATTATCTAAACTTAAATTCTTAAATTATTATTATTATTATTTTTTAATACTGATGAGATATTTTATTTTGTAATTGTGTTTTATTGCCTTTTTATTAATTTTTTGTTACTGTTTTCTTCACTGTTTTAGTTCCTGTAACACAGACAGCTGATGTCATCTTACCTCATTGAAAACCTTGATGATGAGTTTAATGCACAAAGTTTAAATGAAACAATTTTTCTAATTTATGGGGGAAATGTATTTTATGTAAAGGGTGCTAATGGGGAGGCTAATTCATGTTTTCCTAGTTTACAGTGATTATGGGGGAAAATCTGCTCAAACACTGTTTTGCCAAATGTCAAATTTCTGCTGTAAAGAAGAAAAACCTTAAACTATGTCATATTTTATTCACATTTATTTTTGAAATAGCAATACAGTCCAAGACAGACAAGTGAATGAATCAACATAGGTCTACATTCCTTTCTTTATTAAAATTTTCACATATTGTTTCCAGTGCTCATAATTCATAGAAACATATAAATGTAGTCCGAATTTTGTCTGAATGGTCACATTTCTGCTTTTATTTTGAAGGGAGCATAGATGTGACACATTCCTACTGTTGGCAGCTTGATCATGTTGCAGATTTCCAGCCAATCAACTGAGATGAAGTTTTTTTCCCTCCTCGTCTCTCGCTCTCTTTGCAAAGGATTATGGTAGATGCACAGAAACAATAACAGAGCTGTAAGCACGGAGGCCTGTGCAGCAGGATGTCAGCAGGTCAGCTGAAGGACAGCGAGCACAGAGTCTGCGACGTGCTTAAGAGGGGCTCTTCAGCAGGATGTATTTATCCAGATCTATGTGCACAAGGAAACGTTTCAAGCTGTGATATTACAATCCTGAGGCCTGGAACTAATGACTGTTTGTTTTAATGTTTTATGTTACTGCAAACATCCAAAGTAAATGCATACCCCACATGATCTGGTATACCATTTCATACACAACCAGGGGACTTCCCAGAGCCCGCGACTGGCCTTAAGTGTGTGTGGGTGTTGTTTCATTTGTTTGCTCGTGTGGATAGTCTCTTTGTGAGGACGATGAGGAGGAGGAAGAAAACAAAACCAACACACACACACACACACACACACACACACACACACACACACACAGGACGGAGCCGAATAAACAGGTGGGCGAACAAACGTGCAAACACACACAGGCAGGCGGTGTTTACAGTCACCTCTCTCAGACCTGATTGTCTTCATTTGTCTAAACTAAAGGCTGCGAGCACTTCTAATAAAAACACTCCCTTCTACACAACATCTTCTTATGAACTGAACATAACATGTTTGGACGGGCTGCCAGGAGAAAACATCTGCTGTCTAAAAAGAGCACACAGCACCTATAAGCACAGTGGAGCAGGCATGATGATTTGGGCACTCATTTGACCATGAACTCGTCTGCATAACAAATTATTCTTGAGGCAAATGTGAGGCCACCTGCTTCACAGCTAAATGAGGCCAAAATGAGGTCATGAAAGCAGAGCAGCAAGTCTACAAGAACATGGCAGAAAAAGAACTGATGTGGTGCAACCTTCAGAGAGCTGTGCATAAACGAACACTGAAAACCTCTTTGAAGTCAAGCAGTGTGAGACAAAATTCCTCCACAGCAACAAAGTCGTGCAGACATCAATGACTTTGACTTACTGCTGCTGAAGGAGCCTCTACAAGCTGCTGAGCTGTGGGTTGTATTTCGTTTTTCACAGCACTGCAGAGAGACCTGTGAAAGTTTGACCACACATGAACTCTAAGCCTCAAACCAACGACAGGTAACATTAAGACACAATCATCGCTTCATTGCTCAACTGTGCATTTTGTGCTCCCACCCCAAATATCCAAAATTTTTATTTTTCACTGATTTTTTAAATGCAACTCTGCTCAATATATTCTTTTTTTTTTGCATTTTTTAATATTTTCCTTTATATGCTATTAGTATGAGAAGCTGTCACAATGCACATCTCTACCCCTGAAACACACTGACAGAAACTGAGACATCAGCAGCTCCAAAATGAAGGAAAAATAAAAAGGCTGAAGGCAGAAGAACAAGACGATGAAGCAGAAATAGATTATTTGTAAATTCTGACATCTAGTGGTGAGAGACTAGAATCACAGTGACGAAATGCCTTTTCTTTTCTTTCACATCTACGGCTGGAAGTGTTGCAAAACTGACCCAAACTTCCCCGAGACTCCTGCTCAATCACAGCATAGAATAGCTAAAAGCTTTCTTTGAGCTCACTCACTCTGTGGCAACATGACTGCAGTGATAAATCCATCACTAAGGCCTAACAGGAGGATGTACCTGTGTATATCTGTGTGGAAGGATGTGTGAGGGGGAAAACATGTATTTAGAACCACTTTCAGGTCGATCAACATTCCTGCCTTCACCTACAGCACAGCCACAGACTGTAAATAGTGACTGAAAGCCTGACAGTCATTGAAGAGGCCCACAGGGTAGAGCCTCGTGTCCAGCTGGGAGGAGCAGACCTACAACCTGGGAATGCCTCTGTGTCCTGAATGTTGTTCGGTATGTTTCAGCTGCTGATATTATGGGTTTTCAGCCACTATGTATGTGTTTTACCACCTATTAAAAGGGCCCAAACAAGGCTTTCCATGTCACTTTTTGTCCAGAAGCCTAATATTTCCAGCTCTGAGGGTCTTAAAATCAAACTTTAACAGAGAATAGGTTGCATAGTTAGCCAAAAAAACAAAAAAACAAAATCGATATTGGTTCACATCATAAAAGCCAGGAGCAGAGATTCATTTATTCAGATAGTTTTGCTTCCTTTGGTAAAAGCAGTCACTAACACTATGATCCAGCTCCAGTGTAACAAAGCAGTTTGTGAAATATTTGACGTGGACACTGAACACCTCCCACTTCCTGTTCATGCTGTACCTCATTTTCTTCACATAAAAGCTATTGTAATAAAACAAACAGGCTGCCTGTGAGTGTGATGTTTTGCTTCGTGACCAAGCTGTCTTTGTTAGTTTAGTGTTTTGGTTTTTTTTTGACAAATGGTTATTCTGTAACTAAAAGTTTCTTTGTATGCAGACGATGATTTATTATATGTCAGTTTCAGCCCTTAGATGTTTGTTCTGTCGGCTGTTAGCAGACTGACTGTATTGCCCAGAATCCTCTATTTTAATCTCTTTAAGAAAGTGAGTTGATTGGGTGGTAAGTCATTTGGCTGCACTCATCTTTCTCTTTGTCTGTCTGCTGAATGTCAAAGGCCTAATTGTTTTTAAAGAAGCCACTGCCAGCGCTGCTGCCAGCTGCTGTGCCAGCTTATTCTTCAGAGCTGTGTGAAGCCTGAACTCTCCAGGTGTCACTGCAAAGCTCTGCCAGGTTCTCAACAACCAGCTCCTGCTCAGGGAGCGTTTGGCAACAGCGCGAAGATCTGAAATCTGTTTATTGTCAGAATATCAAACCCCCACCTCCTCCTGGTACAGTAACTTTTGGTCTGAAGGCTGGCAGGAAGGCTGATGCTGGCACAGGGGCCACAGCATGCCACTCAGGGACTTCATCCAGGCTTAGTGCTCCTCAGTAACTGTTGGAAAGATTTTTCAGGGTCGCTGCCAACATGACCTGAGTGGCCCGGAGAAACAGACAGCCACAGCGGGGTGCATGTCAACAAGTACTGGGACATCCATCCATCTCTGATGTTGTCCCCCCATCTCTCTTCAAAAACTAGTTTTTCACAAAGCATTCAAATGCAAAATTCTCATTTGGTGCTCAAAAATAATCATTCTGCATCTTAATCTGGGCCGCATCCATGTTATGGACATTATGATTTGAATCTTTGGCCATATTTAATACAGACATCCACCATCAGAGGTGTACACAGAATATGAGGAGAAGCAGAACAGATCACATTCAGTGACACATAATGGAGGCACGGCTTCAACTTCGTGGAAAAATTTTGCTTCTTGAAAATTCTTGTTTGCTTTATGGTAATACATCTATGGTGTAATGCAGTAGCATGTAACATGTAGCCTGCTGGGTGTGTGTGAGGCAGGTCTGACTTAGCGTTAGTTAGGAACATACCGGATAGCCCAGTTTTTTGCCTCCTCCACACCTTCCTCCTTTTAAAGTGAAGTTGAGTCAGCATACCTGCAAGCTTTGTGTTCAAGCTGAAACACTTTCCACTTTAACATCTCCCACGTGTTTCTGCACATGCAGCAACCAAAGGGAAGCATCTTCAGCTCCCATAATTTGGCTTTTTTCAAGCAAAACAAACCATGTCAGACATCAGAGCAGCAGAGCGTGTCTGCAGACAGCATGCTCGCTTCTTAGAAATGCCACTGTACTGCAATTTATTGAAATGACACCAGGGGGTGCGCTGTGAGATGGACAAAATAAATATGTGGAACAAAGCTCCTCAAACTGTG
The DNA here is from genome assembly GCF_057382275.1 of Copadichromis virginalis. Classification (NCBI taxonomy): domain Eukaryota; kingdom Metazoa; phylum Chordata; class Actinopteri; order Cichliformes; family Cichlidae; genus Copadichromis; species Copadichromis virginalis. The sequence continues at coordinate 30,160,252 of NC_140625.1, forward strand.
TGCTCAGCCCCACCGACATGCAGCAGGTGAGGCAAAGACAACCAGGGAGAAAAATAGGAAGTCATTGTGTATTTAAGTTCAATAAAGGAGATTTTTGTGGCAAACTAACCAAAAAGGAGTTTTCTTACACTTATTGAGATGAAAACTTTACAGCTAAAACGTCTTGATGCATTCTCAACCATCCAGGTAAGTAGATCCCAGAAGGTTGATTCTGTTCAACCTTTGGAGATTTACAGCTGAAACAAACATATTTAAAGCCTGAATAGTTTCTTTCTGCAGCTTCGCCTGGATACTGAAGTTAAGTGCGTGGTCTCTTTGACTGACAGGTGTTCTGACACAGCTTGGACCTCTCCAATGTGCTCGTGCCGCTTGGAGCATTTCTTTAAAGGAATTCTGTGGCGTACAGAAGCTTCCAGTTTTAGAGAGTGCACTTTTCTTATTTATTACTCCGTTACTTTGCACTGATTAGCAGACATCTGTGTTTATGGAAGAAGCTGAACTTATCAGTCCGCTCTCTCATCCAAGAGATGCTGTAGATCTCATGATCTCATTTAACGGATCTACAGCATGCTCACACATGCCGCTGGTGTCTGTGCATGACTGAAAGCTAAGAGCATGTGGAAGGTGCAAGCACCTGCAGTTTCCAGAGAGCGGTGTAAGAGAAGTCTCTGGAGTGTTACAGTTATTTGACAGAGCTCCACCCACTCTGGCTCACCTGACAAACACGACTATCAGGAAACACGACTTCTTGACAGTAAAGGGAAGGAAAGCGTCACCTTTACACTGACGCGCTGAGCAGCAGCAAGAATACCGGGAGCACTGGGATCTTACAAATTAAGAACGCTTGAAGGAAAGATTTTGCCGAAGACTTGTTGGGAAGGTTTTGGCACTGCCTCCTCCCTGCTGTCCGTCTCTGCCAGGTGTCTTTGTCGCTGAGGGGAAAATGGCTTTCCGTTCAGAGGAGGATTTATGCTGCCCTGCCTGTCATGACATTTTTAAAGATCCCGTCCTCCTCTTGTGTAGCCACAGCTTCTGTAAAGCCTGTCTGCAGAGCTGGTGGAAAGAGAAGCAAATCAAAGAGTGCCTGGTTTGTCGGACAGTGTGCGAGTGGAGTGATCCACCTTGTAACCGGGCACTGAAGAACCTCTGTGAGGGATTTTTGCAGAGTCAGAGAGCTTCATCGGGGTCTGACAGTCTCTGCAGTCTGCACTCTGAAAAGCTCAAACTCTTCTGTCTGGACCATGAGCAGCCCGCGTGTATCATCTGTCGGGATGCAAAAATCCACGCCGACCATCAGTTCAGACCCATTGATGAAGTTGCACAGGAACACAGAGAGGAGCTTCACACGTTCCTGAACCCTCTGCAGCACAAGCTGAAGCTTTTTAATGAAGTTAAAGTGAACTTACATCAAACAGCAGAGCACATTAAAGTGCAGGCTCTGCAGATAGAAAGGAGGCTTAAGGAGCAGTTTAAGAAGCTTCACCAGTTCCTAGAGGAGGAAGAGGAGGAACGGATGTTAGCTCTGCGGGAGGAAGAGGCGCAGAAGAGCCAAGTGATGAAGGAGAAGATGGAGGCTCTGTGTAGGGAGATGGCGAATCTTTCAGACACAGTCAGAGCCACAGAGGAGCACCTCAGAGCTGGAGATCCATCCTTCCTGAGGACCTACAAGGCTGTGGTGGAAAGAGTCCAGCAGCACCCCCAGCTGGATGATCCACAGCTGGGCTCAGGAGCATTGATAGATGTGGCCAAACACCTGGGCAACCTGACCTTCAACATCTGGAATAAGATGACAGACATGGTCTCCTACAGTCCTGTGATTCTGGATCCAAATTCAGCCAATCCAGAGCTCATTCTGTCTGAAGATCTGACTGGCGTGAGGCACGGAAAGAGAAGGCTCCTTCCAGAAAACCCGGAGAGGTTTGAATTCTGGGATTCTGTCCTGGGCTCTGAGGGCTTTAACTCGGGAACTCACAGCTGGGACGTGGAGGTTGGAGACAACAAGGACTGGGAGGTTGGGGTGATAGCAGAGTCTATGTGCAGGAGAGAATTTGTGGGCTCCACAGTGTGGAGCGTAGAATGCAGCCATGCCGGATACAGAGCGTTCTCCCCAACCAACAAATACATCGCTCTCTCCATCACAGAGAAGGTCAAGAAGGTCAGAGTTCATCTGGACTGGGACGAAGGGAAGCTGTCTTTTTTGGAGCCTGATACAAACACACACATTCACACTTTCACACACATATTCACTGAAAAACTGTGCCCCTATCTTTGCACCAGGAACCCACAGCTTCTGAAAATAGTGCCTGTAAAAGTGTGTGTGAGAAAGCTGACAGATCAGGAGGAGTGAAGTTACGGCTAGCTGGGCTTTAACCATGTAAGAGCACAGCTTTAATCACAGATTAGAAACAGGACAGATGGAGGCACAGTCACGATTACACAAATCTGGCATCCTTCGTCAACGTGCTCATAGCCCGAAATGGTTTCATAAAGCCTTGTCAGGGCGCGTTGTTACTGTGTAAATACTGCTGCTCTTCAGTTTGCACATGCTGGCAAGCTGAAGTGCAAATATACACTATATACACTGTGCTACCTTAGTTGACATTTCGTAGTTTGCTACCAGGAGTGTTTCCAGGATTGTTCAGTGACCAGAACTGGAGCAGAAAACAGACTCGTGCAGATGATAAGAAGTGTAGTCAATAACATTTTACAATGACTCTTTACCTAAGCAAAAGTAATAGTAGTACAAAAGTTTAAGCAGCAGATGATTTTACCAACGTCTATATGAATGTGAAGCTTTGTCCCCCACAACACAGCACAATAATTTAATAGATCTATATTTTAAAATTTGAAAAATAAGAATTAGCTTAAGCTTTAAGTGTAGAATATAATGGTTGTAAGTAGAATGAAATAGTAAATAGTATTTAAATAAGTTTCCCGTCACACAGGCCTAAAGTCAGTGAGCCCCTGGGTTGTTCACGAGTGGCTTACAAACTTTGCTGGCACGAAAGTGTTTTTTAAAGAAGTGCATGGAGCTGCACCAGGATCTCCTCTAAATTGTTTGATCATAGCAGGTTGCCGCGGTAACCAGTAGTTTCCATAGAGAAGGCCAAATGTTCTGCCAACTCTCACACTTTTACTAAAGTTTTACTAAAGCTCGGAGAGTAAGTGTGAAGTTTTTGTGTCCTTAATGCAAACTCTAGTTAACAGCAGCAGTCTGCCAGCGACCGCAGCAACAACACGGAGAGCTCTGTTGCAGAACTGTCTGCTACCAATTTCACCTGGTGACAGCCAGAAGGTCGAGCAACCAGGTGAAACTGGTACAGGTGAAAACACGAGAAAATAAGGAAAACTAGAACAAGAATCATACAAAGGTATTAATTAAGGAACGTTTCTTCACTTTGACAGATTGTAATTGCTTAACAAGTGTGAATGTGTGTGTGAATGGGTGAATGACTGATTGTAGTGTAAAGCGCTTTGGGGTCCTCAGGGACTAAGTAAAGCACTATACAAATACAGGCCATTTACCATCACTCTCCAAATGGTCGGAGAATACAGATTTTTCCCTAGCAACCAGAGGTTGCCAGCGGGTCTCTAGGCCTGTGTGATTGAGGCCTAAAAGCACTGAGTTAAATTCCACACTACTATTCAGTGGTGTAAGATTAACAGTAGCCCGGCAGCATGGGTGTGGGTGGCATGGGCACAAATTATATTTCCAGGTGAGCCGGTGACACCCTCTGTGGAAACACTGCTGACACAACACAGCACCAAGTGCGACAGCCTTCAAAAGGAGCAGAGACCTTTCAACAATAACTGTATACTGATGATGGCCCTGATATTCTCCAAGGAAGTTCCAGTAACTTGAAGAGGTTAAAGCAGAAGCAGCACTCGGAGTTTAAAGTGTTGATGAAACGAGTAAGTAAAGGATTTGTTCAGTGCACTTCCAGCGTCGCTGGAACTTTATACTCTTCAGACTCTGTGCTCGACTCCCTGCACCAGCAGGTGAAGTTGTGCCGAAAACATCTATTGAACTTCATTAATTTTGGAAAAGCAAAAAGAGAGGCTTCTCCATTCTGTGACAACAACACCGTAGAACTGAAAATCCAATAGTCCCATGTTTTGGGTCACCACAGAGGAAATGCTCATTACAAATTAATGCAAGGTTGTTTGAAGTGATTATTTTTAATCTTTGATAAAGCATCCTTTCCTGATGGGAGGGGTCTCTTCCTGGATGACAATACAGTTCACATAGAGCTCAGTGATCATATGCTGTGACCTTGATCGTCAAAGCACCAAATGGGGGACCAGAAGCAGCGAATCTTCTTAAGACTCTTTTATTTGTCATCGTTCTGTCTGTTCCTCAAAGAGACACTCATCACCATCACGAATATGGATTTTGACACAATTATATGAAGTATAACTACCATCTAGTGTTCAGTTGTTTCATCATCTTAATGTTTCTTTTTTGATGCTATCATTAATCTTATGTAATCTTTTTGATTTTCAGGGCATATCACATAATCAAAGTAGCGCTCAACAGTCCAGAATACAAACACAAAGATGCTGCTTCATGTTCTGAGATGTTATTCTTTCTATCGTGTTTGATGGATTTAGAGAGAAGAGAAGAGTGTGTTATATTTTATTGATAAGGGGAAGCTTGTCTTTGAAACAGTGGACAAATTGTCACACAGTGTAGCTTTTCCATTTAGAGACAGGACATTACCCCCTCCACCCAGCACAGGTGTGACAGTGGCATTGTTTTCCTCCAGCTAACGAGTTTCAAGCCTCTAACAAGTAACGTGGAGACTGCTGTGGCCTCAGTCTGGTTGATCGATACCACTCTCTCATGTGGGACTGCACCACGGGACACAACAGAGGATATTGAATATTTCCATCCAGAACTGGGTCAGTTTGGGTTACAGCTGTTGCATGAAACACACAACAGAGGAACTATTTGTGTTGCACAACAAATGATTTTGACTTTAAATGTAATCTTGCCAAATGTTGTACCTTAAATGAACACTTTGAAAATATTTATAAGACCTGTATAAATCACAGTAGGGATCTGTTTACAGAAGGCAACACTGCTGCTTGTTCGACGCTGGTTTGTGTATTATTTATGTGAACGGCTAAACAAGGTGCACTAATGGATTTGAGTATTTTTGCATTGATTCTGTTGCTTTTTATTTAAAAGCTGATGAACAGCCTGGTGAACAGTGGAAGATTGCTTTTTCAGTAAACTGCTCATCGTGTATATCACTGTGGTTTTTCTTTTTTAAACTGTGACTACCAAGTAAACAAAAAGTACAGTAGTTTTGCATTTTCAGTGAATTATTAACAATAAGTTACTAACAATACGTTAGTAATTCACTAGATTGCTTTAAATTATTAACTTGGTGATTCTTGAACTCATTTGGATTTTTTTGCAGACTTTAAAAGCCTCTACAATTATTTGTGTCGCATTTAGTGTCTACAATAGTGAATTTTGCGAGTTTACCTGAACGCAGCATTTGAAACGATAAGATTCATGAAGCCACTTGTGTGAAGTTTGAAACGTAACGTAAAGCAGTTCCGCTTAATGTAAAAAATGTAAAATTGGACAAAAAACTTCGCTTTTACAGAAACTTAGCAAAATAATAAATCCGCGTCACAGTGAATAATATATAGACGAATAGTTCACCATTAAATCCACATTTTCGAATTGCTCCGTCTTTACAAAAGCGTTCAGATCAGTTACTTTTAAAGGAAATTACGTTCACATGCGCCAATTTTACGCTTTTACTTTGAAATGTCGGCCGCGTGACTTTCGGTTACAGTATTTTCGCGGCTAGCTTGACACCGCGGGGGAGTCCAATGGAAGCCTTCGTCGCAGCCCGGAGGAGACAATCGAGTGAGATTTAACTCGAAAGCAGAGCTGATTTCATTAGATGGATCTTTAAAGGGCTTCTTTTCTCAACAGCCTTGGTCTGTGGTTTGTCACATTCGGTTTCAAACTCACCGATCGGCCTCTAACGGCGTCCGTTCGGCCTTGTTTATACTGTGCAGGGCTGCTTGAATCGGGGAAGCAGGCCCGGCTCTCCTGTGCCCGTTTAACGGCTGTCCTGCTGCTGGAGCGTGTTTTGTGCGGATCGGCCCTTTAGCTCACCAAGTAAGTGAAAATACCAGAAAACAGACAGCGCCAGTTTTAATGCAGGATATTCTCTGAGTTTTTCTTTTGGAGTTTCGACGTAACGCCATGTCAGTTTTTAGTTATTGTTAGCCATTAGCCTCGAGCTAACTCCGCTCTCTGTGTTGAGCTTACTGGTTATGCTAACGGCTGACACTCGACTTGCTTGAATACCAACTTCAGGGATGTAGAAGAGCTCTCACCGCGCATTTAAATGGAAACCCAGTCTGCTCTACGTGATATCCACTTGTAAAATTTGTTATGTTTTCATTAATATTTATGCTAGCGACCAACCTGTGCAGAAAGCTGCAAATGAGCACGGTTAGCATGGTGCTAAGCTAAGGGTAGCCTTGTTTTGTATAACCAGCTGGCTGAGAAGTACTCCGGCTGTTAGCTGGCACTTCTGCCCTGTGTTAACCTAAGAATAAACGACTTTCTTTTTCAAAAAATATGTTTTTTTAATTGTCAGTTTGCCTGTAAATAAAATTAAAAAAAGCAGAGCTTCATTTTACAGATGTTGATTGATTCTGTGTATTTCTCTTGGCGGCTCCGGATCAAGTTGTAAATTACATTTAGAGAATCACATACATGTTCGTCTCGCCTAAGATGCCCTCTCTTTCTACTCCTTGGTCCTCCTCTTTCAGAGAATATGACCCAGATGCAACAATGACATCTAGATTTGGTAAAACCTACAGCCGCAAGGGTGGTGAGGGCACGTCCAAGTTTGACGAAGTTCTCTCCACCAAGAGAGGCACCCTGAGCACCAAATGGGGTGACACCACCTACAAGGCCAAGGTGGGCTCAAAGCGTGCTGGCGCTCCCAAGAATGACTCAGTCCTGGAGGTGTATAAGAGGCCCCGTCCATGCGGGGAAGGTTTGGATGACCCGTTTGGGTTTGACAGTGATGAGGAATCCAAGCCCGTGTCGTCCCGGAGCGGGAGCAAGTCGTCTCCCGCCAAGCCAGCCTCAGCAGAGCCGCCCCAGGCAGAACGACCTGGGGTGTCCCCGGATACAGGGAGCAGGTCCAGCTTCCAGGGAGCATCTAAGACCCAGCCGAGGGCGATGGACGACACCCTTCGGTTCTTCAACAGCAGCAGTGCCAGCACAGGTAATACACAGTCTGTTAAGATTTTCCTGAAAGTTAAATCTGCAGTGTGTCAGTGTAACGCCAAAGAGGTGACATTCACAGCCTTGCTAGTTTAAATGAGCCAGCTAGTAAGCTCAGGACACGGGTGTCTTGCATCGCGTGTCAAGCACATCAGGGTGAAGTCATTTAAACTTGGAAGAAAAGTCTAATGTTCGTTATTTTCTTCCAGCTGCTTCCCTTTCAGTTGGCAGTGATATCATTTCAGACACAGAGAAATCAGTTTCCCCGTTTGTACCCCTCTCAGCCGTTCCCTGTCAGCTTGACTCGCTTTCAGCTTTCTGTGACTGCTTCTGGCTGCCTGCCAGAGATGCGAGCTCGCTCCTCACAGCGAGCTTTGCCCCAGCGAGCACCTCAGATGGCTCAGAGGGCTGTTTTCACACTGATGGTACACCGAGCCACACTGACGGGAAGCTAGCATGACACTGAAGTTAAACCCTGCCATAAACATGTGTATTATCTGCATACAAAGGCTGCAGATGTTGACTCGATAAATATGATAATGTCATTGATGAAATGGTTCTTTTTATAAAATAAAGGGCTGACGACGGCTTCTTTCAGAGTGGTCTGTTTGTACAGTTAAACAAGTCAATAGCACGTGGCTGTGAATCAAAAGTACATTTAAGCTTGTCAGCTTACAAAGGGCTGTAAAGATTGTGAGTAACAAGCACATTTGGCTGGCTTTATTACACCACAGGTACGCTGAACGTGCCACCGTTGTGTTTGCAGTGGTGAGATGAGGGGTATTGTGGTTTTTAAACAGACTCCAGCAAGGTTAGCTGCAGGCTGTTTACTTTCCTGTTCTTGAAGGCAGATGTCTAACCCTCATCACTTTCCTCCTTTCAAACTCTGTCTTATGGGACCTACATAACATTGGTGTGGTTGTATTTAACAAGGATTTAATATGAGCAGAGGCACACACCTCTCTCAGGTCTCCTTCAGCAAAGATGTCACAAAACAGCTCATCCAGGAGGCGTCCTGTCGGATTCCCGAACTGCTTTATCAGCCTGATGGAAGAGCAGCAGCTCTACTCTGAGCTCTTCACCCTCTGGAGTAGAATTGTGGTTGAGTGGGGTTAGCGTCTTTGCAGTCCAGTGGCGGTCTGTGGATGGTCCGCCTACCTGCAGAGAAAGCTGTTGTCGATTGAGGTTGTGCTACACAGGTCTGAGCTACCATCAGTCAGCTCTGCAGAAGAGCAAAGTGAAGAAGAGTGTTAAAAACAATGAAAAGCGTCCACTGCAGCCACCATCTGCTTTTCAGGCTGCATTTTTGATCTTCAAAGTTTTTCCCACGGACTCTGCCGTTGTTCTGTTCCCTGTTTTGGCCCATAAGAGTGCGCTGAAGTGAGGTTTTGCCTCATATACCCACAGATATTCGCCGCCAGCATACAACTCATAGCTGATTCGAGTTACTGAAACATTTCTAGAAATTGTAGGAAGTTCTGTGATTTGTTTTCCCGCTCTTCCCCGAATGCTCTCCTTTTTTATGTCCATATCGTCTGATCCTCAGCAGCATTGGGAGACTCCCAGATGATTACCTTCTTCAATGCAAAATACAAAACAATCTGACCACATGCAGGACTGGTTTACATATGTGTACATGCAAACCTGAATAATTACTGGTCATTTAAACACCATATATTAAGTTCAGTTTCACCAAACAGATTTTTCCCTTAGAAAAAGCTTTCTGTGGAAACAAATGTCTAAAACTAATACGAGTGCACGAATCGCCCGATACGCACAGATCACCTCACATGTCCTCGTGGTGCACAGATGCACGAATGTAGGCTTTGTTGACGTCCCAGTGTAAAACTGGGACCTCTGCAGGGGCCTAGAAAGCAGGGATAGGCCACTCCAGGCCTCGAGTGCCAGTGTCCTGCAGGGTTTAGATGTGTCCTTGATCGAACACAGCTGATTTAAATGGCTAAATGACCTCCTCAACATGTATTGACGTTCTTCAGAGGCCTGGTAATGACCTAATCATCTGAGTCAGGTGTGATGACCCAGAGTGAGATCCAAAACCTGCAGGACACCGGCCCTCGAGGCCTGGAGTTTCCTACCCCGGCTATAAAGGTTAAAATATTATTTAAATAAGCTGCTGCAACGTGCTGGTTGTTCTTCTGCTGGGTCAGTGCACAGCTCCAGATGGAGGGAGTGTAATGGTTGAGCTCTGCAGTGAGTATATGCAGCTGATCTCTGTACCGTTTGAATATACATGTAATCCAGGCAATGGAAATATCACTTTGATGCTAATCTTACTATTCTGTAATAACAGCAGGCTTACATTATTGTTAGCTTAATGTCTAATCCTGAACATTTCAGGATGCAGCAGCTTATTTAAGCCATGTATTAACTGTCACAGGCTAATGAGTAGTTTCTGTAATTGTTAACTCTGTTTCTACTTGAGGGTCACAGGCTGTTCTGTTTATTTAGGACTGCCTGCTTTCTTTGAACAAACAAACAAAGAAAACCAATAAATCAGCAGCTTACATTTGTGGATCTGTGCAAAGCTGGCAGCATGAAATTTGTGTCCAAACCCCACGAGGGCATGTGACGTGATCTGTGCGTGTCAGGCGATGCGTCCACACGCAGTTAAGCTTTTGTGAGTGACGGGGATGCTACGTTTAGTTTTAGACATTTGCGTTCAAAGAAAGGTCTTAGAAAGAGAAAATAATCTGATTAAGATAAGATAAGATAACCTTTATTAGTCCCACACGTGGGACATTAGTAAAGCTGAACTTCAGAAATTGTGTTTAAGTGATCAGTATTTATTCAGGTTTGCATTGAGGCACGTTTTACGCGCAGTTAAATTGCATCATAAGCCGCAGACGTTTACGAGTCCTCAAACGTTGCACACAAATCACTACACATATTTGTAAATCTTTGCGTACGCTTGTGGATCATACCGTAGCATTAGCGAAGCTTTTGAGTCAAATTTCTCCCCATACCGTTCGCACTTAATGATGAGGAAGTGCTTTCTGCGATGTGGTGATGTGACGGGCAACGATAGAAACTAGGGCTGGGTGTCGTCACTGATTTCTAGAATCGATTTGATTCCGATTCACAAGGTCCAGAATCGATTTTAATCGATAAACCGATTATTAAAAACCCACCCCTAATAGAAACCATCAAAGACTCGCCACTGATGTGAACAGAGGAGAAGACGGTTCAGGATTCAATTTGCAGGAGAAAATGTTTTAGCGGGATCACTCAGCTGAGCTCGATTCTTCTGTTGCCACAGACGATCAGAAATTGGGCTTCTTGTGTCAACATTTACTGAGAGTCAGAGTCGGGGGAAGAAGGTGGTGGTGGTGGTGCAGTTGTGCTGTTTTGAAAGGGCGCTCTGAAGCTGAAGGGACTCGGATTGTCCGATAAACTGAGCAATTCGAAACCAGGTGGTTAATAATCAGCTGAGCAAATGCAAACTACTGTACTGTACTACTGCAGTGTGAGGGTGAGTCAGAGTGAAGTCTTTCTTTTTTTTTTTTTTTTTTTTTTTTTAAGATGCAGCTTTATTTTGAACTTTAATGAGAAAATTTGCTTTGTTTGTCATATTTGGCATTCTGAGAAGCTACACCTGTTCATTTAGCGCTGCTGCGTCATCGTTTAAAACCGTTTGGAGGAATAAAATTAAATTTATCTACCACAGAATTTTTTTGGGCAAGTTCAGATACAATGAATCTAAGAAGAATCTTAATGGTTACATTCACTCTTATCTGCCCGTCACAGACGTGTTGCGCTCTCAGAGTTCAGAGTCACTTTCTGTGACGTTTCACTGCTGTAGAAAGAATCCAACTTACTGGAGCTCACAAAGTTGCTGCGTTTGAAGGCATTTTAATAAAATGAAGACAAGTTATTGCCAAAGACGAGAGCCTAAACCAAACACTAAACTCGGTCCTAAACTAATGCTGATTTTAAAAAAAAAAAAGAAAAAGGGGAAAAAAAAAAAGGGAAACTAATGAAGCCGACTGGTGACAAACCAAGTCTTCGTTGATGGGGGAAATGGCTGGCTCCACAGTTAATGAACACGGGTTATTAAATGATATTGAGGGTAACAGAGAGTAGGACTCTTCTTCCTTTAGTGAAGGAATCTTTAAACTTTTAGTTCAAGACAAACATTTGGAGGCTCGTGCAGGTTGGAGCCCAGAGTCCTTCTGACTTGGTGGTTCTTACCTGGTTAAAGATTAAACACAGAGTACCTCTGTGCTGCCTAATTTTTGTTTTTAATACACCGCTCTGCAAACCCTTTAGACAGTCGCACACCCACACAGGCTGGAACACATACTGACATCAAGCCCCATCTGCCTCGCAAAGCCAAAGTACGCAAACTGCCGGCTTTGCACCTTCCCGAGGTGTCACCTCTCCAGACTCTTATTTTTATCTGCCCGGCTTTAAAGGAATGCAAGGCGATCAGCTTCCATCATCAAACGGCTTCAGAGCAACATTTTGAGTTTCTCGTAGGCTACAGAACACACTGTGTGTGTGTGTGTGTGTGTGTGTGTGTGTGTGTGTGTGTGTTGCTCCTCGCTCTGCCATCTGCCAAAGAACTGAAAGTGTGTTAATCACTAGAACATTTTGCAACCGCGTCAGCAGTAAAAACAGCACATGACTGGAAAAACAAACCCGAGCCCTTTGGTTTCCAAAAACGCCAAACTCAGAGCTTATCTGGGATCCTTTAGTTAAGACTTGACGTTTTACATGTGCACGTTCAAAAGAAGGGGATTGGAGGGCGCTCAGAAAGGCCTGCTTCCAACCCTGCTTGTGGTTAGCCGTCATGAAGGTGTCCGATAATTAATTTATGTGTTAGGTTAATTTAGTCAGAATAACTTGAGTGTTTTTCGTAGAACTGGCAGACACTAATAGCTAACCTGTGTCTGTACCTGAGTTGTAGCCACGGAAACCCTCAGAGCTGCACGGCGTCGTTCACGTGGACTTGTTTTGATAAAGTTAGAAGAAATCGTTGGAGGGCTGAGAAGAAAAGACTAAATGACTCATCTGCAGCTCTCGGTTCACGTCACGCTTTGAAAGGACAGTAAAATATTTGAAGTCATGGAGGAATCATAGCACTTTATACGTTTTACACTCAGTTGATATCAGATTAAACACTTTGGGGAAAAAACGAACAAACAGCATTTAGATCTTAACCAGAAAAAGACCTGTGTCCACAGACGTACACACCTTGGTGGCGTTGGAGTGTGGGGCCTTTAAGGACCTTTAGCAGTCCTCTGGGGGCCTCGCTCGTTCTGTGTGTTTGATCTTCTCTCTTTATTTTTAATTTGTCAACTAAAGTCTGAATCATAAGCTGAAGTAACTGAAATTGCCTCCATTCCAGATTTGCTACCAATCAACCTTGAATCAAAAACCGCAGAAGCTGATATTATGTGACGCTACAGCGTGAAGCAATTTCCTGTTTGCTCAGAGGGGAAAGTGAAGCATTGTGAGTTATGTGCCACGGCAGAAGTGACACAAATAACCGGGGGTGCTAATAACCAAACGGCATGAATTGTCCTGGAAGTGGCTCCAGACCCATTTTGATTCTCTTGAAGAATTACAGCTGCTGGCAAATGACTGTTTGCTGTGAGACGTGTGTGTGTGTGTGTGTGTGACCTGCTTTTATTGCGTAACGGTGTTTTTTGAAATGGTGTAAGCTTTGGGTGCATCATCATTGTGCCGAGGTGTCTGTGAAGTTCAGCGGTAAAATGTAAAGTGAATGTAGGGCATATAGAGTGTGTGTGTGGTTGGGGGGCTTTCTTTTTTCAAATTTAAAGAAATAAAATGAGGGGGAATTATTTGGCAAGCAGATGTTTAAGCAGATCTAAGCTGCTTAAACAAGTTTGAGCATTCGGTTTCAAGAACACATCATGCAGAACCACGCGGTGTCTCATTCCTTCGAGTCCGGCTCAGAGAACATTGGAGGTGGAAGTTGGCAGAAAAGTTTCTCAGTTTAACCAACATGTTCTTGTCTAGTTTTTAAATTCTGTGTTTTCTGGTTTGTAGACAAACTGCAACAGGTTTCAAAAGCAAAGCCTCACCTTTAAACCCTGAAGTTTATTGTCAGTTTACTTACTGATTATAACAGTAATAGTCACAAACTGCAGCGTAAATTTCCTTCAGTAGCATAAATTCCAGTTAAAATTCTAATGAACCTGAAAGTCAGTATTGGGTGTGGCCACCTTTAACCTTCGGCACAGCCTGAACTCTCTGAGGCAACTTTCCTATCGTAGTCTTCAGGGATAGTTTCAGTAACGTTGAGGTGTGTGTGTGTGTGTGTGTGTGTCCAGGTGTAATGCATTGGCTGTGTGTTTGGGTTCATTGTCATGGTGAGAATGAAGCTGCAGTTATTATATTTTTTTTAATTAGTTGTTATTATGATTATTACTATTTTTCTGTTTTTAATTCACTTTGCTGGCTTCAGACAAGGTTCTGTGTGAAGGTCTTTTCTTTTCCCCCCTCCAGGCATATAAAGACTGACATTTTATGTGTATATTTATCTTCTTTTCATTATTTTTATAAGCACACAGGTCTAGTTTTTATGTTTTTTCAGTCAGCAAAGATGTATTTTCATTGTTGTTCTAGTTATTTGTGCAGCACCTTTTCCTCTTTCAAATATTAAAGTTTAGTCCATTTGATCTTTAATACAAATTTGCTTGTGAAAACTGGAACTGGACCAGCATAAAAATGACCGGTACCTTCAGTGACTTTGATGCACTGACTCTGACTCTGTTTTCATTCTCAGGAAAGTCCAAGCAGAGCTTGTTGTCCTCGTCGTCAGAGAACCAGCACAGCTACACGTGGTACCAAAACGTTTCTGAGAGCGACAAGAAGCCCCTCGCCCAGACCACCACCCTGAAGACTGGCTCCAAGGCAGAATCCACCTATGACTCGTGGGATGTTATAATGGGCCTCCGGCCACCTTCTCCCACACAGGAACCCCGCAACCCTGCCCCTACTCTGTCATGGGCTTCGGCGGGCGTCACGACGGCAGGAGGCTGTGACCCGGTGCAAACTCGGCACGAGAAGACCCCCTCTCCTCCACAGCTGCTCCTCAGCGACAGCGACGACCTGCAGGGCAACCCTGACCTCACTGAGACGTCGGATTACTCCCAGATGTCGACCTCATCGTCACTTGAAAGGAACTCGAACTGTCGGACATACAGGAGGCCCAACAAACAGGGCAAAGCCTCGGACTCCAGCAGCTTCGCAGCCACTGTTTTTGGCTCAGATCTTCCCAAATCCGCATCTGACAGCAATAACAAAACGACAGGTGGCAGAGGGAGCCAGGGCAGGACGAGGGACTACACAGTGTTGCACCCATCCTCCATATCTATGTGTAACGTCACCATCCAGGACCGAGTGGTGGAGGAGTTTGGGACTGATGCAGCACCCGCTTGTGGTAGCGGTAGCGCCGGTTCAGGCAGCACGACGCAGCTGGGAGAGGCCGGGTGGCAGCGGAAGAAGTTGGAACAACAGAATACAAGGTTGGTTAACGGGCACCGGCGGTCCTTGTGTGTCAGGGTGTTCCACAGTGTGGACAGTTTGATGTGTAACTGCCTACACCTGCTGATATCCCACAAGAACTACAGGAAGTCTAAAGTATCCCAGTTTTCCATCTAACAGATTCAATTCAATTCAGTTTTATTTATATAGCGCCAAATCACAACATAAGTCGCCTCAAGGCGCTTCATAGATACAGAGAAAAAAACCCAACAATCATATGACCCCCTATGAGCAAGCACTTTGGCGACAGTGGGAAGGAAAAACTCCCTTTTAACAGGAAGAAACCTCCGGCAGATCCAGGCTCAGGGAGGGGCGGGGCCATCTGCTGCGACCGGTTGGGGTGAGAGAAGGAAGACGGGATAAAAGACATGCTGTGGAAGAGAGACAGAGGTTAATAACAGATATGATTCAATGCAGAGAGGTCTGTTAATACACAGTGAGTGAGAAAGGTGACTGGAAAGGAAAAACTCAATGCATCATGGGAATCCCCGGCAGCCTACGTCTATTGCAGCATAACTAAGGGAGGATTCAGGGTCACCTGGTCCAGCCCTAACTATATGCTTTAGCAAAAAGGAAAGTTTTAAGCCTAATCTTGAAAGTAGAGATAGTGTCTGTCTCCTGAATCCAAACTGGAAGCTGGTTCCACAGAAGAGGGGCCTGAAAACTGAAGGCTCTGCCTCCCATTCTACTTCTAAATACTCTAGGAACAACAGATCGACCTCATCCCTCAGTCAAACAACTCGCTCTGTCTCTTTTTTTTTCTTTTCTTTTTTAAGTAACTGAGTTGTGCGACATCTGGTGATGGACACAAAGCTTGATGATCATTCTCTTGAGTCCACATCCACAGCAGACCTGTAGAAAGTGATTCAGTAGGTCCATAAACAGAACCTGGATGCTGAACATGCCAGCACGAAGCACCCAGAGTACTTCATTTGAAATTGCAGCCACTAAAAGCATATTTTGAGTTTTAATATTTTATATTAAACTGCTTAATAAAATATTTGTAACAGACTTGGAGAGAAAATACAGATTTAAATCAGACTGTTTCAAAGTAGTTTATTATAACAAGCAAAGAGTCATTTAATATCAGGTTTGAGACGTTTGAGAGGAGAAAAACATAAAGCAAATACATAAAAATGCATGTAGGTAGTTGTTTATGCTGTGTGACTTCTCACAGGCACGGGGACATATTATTCAGTGAAAACCATCTATGATGCCTTTCATTTCACACATTTTACATCTTTACCATATCTCCGTCTCAGTGTGAGGCCGTGGGCCTCTTTGGTCTCATTTCAGTTGCTGAGACTTCATTTACTTCCACTCCACTGTAATATTTTGGCAGTTAGCGTAATGCCCTTTGTTTTGCCAAGAAGAACGAGCGCTCGGTGATTTAATTTTTTTCATTTGAATTAAATGACCTTGGTCACAGAAAAAAGTCCATCCATCTGAATTGCAGGGTTTTTTTCTTTTAAAATGCTGCAAGAAATCAAATTGATATTGATTTTGCTTTCATTACCTGGGCTGAAAACGATACATTTTATGAGGGAAAGTGTTAACTAGAATATGGTGGTTTGCCATTTCATGTTCGAGCTAATCATGAAACACGTTAGACTGAAGCCTGAAATGAAAAATCCTCTCCACAAGTATACTTTTACACATTAACATTCAGTTTTAATTAAGTCGTCTCAGCAGAATATTAACGCCGTTCCTCTGGATGTCCTCTCCGCAGGTTCAGGCAGACCCAGACCAAGTCGAAGAAGGACAGTAAGCTGGACCTGTTTGGCTTTGAGGACTCGGAGGCCCAGCAGGAGGAGAACAGTAGCGACAGCGCGGATGGCCGGTCCAGTTACAAAATCAAATACTTCGGTTTCGACGACATGAGCGACAGCGACGGCGCTGAAGACGACGGCGGCAGGGCTAAGGAGAGGAGGAGGGCCAAAAAGAAGGCCGCCATCACCACAGCGACCCCGGTGGTCACCATAGAGGAAATGCCAGCTGATGACCCGCCAGATCCGTTTGAAAGGCTGGAGGTCCAGGAGATGCTGGAGGTCCAGGAAAGGCCGGCAGTCAAGGAGAGCAAGAAGAACTCTGAGAAGCAGGAGAGCAGGATACGAACAGGTTAAAACACCAACACTGCCTGACTGATAACGCCGATGTAGTGATGAGGATATCTCGTGAAACCACCTTTTTTACAAAATCAGCCACAGAGCCGTGTGCAAAGTGTTACGGTAACATGAGCAGGCTTGTTGTTTTAATCCTGTGCATATCATCCAATTAATTAAGGAAGGACTGAGCTGAGTATCAAATAACATTCTGATCCCAGCTCGCCGACCTGGATCAGGTGTCTTGATTATGGACCTCTCCTTCAGTTTGACCTTTCCTTCAAGGTCAACACATTGATCTGCAGGTCAAAGTGATGATAATGATTTATAGAGCTACTTAAAAAGCATTCTCCGAGTGCTTCTTGTCTTTTCATATTTAAAATTTCTGATTTAAGTATAATCTGTGGTAACGTAAGCCAACACGACTGAAAAGCGTCGGCTCGACTCGCTCACTCGATCTCTTCAGTGTAACACTTGTTGGGAAGGTCCTGTTGTGTTATTTCATGTCTGGCGCCTCTGTTTGCTTCACACTGTGTGTGAGGTGTGTGCTCAGAGAGCAGGGAGAGGGGAACGGACTGCAGCGACAGCAGTGAAGACCGAAATGAAACTCTGGCGAATAAATTGGTCGAATAACATTTATTTGTTTTGCAAAGTTGAAACGATGTTCAAGTTTAGTTGGACGTCGCCTTATATGTGAAGTAGAGCTGGGCGATAGAATGATAACGATATGTATCGCGATATAACTTTTACTCGATAGAGAAATTAAGCTATCGCGATAGACCTCGCCGCTCTTGTCCTCTTAAAATAAAAAAAAAAATAAAAAAAATAAAAGTTTAGCCAATCCAAACTAAGTAGCGCAGAGCCGAACCAATCACAGCCGCAGCGTCACGTCGCGTGACTTGTTACGTACAGCACAAGTGCCAAGCCGCACGTGTGTTTGTTTGGGAAGCAGCCAGCGCGTAATGGAGGAAATGAGTGTGCCGACTAGAAAAATCAACCGAGCGTGACCGAAGAGAAAACAGATGATGGTTCCAATGCCGGAGAGATTGTCGAACGGAAGAGCCATAGAAGTTCCGTAGTGTGAAGGTATTTCGGCTATTTCAAGTCTGACAAAAACAGAGTAGCGTGCACTGTAAATTGTGCCGAAAGCAAGTCTGGAAATACAATAAACTGGTGCATGCGTCACACTGTGCGCCACGTTATTGTTTCGGTGAAATGAATTTCTACAATACTGTTAATTCTACTCTCTGCAGTGTTTAAATGCTTACATATACACACAGTTACTGTCCCTCCACACAGACGACTCGGTTCTGCTTCTATGCCCCAGCTTTGTTTACTTTTTCTCACCGAGGCTTCTAGACTTCTGATTGGCCAACATTTCTGCACGGTTAGGAATCTAGCGCCACCTGCTGCTTTGGCATGTTCATAGCAGCGTTTTCCTTCATTTCTGCCTTTATGTGTGGACGGGATTATTTTTAAAACGAAAACGGAAAATCTCCGTTTTCAAAAATACCCGTGTACGTGTGGACGTAGCCTCAGTCTCTGACTGGAAGCGCTAATTCGTCATTCGGCTTTTGTCAGACTAAAGTAACTGTTAAAACTGTATGAAAAGCTCAGCTATACAACAAGGAGAGATTGAGAATTTCCTTTTAGTTCTCAGTTTATTTGATACTGACAAAAGTTAGTCAGTTTTGTCTGTTCTTCTGTAACACAAACTAAGATTTATTTTTACAATTAATATTTTGTTTCTAAGTGGAATTGACAATTTAGTCTGTTTTGTTTGTTCTACTTTGAAACTTAAACGCTTTAGCGGCTGCCTTTTGTGTAGTTTGCAATATTTGCCTTTATTTATCTGAAAAAGTCTCATGTTCCTTAAGTACATCTACCCTGTTGAACTTATTATGGGAAATAAATATTTAAATAAAAACAAGCTGCTGATTATTTCACATTTTACTTGTGAGCAACGGCACATTTAAATCTTACAAATATAGTTATTTGGCTTATATCGTGATAGATATCGTTATCGCCTGAAATGAAAAAAACATATCGTGATATGAAAAAATCTCATATCGCCCAGCTCTAATGTGAAGCGATGATAAAACGGGGTTGTTGCACGCCTGCCCTGAGCCTGTTGACACATGCCTGTCTGAGTCTGACTGGGAAAACCCTCTGACACCAGTTTGCCAGTTGCGCTGTTTCTGGAACAGCCTTTTAAAGAGAGAGTGAGATTCTTAGCGGTCCTCCAGTGAACACAGATTTTTATTTTGTCATTATTTTAAGGTCACATCATAGAGTCTGTAGCTACGACAGTGTGCCGTAATTCCATATGAAATGGAATAAGATGAGATACACTTCATTTATTCCAAAAGTAAGGAAGTTACTGTGTAACAGCAGCCAAAACATTAAGCACAGCTTGTTTAAAAAGGGAAATGCAAAGATTTTAATAGGTTTGAACAGTTTATTTTAGTGGGTTAGCGTCACAAAATACACCAACACATTTTGCCCTGCACCTCATTCAGCTCGTAGGGTTTTTTCTTTTTCGTGTCTCTTGCACACTAAAGCAAACACCTTTTATTACATCAAACTCTGAGTCTCTGAATCTGGATTTTCCTTTTTATTACAGTATTTCCTTCTATGAGCGCAGGTGGTTTGAGGAGCATTCACATTACTCATCTTAAATGCAGAAGAATATAACAGCTCAATAGAATATATTTACAAAACGACAAGACGAAAAAAGCTGAATAAAGTAAAAATGGCACGATCGGGTGGAATAAAACTGGAGCTGTGTGTGCTTTTCTTGTTGTTTTGTGTATGGATAAACATTAGAGAAAGCCACCACGCCAGCATAGACTGAACACACGGACACACTCTAACAACAAACACAATCAGCTAATCCTGTTTCAGTATCCAGCAGGCGCTCAC
This sequence comes from Copadichromis virginalis, assembly GCF_057382275.1. Lineage (NCBI taxonomy): Eukaryota > Metazoa > Chordata > Actinopteri > Cichliformes > Cichlidae > Copadichromis > Copadichromis virginalis. The sequence goes on from NC_140625.1 coordinate 30,180,079, forward strand.
TGTTAGGACTGCTGGAAATGAGCTAAAGCTCACAAACACACAGTTTCATTTGACCTTGTTTCTAATAACATGGTTTTTTTTTCTCTCTCATGTGGAAAAACTCCTGGATTTAAACATGATGAAGAAGCGTGTGCTTTCAGATTCAGGCAGCTCATGAGCATATTGCTTCTTTCTATGTGTGCTGTTAAAAATAATTAGTTTGGCCAGGAGAAGGGCTTTAAAAGTATAAATAGATGTGACATAATCTCAAATTTAATTACTTAAAAAAAAAATGTTTCCCTGCAGATGTCCTGGACTTCTCAGAGGACAGCCTCAGGGTGGTGGCCAGCGGCCCGAGGAGGCCGCCTCAGGGCAAACCTGCAGAGAAGAACCCGGACACCCTCCGGAGGATCTTCAGTGCACAAAAGAAGGTCAGACGTGACACCGCTGCTGAGTCACATGAGGGTTTGCAGTGTTTATGTGACAGGCTGAGTGACTTAAGTGTGTTGAAATGTCACCTGGATGCACTGCAAACGTGTGGGCCAGGAAATCTCGTGCAGAGAGCCAGACTAAAACTTTATTTTGCCTTTATTTAACCAGGAAGCCCCTTGGCAGTAAAATCCTTTACAGCGGAGACAGGTCCAAAGAAGCACACAGTTACAGAGCTGCAAAGATATGAAACATAAACATCAGAAAACATGGAGGATAATAGAAAGTCTGGCTCATCAGTTACACAATAAAGGTCATACAAGTAATGGTCTAGTTAAACTTAAGAGTTAGGATTTGAGGAGCCACTGAGAAGAGCCAAAATCATAATACGGTTCATACATTATGGATTAGTAAATAAAATCTACTGGTGCTGTTGTCTCCTTTAGGCTTAGTTAGAGGCCAAGTAGCAGATCATTGCGTACAGTTGTAATATTCGTGCTGGATAATGAGAAGGATAACATGAATTGTGATATGCAGAGATTAGAGTCAAAGTGTCACCATAATTATAATCAGGAGCATTTAACAAATCAGAATCAGAATCAGAATACTTTATTGATCCCTGGGGGAAATTATTTTTTGTTACAGTGCTCCATTTTAAACCAACATTAAGACAAGACAGACAATACGCTAACTAAGAATGTGCTCACTAGAAGAAAGCGTGTCATCCAACCTGATAGCAAACATTTGTAGGATGAATGAGAGTGAAGAGCCCGTAAAACCAATCAGTGAACATCTTCATAAAACAAGAATTCAGACGGAATGAGCGGATGAAAATCAGCTGAAACCAAACACAAAGGAGTTTCATCAAGAAGCTCGTTAATCCATATGAACCTCTTCAGAGAAACATCCTCATCTCTAAATGTAAAACCAGGACTTGTTACAGAAAGAGATCTCAATGTACCTGTGGGGACGAGACTGTCCACCCACGTCCTGTATGACTCAGTACTGTGTGTGTGTGTGTGTGTGTGTGCGGGGGCGGGCAGAGCTGAGGTTTATCAGTGCATCGATGAGGGACAGACAGAGTTGTTTCTGAACATTTCTTGACTCCTAGTCTTTTATTTATCTGCCTGCTAATGGCCTCTACCTCCCCGTCTGCAAATCAGACTATTGATCTCATAAGAGCCGGGTCCCCGTTTCATAGCGAAGACGGATCGATGCTAGCGAGCCGCAGCGGTGGAAGTGCACATCTTAATATTACTGTAAATGAGTTGCCAGCGTCTCATACCTGAGGCGGTGTTTATCTCCTGTCCTCTCATCAGGTGAAAAACTTGAAGTGAGAGATTAATTGGACTTACTTGCATTAAACTGTAGGAGTGTTTTTAATCAGGCCTCTCTGCCGCTTCCGTACTTTTCCGAGTTTGTCCTAATGAGCTCTGCGACGCCTCTCTATTACAGCCGCGTGTTAATTGTGTTCTCTTTAGTTTGCAGGCGTTTTAACTTTGTTTGAAAAGGTGACGCGTGATTATCGTTTTAATTAGTAAGACTGATTTCTGCATCCAAATTAGTTTTGCGGCAGCGTGTCAGGATTTGTTGGAATGTGGTAATTTGTACCAGAGTTTCTGCCTCTGGAGTTAATACCGCAGGCTGCTTTTGCTCCGCTGATTGTCCTTTTAGTGCCCTATCTTTGGGAATCTGCTGATCCAGTATTGTTTTCCCCTCACTTTAACATGCTGCAAATGCATTGGAGTCATCTTATTATAAGGTTGTGTAAGGCAAAGGACCGCTGCAGCACTGTGAGCAGACTCAGCAGAGCCAATAAAGGAATTAAAGTTGTAGCTGAAATCCTGAAACTCGATTAAAAAGAAAGATGTGTTGATCGCAGCTGATCTTATCTGCCTAATTAGCCTCATATTTGCCTCATGCAACCTCATATGCTCTTTCAGCATGTCAGGTGGGTCCCATGCCAAAATGATCTATGTGAGGCATTATCTAAATTAACTTTCATTTCAGTGGCAGGGGTTTTCCACCTGGAAGTTGTTCTTCCATCCCATCTTTGCAGCTGGAGACTTGCTTTCAGCTCAGGATTCGTTGAATGTTCGATGTCTCTTATACTGTCAACAAACCCTCAAGTTAAGAAAAAAATCTGCAGTTCCTCTAATGTCCACTTGAGGCTCCCTCTAAAAGTTACGGTTTAATTTTGCAGCAGGCAAAGACTCCATGGTGTTCTTCTTATTGCTCACCTGTTTAATTTTTCCTATAGAGGCATGACTGCTTTCAGTGATAGCTACCTGTGTTTTAGCTTTTTGAGTTTTCATGGCCTCCTTTCTAATTATTAGGGTTGGACGATTGGACGAATATAACGACTACTTTTTACAAGGGGGATTTATTTATCTGATTGCCCATGAGTGAGTTTGCTAATAATGATGGCGCTAATAAAAGCAGTCAACAGAAAAAAAAATAATAGCGCTGTTTTAACAGCACCCTCTTTCATCTGCGAGCAAATGCCCCCACCTCAGCGTGCGCCCAAGTGCTTGTTGATGGAGCTGTAGAAGCTGGTGATAGCCTAGCATAGCACGTGCATGCTCATGCAAGTTAGTAGTGTTTGAGTACTTTGCTCGCACCATACATCTGCACGAGCGGCACACAGCTTTGGTTACATCCTTTGGCTTTAAACCAAATAAAAGACGTAAACCTAAGAAATCCCAAATTGGTGACTTTATTATTATTATTATTATTTTTAGCGCTGTCAGCGTTAATGCGCCGTCATCACGACTAAAGCGATTAACAATTAACCCATCTGGAGTCAAAATCCCTGAAATGTCTCTTGTCAACGCATTTTGGCAGTTTGTCCTAATTTTGTTAATTCTGCGCTCAAGATGGGTCGAGAGCGTTAAAAATTGTAATCGTGATGACCGCGTTTAAACCACGTTAGCGCTGACAGCGGTTTTTGGGGGGGGATTAGTTCGTCTATGTTTGGACGACTTCTGTGTTGTAAACGCACAAATCAGTCTGCGCGTGATTACATTGCTCCGCCCATCAAAAAGTCTGCACATGCGCGAATATATCGTCCATCGGCGATTGTTGGACTGACGATTGCGGGTTGGCAAATTTGTACATATTGCCCAACCCTACTAATTATATGTAAACTTTACAGTCATACCTCATAGATCTCCGATACATACAGGTTGTATGACATGAAAAAGGAACTTTGGAGGTGGGAAACATACTAACTTCACACCGAATCACAAGACACTTTAAAACTGAAATTCTTCAGAATCCACAGCACTTCCAGCAGCCTTCTTTTATATACAGGCTTTGCTTTAGAAAGGGGAAATGCTTTGCTCATTTTGCTCCTCGTGTCTTCTGCACAAACGTATTTATTGCACTGCAGTCTAGTTGCACGCTTTGAAATGACCTGATTGGTTTGCTCTGATAGTCTGAAGCCTGTCCTGGGTATGAGATAGCTTTTGAATCTGTGCACCTGCAGAGAACATTTGAAGTGCCAAAGTATGAAGTTAATTTCCTCCCTGTTACAGACAAGCAGTAATGGCATTAGAAGACACGGTGCCCATAGGAGCATAATAACGCACTTAATGTACTCTCTCATCCTCTCTTCTTCTCCAGTTTCATGCTCTGACTCCTAAAATAACTTTCCTCCCTCTCAGTTGAATTTCTGTCTCCATCGCTTTGTCTTGACCGCTTCATCATACTATTTACCTCCCTGTATTACCCCCTCCCCCGGGCCGCAGTACAGCCCAGATCTCGCTCCATCTCCCATTAACGTGATCGAGAGCAAGAGAGGAGTGCAGCTCATTATAAAAATAATAACCCTCGGAAGTGAGCGGCCTACGGTGGAGTCGTCAGAACTCTGCTTTGATTACAGTAAACTGTACGTCTGTGCCATCAGATGAGCCTGGGCGTTGTTAGGTTATTGAGCTGAGGACTCTGGGAGATATTAGATGTTACCATAATGACAACACTTGGACAGGCTCATCCATATTTAGGAGATGGCGCTGGCTTTGTTTGGGGAATGTTTTTAAGGGACGAGCGGTTATTACATCCATAACAGTGACCCTCTCCACTGTCCTAATGTCGTTCATTCCACTGCTGTACCATAAAGACTCTTGTATAAAATCTACAAAATTACCACACACACACACACAGGATGGGTGCTGGGGGTGAAACAAGCACACAACAGCATAACTGGAGCGTGCCTGCTCTTTAACACAAAGTAACACGCGGCATCGCCGCCTTAACTTCCATGGTTCGGTCACACGGCGCTGGTATCCGCTTCACATAGGATTTGATTTTACTTTCCGCCTCCGTGAGTCTGCTGCTGTGCAGGTGGCAAAGCACCAACTGTGCGTGTGCTCTAAGCAGTGAGCTTCAGAGAAGGATGACAGGAATGAGTAATCACCCGTCCTGCCGATGGACACAGTCACGATGACGTCGCCACGGCAAAGTTTTTTTGTGATTGCAGTCCTGATGTTTGGGGAGTCTTTACTGCAGACTGAGTGTTATTTACGGCCCAAACACGCAGAGAGGAGCGGACAGACGGGAGAAATGAAACGATGTTCATCAAGTTAACATCAACGTGTTACCTTGGCGCCAGTGCAGCGAAAGCTTACCAATCAGTGGTAACCGAGCATAATGAGAGGGAGAAGCTGACGGGGAGAGAAAAGTTTATCAGAGAAAATCTGTAGGCATGCATGAAATGTCTCCAAACTGTTTGCCCTTTGCTCTTCGCTTTCTCAGTTCCATGTTCACTCTGGCACTGGGCCCTGGTGGGAAAGCCAGAATCAGAGAGCTGTCCGAACCAAATATGCTCCCCACACTACACTACTTTCATATTCTGATCATGGTTTTCCTGCCATTCTGACCCCTCCGGTGAAGTCGGGATAACTAATTCACGAGGTTTGGCAGTGAAGTTGTAGTTTGCTCCTAATGCACACCCGCAATGCCAAAAACAGCGTGTTTTTGTTTTTTCTAATATTCTTAATCTGGCCCATAGCAGAGTTCACCCCCCTCTCATCTGTCCCATACTTCTTAGCAGCAGGTGGGCGGGGCGGGTGGGCTGGGTGTCTGCCTGTGTCATTCAGATTACTGTCGCAGGCTTTAATTTGGTGTGTTGATGTTCCAGCACAGCAAAGCTCATCCCCAAACTCCCCTTTGTCTCTGCTTATTAACCCCGCGGTGCAGAAATCCCCTCCCGCCCCACCTCCTCACCGCTCTTCTCCTCAGCCAACTCTCTCCGCTCGTCCTCTTTTGTTTTTCATTATGAATGCCCCGGCAACCACCAACCACAGGTTTGGCAAAAATATACAAAGAGGACAGAAGATGAGCCAAGGATGAGGGTGGACGGTGGCGTGGGAGGGTGTGTGTGTTTGTTTTTTAAGTGTGTGTGCGTGTGTGTGTCCTGCTGTTTGATCAACGCTGGCAAACTCTGCTCAGTTTAATGCGCTTCCCCTCCTCCGTTTCTGCTTCACCCTGAGCATCAGTTTCTATCCACTATGTTCTCTTTTATTTATCTGCTCTCCTCGATTGTTTCAAGTCGATTTTATTTATTGATTTTTATTCCAAAAGTTCTTTTAAAAAATCATAAAGATACAAAAGAGCAGTTGGTCCACGGTGAACAGCAAAGGCTTCTGTCTGGTGACACAGTAAAAATACAGAACTTGAAATATTGAATTTAATATTTTTAGAAATTTGGAGAAAATCAGGAGTCAGAAAAGGTTTAAAAAATATAAATTAAGTCAGTTTTCTTCTTCTCCCCCCCCTGAGAATGGCACGTCGACTGCACGTGTGCAGAAATGCATGTCATACCGGTTATAACAGGTTCCAGATAAATGGAGCGGAGTTCACAACGGCTGCTTAGTTTTTGTTCTCATTTAAAATAAATATTGACCCTGTACCATATTGCCCTAAAAATCCTCTGCTGTGGGTTCTCACATTAAACACTTTGGTTCAGAACATGTCTGGATTCGAGCGTCTTGGTTTCTGTCTGTTATCCACCAAACTCTCCTGAATTTGAGATGCTTTGCTTTAGTAACAGTTGAATTATTCAGTGTAATCTTCTCACACTTTAGTTTTGTTTGGTTTGTTGGCTCCGGTTTTGAAGCCTTGACTTTAACTACGGTGTTAGATTTGTACAAGTGCATCCTTTTGCTGGTGCTGTGCAAACACACACATATTTGTGTGCTCAGTAGCATCCCACGACACAGCAGGGCTCGTTGTTTGTCAGGTATTTCATTAATACTGCTGTAAAAAGCACCCACAGCACAGTGCACGCTGAAGCCTCAAGTGGCCATTTGAGGAACTGCATGTCTGTTTCCAGCTTCTGCGATGTTTATGTTTTTATATGTTTGTTTGTTTTTCAGTCTCCCACCAAAGCGGTGTACAACGCCAGGCACTGGACATTGGAGAGCGAAGAAGAGCCCCTTCCGCCTTTCTTCGCGCGATCACAGACGACTCCCGTAAGTCTCGCTTTCAGACCAAACATTCGATTTCAGCCTGCATCAAAAACAAAGCAGCTGCAGCTTACTCATGTCAACCTTGCTCCGTCTCCAGGCCTCAGCCTCAGCTGGAGGCTCCAGTAAGGAGCCCTCTAACTCTCAGAAGGACGATGGTGTGTTCAAGGCTCCGCCCCCTCCTCCAAAGGTCACAAAGTGTGTCACTGTCCCTACAGATCCATACCAGGACACCGTCACTGCACTCAAGTGTCACAAAGAACATAAAGAGGTGCACAGAAAATGTTCTCCTTGAGCTCGTTGCACATCACGCTGAAGAAACACCAGAAACATCAACATGTCTCTCATTGTGCTTTGCAGCTGTACACAGTCGTCCAACACGTGAAGCATTTCAACGACGTGGTGGAGTTCGGGGAAAACCAGGAGTTCACCGATGACTTTGAATACCTAGCTACTGGTTTGAAGAGCGGACAGCCTCTCAACACGCGATGCCTTAGGTGAGAGTCTCCACGTTCCATGGGAAGTTAAAATTTTCCCATATTTACCAACAACAGTCCAGCAGCCAGTGATTACAGGTGATATTTACACCCCTCGTACACTCACTTTCTGGTTATAACAACAATACAAATGAGATGAAACCAGCTGTGGAGGTTGCCTTGCAGTGTCTAACACGTATCGGAGTTCAGATTTGGGAAGTGGGATATAAAGTGTTTGAAATTTGGGATGAGCATCGGGGCGCTAATGAAGGAGGCAGAGCGTTACATTTTCAACATTTAAACCTCGTTTTCACACTTACAAACACTCATTTTGTGTGTTGATGTTCTGTGTTGTGTCTTTAGTGTGATCAGCCTGGCTACACGCTGCGCCATGCCCAGCTTCAGGATGCACCTCAGGGCCAGAGGGAAGGTGGCTCAGGTCTTCAAAACGCTCAACGATGCCCCACAGCACCCGGTGAGGGTCAGCAGCTGAGCACTGAGCCCCGACTCAGTGCTGTTCACTTTTGTTATTTGTTGTTTTACATCCAAAATTCAGAATTTGTTGTTTAACAGAATGAACAAATAATTTGGTGAGAACTGATTCTGGGTCAGGTTAGTGAGTAAATACGCTGAAATCCAGTGTCTGTAATCTGGAAACAAATGTTCAAAAAAACCAAAGAAGGTGACCTCTGAGAGAGCTGAAGGAAGTTTGAGAACAACAGTAAATAATTTAAAGTTTCTTTTTCTGTCTCCTCTGCAGAACTTGGCTCTGTGTACAGCCTCTCTCATGTACATCCTGAGCAGAGACCGGCTCAACATGGATCTGGACCGGTCCTGCCTGGACCTGATGCTCCGCCTGCTCGAACTGGACCAGGACCAGGGGGGCGGGAATGGGGCGGACTCCACGGTCCATTTCAGTGCCAAGGAGATCGCCAAAATAAAGGAGAAGATCAGGAAGCTGTGCGACACGGTGCACAACAAGCACCTGGACCTGCAGAACATCACGGTACACAAACGCACGCGGTGGCGACGTTAACATTACACGTGTTCAGAGGGCGGAAAAAGCTTTGAGCGATTATTTCAACTGCTCCAGTCGGGGTGACTCACAGACTCCCACATGTGTCAGGATGTTTCTCACAGATCTGTTAGAGCTGAGCCAGAAAAACACAAAATTCAACTTCTACAACCACAGGAAGCGGCCCACGGTGCACAGAATAACTCCAACGTGTTAAACGTGTGAAGTGATGCTTGAGAGTTTAGATTTAAGCTCCTGACTCCTCCTCCTTCTCCCTACAGACGGGTCATTTGGCCATGGAGACGTTGCTGTCTCTGACTTCGAAACGAGCAGGTGACTGGTTCAAAGAGGAGCTGCGGCTGCTGGGAGGACTGGACCACATAGTAGACAAAGGTCGACCATTACACAGAAGTCCAGCAGAAAGAGGAAAACTGTCAAGCGTTTCATTTCTCACCTCGTGTCCTTGTTTTGGTTTCTCTGCCCACAGTGAAGGAATGTGTGGATAACTTGAACCAAGAGGACGATAAGGAGAAGCTGGTGTCGTCTTTGTGGGGGGCTGAGCGGTGTTTACGCGTGCTGGAGAGTGTAAGTGCCAAATCAAAATAAGAAAAGACGTGACAGGGTTTTGTTTTTAAAGTCCACTTGTGTTCTTTTTTATAAGCCTGCGAGGCTCAGAGCAAAATGTAATTGGAAATAAAAAAACAGATATACACACACATTATTACTTTGATGCCAAAAACAGAGAATATAAAGTATCAAAGTGAAAAGAAGCGTTCAGTTAAACTCGGCTGGTGCGAACAGGCGAGGAAGTTTGAGCCGACATGCTTCCTTCGCTGGGAGACATGTTTGTTGTTCTACACAAAGACAAATTAAATTATGGGAGGGGGAAATGAACTGTGAGGAAACCTTATTAAAGTTTTACAATTATCTTTGGGCCTGCTGACGTCCACTTACTCAAATGTTTTGTACCAGTGACGACCGTGACAAGCAGACCACAGACTACAACCTCTCAGCTCCCTGAGTGTGGCAAAGTGGCATCGCTGCACAAATGCTGTTTACACCCTGTGCCCCTCCCGATCACATAGTACGACTACGTTAAATCTGTAGTGTTTATTTATTTATTTCTTTACAGCTGAGCCAGAAAGCACCAAAAAGTTTGGTCTGGCCAAAAACATCCAAACAACAGAAATGCCTCCTTTCCACGAGCACCTGCTCTGCTCGGCTCCACTCGCCTCTGGTAGTTTTCTGTTACGACTGAGTACCACTTAAATAGGGTGCTGTTGTTATAGCAACGCAGACCAAAAGCCCCGTACCGTCACGGCAATGGAGGACGCCGAGGTGATGCTAAATCAGTGCTGGACCATGGCACTGGTTTGTGTGCGGTCATTTCCCTCGTTGTTTGGGGGTTTGATTCGTGCGGAGTCGCCGCTCTCATGACTCATCTAGTGATGTCACTCCCTGGCCAATCAGCAGTTTGCTGTCTGTTTATTGCATTCTCAGCTTGCTTGGAGCCCCACCTGAGCAGGCACCAAAACCAGGCTTTACCACCTAATGAGCAACGCTAAAAACCAAGTCAAGCCAAGCTGAGTAGGTACTTGTGGAAAAGAGGCTTAAGATGATACTGATGAAGAGTTAGGTTCTTCCTAGCTAGCATAAAACTACTGGTTCTTTTGAACCATCAATGAGCTATTTGCTGACCTCTTTGATCGTACAGCTGGGGCAGTTTGATTAGACGTGGAGGTCTGGGTCCCACCCGCTCAGTCACGTTGAAGCTTCTGTCAGCTTCTGCTCGTCGTCACGTTTCCCGACATGTTTGTTCAGAAAAGGTTTAACACCTGTTTTGATGTTTGAAAATCAAAACCATCACTCAATTTGACAGTTGGCTTGAACGTGATGATGGTGTTTCAAACGTATTCTGTTTGGAGAAGCGTCCTCACACTGGAGCAGAGAGCCAGGGTAAAAATAGCGAGTTCATTGGTGCTCTCCTGCTGACTGTGTGTTTGCACTCATAGGTGACCGTCCACAACCCCGAGAACCAGAGCTACCTGATCGCCTACAAGGACTCGCTGCTCATCATCTCTTCTGCAAAGTGAGTGATTACACACGCTCCTCACCCCTGATGTGTTCGTGTGGAGCCGCTCGGCTCTGTGTGCTTAGATTCAGCAGTTTTTATCAGGTGGCACGTCTGCTGAAAACTTCTACTTTGTACTCGCTGTTTTGTTGCCTTTTCCTCTTTTATCATCTTTTTGTGCCGTTCCAGTCGGGTTTCTGAGCAGAGATGGACGCAAGCTCTCCACTGTTATTGTGAAAATCAGTAAATGTGGTGATGTAACAGCAGAATCTTTAAACCCGGTCACATTGAGCCCAGATTACCTCAGCTGCTGTACAGGGAGTGCAGAATTATTAGGCAAGTTGTATTTTTGAGGAATAATTTTATTATTGAACAACAACCATGTTCTCAATGAACCCAAAAAACTCATTAATATCAAAGCTGAATGTTTTTGGAAGTAGTTTTTAGTTTGTTTTTAGTTTTAGTTATTTTAGGGGGATATCTGTGTGTGCAGGTGACTATTACTGTGCACAATTATTAGGCAACTTAACAAAAAAACAAATATATACCCATTTCAATGATTTATTTTTACCAGTGACACCAATATAACATCTCCACATTCACAAATATACATTTCTGACATTCAAAAACAAAACAAAAACAAATCAGCGACCAATATAGCCACCTTTCTTTGCAAGAACACTCAAAAGCCTGCCATCCATGGATTCTGTCAGTGTTTTGATCTGTTCACCATCAACATTGCGTGTAGCAGCAACCACAGCCTCCCAGACACTGTTCAGAGAGGTGTACTGTTTTCCCTCCTTGTAAATCTCACATTTGATGATGGACCACAGGTTCTCAATGGGGTTCAGATCAGGTGAACAAGGAGGCCATGTCATTAGTTTGTCTTCTTTTATACCCTTTCTTGCCAGCCACGCTGTGGAGTACTTGGACGCGTGTGATGGAGCATTGTCCTGCATGAACATCATGTTTTTCTTGAAGGATGCAGACTTCTTCCTGTACCACTGCTTGAAGAAGGTGTCTTCCAGAAACTGGCAGTAGGACTGGGAGTTGAGCTTGACTCCATCCTCAACCCGAAAAGGCCCCACAAGCTCATCTTTGATGATACCAGCCCAAACCAGTACTCCACCTCCACCTTGCTGGCGTCTGAGTCGGACTGGAGCTCTCTGCCCTTTACCAATCCAGCCACGGGCCCATCCATCTGGCCCATCAAGACTCACTCTCATTTCATCAGTCCATAAAACCTTAGAAAAACCAGTCTTGAGATATTTCTTGGCCCAGTCTTGACGTTTCAGTTTGTGTGTCTTGTTCAGTGGTGGTCGTCTTTCAGCCTTTCTTACCTTGGCCATGTCTCTGAGTATTGCACACCTTGTGCTTTTGGGCACTCCAGTGATGTTGCAGCTCTGAAATATGGCCAAACTGGTGGCAAGTGGCATCTTGGCAGCTGCACGCTTGACTTTTCTCAGTTCATGGGCAGTTATTTTGCGCCTTGGTTTTTCCACACGCTTCTTGCGACCCTGTTGACTATTTTGAATGAAACGCTTGATTGTTCGATGATCACGCTTCAGAAGCTTTGCAATTTTGAGACTGCTGCATCCCTCTGCAAGATATCTCACTATTTTTGACTTTTCTGAGCTTGTCAAGTCCTTCTTTTGACCCATTTTGCCAAAGGAAAGGACGTTACCTAATAATTATGCACACCTGATATAGGGTGTTGGTGTCATTAGACCACACCCCTTCTCATTACAGAGATGCACATCACCTAATATGCTTAATTGGTAGTAGGCTTTCGAGCCTATACAGCTTGGAGTAAGACAACATGCATGAAGAGGATGATGTGGACAAAATACTCATTTGCCTAATAATTCTGCACTCCCTGTATATCCTGTGTGTGTCATCGCCATCATCTTTTTGTTGCTTCATTTCCTGGTTGTGACATCCTGTCAGTCATAGCGGTGACCTTTCGACCCTGACCCCTGCTGTCAGCAGAGTCTCCGCTTTGGTCTCTGTTCATTCTTTAGTGTGTTTTAGTCGTTGAGGTGTTCTGATTCATACAGACAGACCAGATTTTGTGCGTTTACGGTTTATTTTATACATTGGTTGAATTTAATTATAATTCATACTAAATAAACAAAGAGAACTTATTAGTGAGCTTCCTCAAACTCTAAGTTTGAGGAAATTTTACAGCTGGCTGTGTCAGCGCTGCTGTCTACAGCAGTGAAATGCTCTGTTTTGTATTGAAGAATAAACAGTTAAAATCTTCCCTCTAATCATTTGTGGATTCATCACATTTCTGTCCTGTGACGTCTGATTTTCCACCAGCTTTCCAGGTTTTACATGTACGACTGGCACAAAGTGCTTTTCTGGTCTTTATGACCACTTTATCCAGCAAGTCGCATTCACCCGTTCTCACATTCACACCTCTGGCCGTGTTGCACCATTTAATCTCACCTGAATCTTTGGCCTGTGGGAGGGGCTTAACGCAGTCACCTGGAGAACATGCGCGGCACAGCGAGGCCCAGCTGATCCGACTACGTAAACATGAACCGGTCAAGTGAGCACCTGACGTCAGCCCAGCCTCGGGTCCCTCCGTCGGTAAACTGAAGCTCCTCTCAGCTGCAGAATGATGCACCAATCTCTGTACTCACTGTTCATCAAGTCAAACTCCAGCATCTGTCGCGCTGCGCTGAGTTAATTTACCTTCTTGCGTCCTTTGTGTGACCGGACCTTTGCCCTCTGCAGAAGGTCTGCAGTGAGGGTGGGGGTCGAGGATGATGAGGATGAAGGTCGAATGGCTCGACAAAGAGCTGCTGTTCCCTCAGGCGGGTGACACAGGCCTCAGTCTGAGCCTTCAGCTGTCCGCTGCGCTAACTCGATTAACCCCAGAAACTGCGGGGTGAGTGGGAGAGCGAGCACCGCCATCTAAGCTCTCTCTCTCACACACGCAGCTGAAACTGTGAAGTTACTCTCACACACTCCAACAGTGTTTACTCTTCATCACTCACTCCTGTTTTCCTCCTCTTCCTCCTGACTCCTCCTGGTTCCCGCACACGCTGCCCTCATTGTTTCAAACCAAACTCGACCCTGAGCTGCTTTGAGACTTTCAGCTGTCTGCAGGATTAATTTAATAAGCCCCGTAACAACCCCATCTCTCTCTCTCTCTCTCACACACACACACTCACACACACACACACACACACACACACACACACGTCCTTTTGCTTATTGACGAGCCTCGTCTGCATCTGGACACAAACGCATCACTCTGTTAAATTAAGCAGAGCGAAATGTAAAAGTTGTGAATATGAAGCCTGTCACAGAGCGCCCAGCTGTGTGCTGCACCCTCCTGACCCGGACTCATTGCTGATAGAATTATCATATAAAGGAAGTTAATGATGCTCCTTGTTTTATTTTTGCCTGCACTTGTTGTCTTGACTGTATTTCCCTGTAAGTGAACCAGAAGAGTGAAAGCCCAGCTTAAGGCCAGACTTAGCAAATCTGGAACTGTTGAACTCTGATGAAGCACCTCTGAGCTGCAGCGAGACGATGAATGCGATGAGCTCGTTCAGTCCTGGTGTCGGTTCCACGCCCCATAAATGGGAGATTTAAGGCAGGAGGGACACTCGGCATAAACTCTGTGTCGGAGCAAACCTGCTAACAGGGCCGTCTGTAGCGTGTTTTAACAGATGGATGTAGCCACCATACAGTCACATCTTTGACCCTTTTTGTCTCAGTGTTAGTATTTTGGTCACAATCATGTTGGGTTTTCCACCCAGAGGCACTTAGCTGAGCTATCAAACAACACAAACAGTGTTGTTCATCACACAGATAACCTGGAGCTCAGGTTTCTCGGATGGTCTTTGAGCAAAATTAACTGCACAGCAGGTCTTATTATTTGACAGACAATTGCATTAAAATGCTCTAAAAGGCTACAGTAGCACAAGCACGGTGCAGAGGTGCAGTTCACTGACGGCCATCCGTGTCAGTACAATGAGTCGCGCACCTAATAATGCAAACTTTAAGCCTTAAAACAGTTTAAATGTCTTGATTTTCAGAAAGGGGTCGATTGAGAGGACTAAACCGTATTTCTGTATCAGGCTGTGAACATGTTCATTCCTGCTGTACAGTTGGATATTTGAACACTGCAGTCTGTGGGGACTGACTCACTCATGGAGCCGGCCCCGAGTGGACATTTGAGGAACTGCAGTTTTTAGCATTTGCAAGTTTCCACGTTAATTTTCCAAAGGTGGACCAAGTATTTCTGCCTCATTTTTACATTCATGTCTAAGTCATTTCTCCTCTTTTCCCTTCTCTGTACCCCACAATCAGTTTCCTGTGACACACCACCTGCCATTTTTTTTTCTCCTTCCTCTCGTTGTGTCCTGATGTTCAGACTCTGGTTTCTGCTCTGTTTTCAGTCACCACTGTCATTAGATTTAATTTGGTTATTTACATCAGGCTGCTGCCCTGCCTTGCCCCTCTGCGGTTGCAGCCGTCCTCAAGAAAGAGTGAGTGTGTGTGAATGCTGCTCTGTTTTATGATGGAGTAGAAAAGGAAGGAGGCGAGTCATGTTCAGACATCTGGATGTGAGCGCAGTTTGCACTGATGACGATCAAGTGACTGTAAATGAAAAGGAGGACCAGGTGAACCCGCATGGACCGGCTCATTTTAGCTTGAATTTCTTGGTAACACAAAGGTTTATGGGACATTTGTTCAGAGTTATCAGTGTGCAGCCCTTTCAGTTATGTGTTTAGCACTTGGTAAGTAAGGTCAGTAATTATTTGGAAGAAATATTGAGTCTAGTTCTGTGAAGTTACCGGGCCTCTCTTTGTCTGTCAGGGCGCTGAGCAGGTGTGAGGAGATGATCCAGCGTTACAGCAGGGAGGTGAAGTCCGACAGAGCCGCGGTGGGGAAAGCGGTGGAGGACTGCATGAGGGCCATCATAGGAGTCCTGCTCAACCTGACACATGACAACGGTTAGTGCACCAAAACACTCCAAACACACTTTACTGCGGCTTATTGAAACACTTAAACATTATTAATCTGATGGATAAACGTGTGTGAAACTCGGTCTGCAGAGTGGGGCAGCACGAAGACGGGAGAGCAGGAGGATTTGATAGTGACGGCTCTGAACTGTGTTCTCAAAGTCCCTCAGTATCTTCCTCAGGAGCAGAGGTTCGACATCAGAGTACTGGTGCGTATTAAACATGAGTGATGTGACTGTTTCCATCACAGGTTTGGGTTAAAATTAGACTTAAAGTGGTATTAATGTTGACAGCAGTGAAAACAGAGTTAAAATGACTGACCCATGAGTGCCACTGTGTGTTTGCTGCGTTCAGGGTCTGGGTTTGCTCATCAACCTGGTGGAGTACAGTGCCAGGAACAGGTACTGCCTTATGGAGATGGAGATGGAAGGGGGCCAGGGTCCCTGCGACTCCACCGTCCTGCTCAACCCTCAGCACCAGGACATCGCCAGCACGGGCCCGCTGAGCGCCATCGCTGCTCTTGTACAGGTACAAACTCAGGAGTGGATGGAAAACCCCAAAGAAGAGTACGATAAACGTGTGTGAAACTCGGTCTGCAGAGTGGGGCAGCACGAAGACGGGAGAGCAGGAGGATTTGATAGTGACGGCTCTGAACTGTGTTCTCAAAGTCCCTCAGTATCTTCCTCAGGAGCAGAGGTTCGACATCAGAGTACTGAAGTGAAGTCGCCACTTTACAAACATAAATGTCCATATTTTAGGAACAAACTATCAAAATGTTTTGTTTTTGTAAATCCGGTTATTTTTTTTAAAGTTTTCGTTTGTATTAAAACTTTCTGCAGCTCAGAGAGGAGCGAGTGTGGATCTGCTGCACTCTCTGTCACTTCAGTTGGTTTATTTCACCAGAAAAGGGGAAATTTCCCTCCCAGAATAGGCTCTAAAATAATACTGGATGCTTTTAAATTCTTTCTCACATGCCGACCTTCATTCAGATTCATCTCGGTGCTCAGTGTGGACCCTTCTCAGTTTGGAAGGAGAAAATAAACCTTTGTATGAGCGACGTCTCGTCGTGGGTAGTTTTGGTGTCATGTGTCAGGTGTAGAGTTTAGTTTTCTGCTTCCCTCTAAAACAGTTAAGATCAGACTGAATTGAATTTGTCTCCTGGTGTTCAGACGATTCACAGCATTAAAAGAAAAGGCTGATCATTCCCTCACTGCGTCTTTGATTAATGGAGCACAATCATGATTAATGTCTCCAGCAGCAGCTGTGAGGAATATTTCAAGCTCACTTTTATGTTTTAGCGTGAAAATTAATGCTCGCGTGATCCTCTGAGTTGAGTTTGTTTCGTCTGCGTTTTGTTCTCTTCTGCCGTCTTACTCAGCGTTTCCCATGAGCTCCATTAAGTCGGTCCTAAATATCAGTCACTGCCTGTCAGGAAACCATCTGTGAACTGTTTTCATGGATGTAGTTTCTGCATTTGAAAAGTGCATAAACCTGCTCTTTTATTCTGTCCAGCAGGGGGCGACCCCTCTGCTGTAAAAACAATCAGATGGTATCGAAATCTGAGAGGAAGTTATTGGGAAACTTTGGCTAGCTTCAAATCTTATTGAACACAAAATGATGATCGTGTATATACAGCCTATAAATCGCTTGGCGTTGGTTCTGATGTTCTCTGTCGCCCTCAGCTGTTCCTGCAGCGGGAGCGGGCCGCCGTCCTGGCCGAGGCCCAGACCGACGACCTCATAAAGGAGGCGCCGAAAGCTGCTTTGGACCAGAGCGGCCAGTGGCAGGAGACGGGCGGCGAGATCCAGTGGGTCGCCAACGACAACGACTCCGACAAACAGGACGAAGGCAAGAAGAAGAAGGAGGACGAGGAGGACGAGGAGCTGGACCTAAACAAAGGTACAACCAGAGTGTGGCTTTGATCACTCCTGACGATCGTTACCATCGAGCAGCAAAAAGTGAGACATGATCCTCGTTTCTGTCCCAGCTCTGCAGCATGCAGGGAAGCACATGGAGGACAGTATTGTGGCCTCCTACACGGCACTGCTGCTGGGCTGCCTATGCCAGGGGAGCCCGGTGAGTCTGACACACACACACACACACACACACACACACACACACACACACACACACACAGTTGTGTATCTGTAAGTTGAGAAGACGTCACCCTGACTCATTTATTTCCTGGAGACTAACATCAAAACATGAATGAATTGCATGCTGGGTATGTGCTTTATGTCCCCATAATGCGACTCTGACAGATTTGTGTGTCTGTAGGCAGTTTCTCAAAGTTTTCACCTGCATTTTAAACACAGTAGAAACACATTTACCCTCAAAAACACATAAATGCAGCCTCATGACACACTGAGGCGTACAGTTCACAGCAGCACTTGTTGTTCTGAGGCTTCAGAGCTCGTTTGAATTTGTCTGATTCATCTTCGTGTGTGTGATTGATTTCTTTTGACTGTCCTGCAGATGAATGTGACTACTGTGAGAGAGAACCTGCCTAAAGGAGATTTCTCCATCATGACAGAAATGCTGAAAAAGTTCCTCAACTTCATGAACCTCACTGTGAGTCACAGCTTCAATAAAAGAATCCCTGTAATGTGTTTAGTTCTGTTCTAGTGAGCACGGAGAGAAAAGTCCTGATGACTTGGATCCAAACGTACTCTGAATATGTTTGGGGATCATTTATGTATTTTTTTTTAAATTAAAGCTTAAAACTTCTTGTGGAGATGATCATCGTTTTACATAAAGAAATGTTGCTGAAGCAGATAAGAAACAAAAATGTTGAAATTTTGACCCCTGGCCTTTTTTATAAGCTAGTTTATCAAATCACCGTATATCCTGCTCATGTTGGACACATAAACCCGGAAGCGCGGGTCGTTTTACCCAAATACATGAAGGGGGGAAGATTTCAGAACCGAGCGAGTTTGTAGAAACGCATCAGAGCTGCGAAAAAACACGGTATAAAGGAGGGACGTCGCTACGCTGACGCCAACTATTCTGAAGCCATCTTGTCACAAAAAACTGGATGTGACAAGGAGGGGTGGGTCTCATCCTGAAATCACTTGCTCATTGGCTAAAGACTTGTCAATCACAAGCCATTAGCCAATGAGCAAGCACCACTGGCTTTGTTGAAACGTGGCATGACCAAGATTTACGAAAGCAGGAAATTGTGTACTGAGGCTTAGACGGGGAGCCGTTTTCCCATAGGATGCTTTAGGACCACAAGTCGACTTGCAACCACAGTTATCGCCATCTGGTGGTCATCAGATAGAATGCAGGTTTTTAGGCACTTCGGAACTGGCTTTGTTTTTATGAATGAAGCTACATCTACGCTTGTTTTCACTGTGAAGGCAATAAAAACGGCGTACATTTACTCTGACAGCATACTGGCTGTTATGCGTTACATTAATGGACACATTAGCTACAATTCCAGCATTTGCTTGTTCAACATAATGTGTTTATACTAGAGATGGACCGATCCGATATTACGTATCGTGTCGGTCCGATACTGACCTAAATTACTGGATCAGATATCGGAGAAAAAAAAAAAATGTAATCCGATCCATTAAATATCACGAAAGCACCTCACAAAACTTGCAACACGCCGTAACTCGCCTCAGAACGTTAGCACGTCGGAGCAGTATGCATCACGTGATAGAGCGGCTGTGGCATGCGGGACCTGTGGTGGTCTGGATAGCATTTGGAGCTTCGCTAGCAACCCGGCATTTCATCTCCGACAAAGTTATCCCGAGAGAAGTAAAGCAAGTGTGTAAGTCCATCTCTGAATGTTTGTAAAGCATTCCTGCGTTAAGCTTAACGAGCGACTGCCTCTCGCTCTCCGGCTGCTACTTCAATCATGAAACTGATCAATGATCAGCTGATCGTCTCTCTTGTTTGTTTTTGGCCCACTTTGCACCAGAAAGAGGAAACCAGCGGGTGAACAACAGCAGCACGTTTAAGCTTGATAAGCTGTTGTTAGAATTTATTTAATATTTCTTTCTACACCAGGATCTTTTTCTACGTAGCTGACGCTGGTAACTGTGCAGGGGCGGATCTAGCAAAGTTTAGCCAGGGGGGCCGATAGGGCATGAACAGGGAAAAGGGGGCACAAAGACATACTTTTCTTTCTTATTCTCATTTAAAATGTCGAGCTTTTAATAAATAATTATCTGACACCCAAAGTTTTAATTTGATGTAAAATGAATAGAAGTCAATTACTGCATATAGTAACTATTAAGTCTAATATATATACCCTAGTAAGCTATAGTACTTTTTCCTTTGGGAAGGTACCATCTGTGCAGTCTGCAATTTTGTTGAAGAAAGATGTTGAATCTATTTAATATTTCTTGAAAAATAATTGATTTCTGTGCATTTTTTTTCACACTGCATCAAATTAAGGTTGATTACGTCGATTAAGCATCATGAGGTGGAGCGTGAGGGGTGGTTCCCTATTTTTTATTTATTTATTTTTGTTGTTGCTGGGAGTTGGAACCCTATTAGTTAGGTTGCTTAATATTTACGCTAAGTACTCTTTAAAATACCAGAATAGGGAGGCTGGTGTAGGTCTAAGTTTATTAGATTGATCAGTATTGCTGAACTATGAAATATTTTTTTTGCATACAGGTATAACAGAATAGCTTTAGTGTAGTTGTTGTTTTAAACTTGAGTATGAACTTATACAAAATGCAGCAAGATATTTAAAAAAAACAACAATTTTGTTGATTAAAAAACACCATATCGGATTCATATCGGTATCGGACATAAAAAAGTGGTATCGTGCCATCTCTAGTTTATACATCATCATTACCTCCAAGCAGAACTATCACAGCTGTTGCTGACTGCAAAACGTAGTCGCTGTTTCACAAAGGTGGACGTGAGGCTGCTGTAAGTCCAGACTAACGCAACACTGAAACTCGTTCCACAATATCAAACTGATATATTCTGATTAGTGTTCGACGTAATCCTTCATCTGCCCTGTGCTGCTCTCCGCCCGACGTCTGTCAGACGCAGACTAATGAGAGAAAATGCTCATTATTCAACGACGATTATCAGACAAGTTTATTCAAGAGTAAAATCTGTGATTTAAATAAAAAACCAGCAGTGAGTTTGTTGAAATGGTGAGAAAGAAACGATCTGCACGTCTAATTTTCCAGGTGTGTGTGTGTGTGTGTTCTGACCCCTGCTTCCTCTCTGCAGTGTGACGTCGGCACCACAGGACAGAAGTCCATCTCCCGGGTCATTGACTATCTGGAGCACTGCTAGAGAGAAGTCTGTCTCAAATACGTACTCACACAAAAAGACACATGCAACACAACCATCTCCTTCATCATCGTTACCACCATCACCACCACCTCAGAGTCGACCGCTGGAGTAAACTAACGGGACGTCGTCCTCTTCCTCCTTTTAAAGGAGCTTCACCTTGGCAGCGCTGGAAACAGCTCGTTTCCTCTGTGACTTTAAAGGATAAACCCTTTGAAGCTGCAGCAGAGATCACATGCTTTTGTTTTTCTGAAGAATCCAAGTCAGTATTTGGTTGTTATTTCTTCCTTTTTCCTCAGTTTAAAAAAGTTGCTCAGAGCGATGTTTTTCTTCTTCTCTGATAAATTCCATTTCAAAGCGTCTCCTCACCTTCTCAGCCCCTCCCTCGTGAAAACCCCTTTCGTATTGAGCAATGGCAGATTGGAGTGAAGCTGCCCCCCCCCCCCCCCCAGCCTGCCATCAAAGCCTCGCGGCCCTGAGCGCGGCCTTTTGGAGCTGATAACTGCCAAACAAACAAGCTGAGCTCTTTAAAAAGAAGAGATGGCTTTTACTTTGAAAACGTCGACCCCAGCTCCTCACAGGCCGCCTCATTTCTCTCACGCTGTGTTCTTCTTCTCCTCTTTGCTGCTGTAACCTCTTGGCTCTGTTTGAAGGAGGTGCTTTAGCGCTGAGAAACCACGCGTATTGATCATTTGTGGGCGGAGGGTGGGAAGCCTGACCCGCGGTGAAGTCGAGGTGGGACTGCTTGCCTTTGTATGACACCTCGTTTCGTGGCGGCGCCTTTGTGCCGACTTCACACCTGACTCTCAAAGCTTTTGGGGGTTTTAGAAACTTTGGACAACCTCTGCTTCCAAAAAGCAGAAAGTTTTTCCCTTTCAAATGATCGATCTCGCTCAACATCAAAAGCTTCGTGTCTCAGCGGGTTCCCGAGCCCTCTGGGCCAGAACCGGTCCTCCTCCTGCTCCTTTCAATTACCGCCAGGCCTTTGAGCTCGCCGCTCATGGTGGAGACTTCAGTTACAGTAAAGACGGCCGAGTAAGCCCCCCCAGTCTGACAGGTGAAGGCCAGGCTCGTTGCTTTTGAACTGGGCCGCCAGCAGAGGGGTTTTCACAGAGGAGGTCGATTGTTTGTCCCTCCTGCTCAGGTGTTTTTAGGAGGAAACACTGTAGCTGGAGCTCAAGATCCTCAAACCCGCAGTTTAACTCCAAATCCTGTGTTTGGACTTTCCAAGAGTGCATCACTCTCTAACGTACATTTCAGCGATGCTGAGGTTGGATTGGGAATTTGTAAATGATAGAAATCGGCCCCGTGCTTTTCCGTTGGACCTTCTGTGGTTTTCATCTTTGAAGCCTTTTCAGATGGCGCACCTGTGAAGAAGTCAAAACTCCAGCAGCGCTTACAGTACAAACAGCCACTCATTACACGTCAGCCATTGCACTTGTAGCTTTAACCCGCCCCGGCCTTTCCTGTCCTCTGTGCACCGTCAGTGCAGCTGAAGTTCCAGAGATGTTCCCTGATGGGGGAAAGGGAAGTCTGGAGCCTTAAACGAGTCATTTCTGTTCCTCCTTCCTTCAAGTGCAGCGTTGTAACTAAAGGCTTTATTAATAGAATAAATAGATATGAGTTAGTTTGAAAAGATTTCCAGCCTCATTGTTGTTAAAAAGCTAAAAAAAAAGTTATTTAAGTTTAGTGTCACATTTCGTCAGTTTGGAGACTCTCAAAAGAGCGAAACTCCAGGGGAACATGTGAGTCTTTCACACAATAGAAACACTGTTTTTTCCAATAATTTCATTGAAAGATGTCTCGGATAAGCCCCGCCCACTCCATTAAAACCATACAGCCTTGGTCTAACTCTCACTGGGCGCCTCAAACTGAGGCGTCCCTTCAGTTGCTTTATTAACCCTTTAATGACCTCCAGCTAATAAGCTTGTTATAAAGGAAACCTGAATAAGAAAGAAAAGAAGAAAGATGGCCGTGAGCATCGTTTTAGTGTTGGCTCTTTGTCTGCAGCCACGCTCAGGTCCCCACAGTCGCTCATCAACGCTGAAACGCAAACCCGTGGCACTAAAGGTCACTGCTGTGAGATAAAGGACACAGACGCTGTCCATAGAGGCCAAAACAGGTTTTTAAATTCCAGCAGGCTGCGCGTGTTAATTACTGCTGTAAATCTGTCGCATTTTAATGCGAGTGTGTGGGGACCCTCAAGTGGATGCTAGAGGACCTGCAGTGGTTGACGCTAGCTTGGTTTCCTTCGTTCCTGCTTTAAGCTAAAGATTCGCCTTTGAATTTCTTTTCTCGAAAACAGATATTTTTAAAGGTCCAGATTAAGAGAGAGAGAGCATCGTCTGAGCAAGCTAACGTTGAAAGTTGTCACGTCTGTTCCTTTGTGCTCTGTGGCGTTTGTCATCAGCGCCGTGAGCTCCTGCTGCTGTTTGATTTCATCTTTAGAGCTGGAAAAAAAATGACATTGAATTGACCTTTAAAGATTGTGTCATTGTTCATGTGGTTTTGTATTTGTTTGTCTGTGGACATCAGCGCGCGCACACACACACACACACACACACACACACACACACACACGCGTTAAAACTTCACACTCCTTTATGAAAAGTTTACAAGAGCTTTATTCACAGACGTCTGGAAGAATGAATGGAAGAGCTTTTTGTACATAGTTTCCTGTAAATAGATTGGACCTCCTCATGTAGGAGGGGAGCGATGGAGGGAGTTTGGGACGGAGGGGGCAGTTTGGGGAGGGTCGTGGGTGGGCCGGGGTTAAATTTAAATTTAGACCGTAGACTCTACTTTTCTGAATCTGATTCTATTTTTTCTTTTTTCTAAGCCTTTTTCTCCCAGCCGTGTTGTTGTTTTTGGACAGACAGAGAGCTTCTTAACGAGCCGCCTGCAGGAAAACTTGATCTTTGTACCAATTTGCAGACCGATGTCTTTGGTTACCTGTACATAATTTTAAAATAATAAAAATTGATACTTTGAGTAATTCTGGCACAGAGTTTTTCTTTCTGTCGTCCTCGGTGTCTGAGTCCTCGAACACGTGAAACACGTTTTGGTCCTTTAATGTCTGACGCTGAAAGAATCACAGATATTCACGTCCCCCCTGCACGTCCTCCTCGGGGCACCCCGGGCCTCCGCCGCTGCTCCTGGCCGTGTGGAAGTGCCTCTCGGGCCGAGGCAGATCCCCGGCCGCCGGCGCTTTGTCGGTGCCCGGGCTGCGTGCTCCGCCCGCGCCCTGCTGCAGCAGCTCGCTGAGGGTGGAGATGTAGATCTGCGCCATCTGCAGGGTCTCGGACTTGGACAGCTTCCGGTCGCTGTCCGTGTTGGGAATAACGCTGCGGAGCCGGTCAAAGGCCACGTTCAGTCCGAGCATCCTGCGCCGCTCGCGGGCATTGGCCGCTAGACGCCGGCGTCTCTGTGCGCGCTCTAGAGCGCTCGTGTCCGGCGGCAGGTAATGCAGCGCGCCCCCGGCGGGACCAAGCCGGAGCTCCACGATGGCGCGCGGGGGTTCCCGGTAGTCCCCGGAGCGGTCCGGTGCGAGGCTCCGCTGCAGCAGCGCGTGGAGATCCGCATGGAGAGCCGAGGCCGCGGGACCGGGACCGCACTCAGAGTCCACGGACACGAAGGGAGCGAAGAGGCTTTTACGCGGAGGCATCTCTGCTCCTCCTCCGCTCTCCCCTTTCTCCTTGTCCTACTGTCTACTTCTTCCTCTTCTCCTCCTCTTGTCTCCTTCTCCTCCTTCACCAAACGGCCACAGCCGCTGAGCCTCACCGGACCCTTCACGTTTCTCAGCATTGATGGGAGAATTTATGGAGTGGGGGGCCTTGCGTGCTTCGGGGGCGTGGACAGGGTCGTGTGCTGCTCAGTGAACTTTGCCAGATGCGCAGCTGGAAGTCGATTAACCGAGTTCATCAAAAGAGGATTAGAAGCGTCTCAGTGCGCCGCTGAGGGCTGAAGAGGAGGACGGCGGAGAGCGCCAGCAGCCACGGTGTGAAGTTTCACTCACACAAACTTCACGTACAGTTTTTCAATTATAAAAAGTTTGTAATAAGAGTTTGGAGCTGAAAGCAAACTTGTGTCGTGCAGCAGATCATTTAAGAAGCAGTGAAACATTTTAGCGCTCAGATTTAAAGAAAACGTGTTTGTATGTTAGTCTGAGTACAGCTGGTACACTTCGCACTGCTTCCATCACCACACAGATGTTAGTGAAGGAAGTATTTCTCTGTTCTGTCACCAGAAATCTGCACAATTAGTTTCTTTCCCACACAGAAACATTCATCCCAACATGGAACAGTTGGAACAATCATTCATGCTGAGAAGCTGCACGACCAGTTTAATGCAAACACATTTAAAAAAAGTCAAAATTTCAGTTATGAATTAATTTGATGAAGATCAGTGAAAAGGGATCATTTGTAAAACAAACAGCAGATGAATAGATTCTCTCTTCTTCATTCAAACATTATTACTCTGCAGAGTAAAATTAAAATAAAAAAACAAACATGAAAATAAAACCGAAAAGTAAAAAAGAAAAAAAATCTACATGTGGTTTGGGACCAGAACTGGCCTGCCAGAGGGCGCACTGTGGTCCACACAGGACGGAGCATCATTCATTCAGTATTCAAAGATGAAGGAAATTCTACATCAACAATTTTTTTTCTTGTTGTTTATGTTTGTTGTTGTTGTTTTAAATCATCCTCCTCTGAAGGTTTTGTGTTTCAGAAAATCACATTTTAAATGTGAACTTTGTAAAAGAGACGCAGGTTATTAACTCTAAGGTTCAGCTGACCATCGAGTGAAGGTTTGGGAGCAAATAATTAATAAATTCCCAATCTGCGCATGTTTAAATGGAAAGTTTGAGGCCGCCCTGTCACACAGCAGCCATGTTTAATGATCTCTAATCGTGATTAATCAGATGTTTTCACTGGTTTTTGTCTTATTTTCTGTTATTTGATTGAAAGTTGACATCACATCTGTTTCTTTTTCACGTGTTGAGGCAGAAACTTTATTCAAATTCAAGATTTTACTTGTTTTCTTACTTCTGTGGTGATGAAACACCGGCGCGCTCAGTGAGGAAGAGTCCACAGTGTTTATATTTCTTACAGAAATATAATTTCCCTCATAATCGGTCATTTAGGATCTTGTTTTTCATGTGGCTTTTTTTAAGTTACCTGTAATATCCCCACAGAATTCAGGTAACTTTTTTTTCTGCGAACACATTTGTCCTTCAGATCAGAATTAATCTAAGTTTTGTCTGTAATGAGCTGGGAGAAAACTTCAATCCTTCTTTTTGTGTCCAGACTAAACAGATTCTCCCTCCATGCCGACATTTAAGCTTGCAGCAGAGAACCCTGGTTTGAAAACTGTGAAACAAATGATGTTTGGATCATCTTTAGAACCAAGTTCTAAGAAGTTAGGCCTCTTCTCTGTTTCAGCAAAGGACAAAAATGTCTCCCCGCCTCTCTACAGGTGGACAAGTCGCCTGGACAGGTGGAGTAGAGGACATGATGATTACTACATCTCTGACCTCGCATCGCCTCCAGGTCCCTGGAACAACATCTGTTTCCTTAAACCGCACTTTCACTGGAGAAATCGTTTTGACTGCAGTTGAATAAATTCTTATTTTGTTCCACTTTGCAACTAAACGTGTAAATATAGATTCAAGTCTCCAGCCAGCGAAGGACTAAGGAAGAAGAAGGTTTTCGTCCCAGCCTTGTAATCCTGTCCGACTTTTGGCTGAGCATTAATTATTCATGCAACAGTGACATGAATAAATGCCACACAGAGCACGTAGGTGAAGACATTTTCTTGGTTTAATAGTATTTTTTCCTAAATGGCTGGGGGATGATGTTAGCATCACACACTTGATTAAAAAGCTCAGCGTTTCACGGCTGCAGCGTCCTTGAGTTTCCCTCTGCAGGCTGCTGAGACATTTGTCTGATGTATTAAAGCTCGTCACTGGAACTTGCTTTTAAGGTTAATTAAAAGTGTTGTGCTCCCGGAGGTTAAAGCCTGACGATGACTGACAGCCGCTGGCAGCCTCGTATCCTCTGGACAGACTCTAATGGGATTTAGCAGCGTGTCCCGGCCGCCGTGTGCCAGCGCTCTGGCGGGCCGGGCCTTTGCAAACGCCACAGCGTGCCACCGAGATGCCACAAAAATGGCTGCGTGACACACGGGAGCATAATGGACTCCTTATGGCCGGGGGTGGGGGGGGACCCTCGCTGTCTGGGGCCCCTGGCTCATTTTCCTTTTATCCTCCAATCTGGAGCACGTGGGGAGGTTTGGCTTCACGCCTTAGCTGACAGTTGCTGGCACGCTCCGCTTTATTAAAGCCAATGAAACGGCTCATTGCAGCCAGAGAGCGGACACAGGCCGCAGATCAAACCCTCCCACCGCTGTGACGCGCCCGTGCAGATGACACGTACACGCCACACCGACCTGCTGCACATCTGCAAGTTTGGCTTTTTCTGGGCTTGTTGCAAAAAGTTTAACTTCTAATTTTTTTAAAGTTAAACAGAAAAACACTTTGTGTGTGTTTCAGCTGATTTCACACAGATCCACAGATCTGAAAGCGCACAAGCTCACATGTTTAAAACATTCCTCTGATATTCTCAAGTTAAACTGATTCTTTTTGTTTAATTCGAATTACTGAGGGGTCTTTTTTTAGCATGCTATTGTTTTTTGGGGAAACTTTATCATTAAGGCCACGACAAACGCTACAGTCTACCTGCAGAGTAAGATGTGCAATTATTGTATTTTCCCACAAAATTACCAAGAAATTACACTGTACTCAAAATTACTTATGCACAACCTAACCTGACATGTTGTTCTGCTTTGTTTGCCTTTAAGTATTTATATGCCAATGCAGTTATTATTATTATTATTATTTGGAAGGAGAGGAAAGCATACAGGTGATCTGCTCCTGTAGATGAAACGGGTAGCAAACATGTCACATGTGCCACCAGCTACAGGTGGGAACATCTTTCACCTTCAGCTTTATTTTTGTTTAAGTTATTTGTGTACACAGTGCAATACGAGGGTGTTTCCATTAGTTTTTGGACAAAAAAGGTTTCGAGGTGCGCTCAGTTCACGAGCTGCTCTCCTAAACTGATGTGCAGGTAATTTAACAACAAAAAGCCCTGAAATGAAAAGAATGAATTGCTCTCTGATGCTGACAGAAAGCACATCTGCATTCCTCTGTTTGGGAAGCAAACATGGAACGAGCGGTTATTAGTTAGAGGTAAGAGGTTTGGCTTCACTCGTTAACACGCTGCGCCTTATTAAACCCAATGAGACGGCTCGTTGGAGCCAGCGGACCGACATGGGCTGCAGATCAAACCCTTTTCCCACAGAGTCGCTGAAGCAACACAGCTGAGCTTTCTCTCCACAGTGGACTTTAACACAATAAGTCATTTCTGTCCAGATAAACTCAAATCTTTTACCCCACATTTATTCACCACCGTTCAAAGCTACCTGATCCTGGCTCGAGACGGTCACGTTATCACAATGACTCCATTTTCACTGCTGCTGACAAAAAACTATAAAATACCAAAGAGACATGAATTATCTCACAGCTGTAAATACTGGGACCAAAAAAAGATTTCTAAAATCATAAATGTCCGCCTGGGCGAAGCATGCGTTTCATCTTTGTCTGCTTCTTTTTGTTGAGTTTGGAATAAAAGCCTGCAGTGTGAACAGGAAGCCCAGCGTGTCAGTAACAGACAGGCTGAATGTCAGTCACCATGACCGCAGTGGTATCACTCTGTAATTTTTAACGTTCATTTCAGTGTCTTGTGTCAGAGACCAGCTGTCTGATAAATGCTTACATTTTTTTGCTTCTCTTTGCAGGTTATTTTCACTCAGTCTGTCGACCTGAAAACCCATCTGCCAAAAGCTGAAATCTTAACAAGCTTCCTCATTTTTCCAGGCACCATTACACTCTAAAAGTCACCCAAATTGGCTAAAAAGCAAACCAGTCTGAGTCAATTTAGCACCAAACACACTAATGTGATAGTTCACTCCGGGCAGAGTGACCAGATCCCGAAACGTGAATGTGGAGCAAAGAGTGTGTTTTTGTAGGACGACGTGAGAGCTGTTACTAATGCTGAGAAAAGTCAGAAGTTTGCGATAAAGTTTGACACTTTCATTAAAAAAGACAATAAAATGTATTTAATTCTCAATTCAATTCAGTTTTATTTATATAGCACCAAATCACAACAACAGTCGCCTCAAGGTGCTTTATATTGTAAGGTAGACGCTACAATAATACACACAGAGAAAACCCAACAATCATATGCCCCCCTATGAGCAGCACTTTGGCGACAGTGGGAAGGAAAAACTCCCTTTTAACAGGAAGAAACCTCCGGCAGAACCAGGCTCAGGGAGGGGCGGGGCCATCTGCTGTGATTGGTTGGGGTGAGAGAAGGAAGACAGGATAAAGACATGCTGTGGAAGAGAGACAGAGGTTAATAACAGATACGATTCAGTGCAGAGAGGTCTGTTAACACGTGTTCAGTGAGAAAGCTGACTGGACATGTTTAATCCCAAGACTCAGTTTCAATGAGCATTAATGGAATTAAAGGTCTTGAAGGTCCCCTCCTGCCTATCACAGTAACTGGTTTGATTTAGTGTGAACACTGTTCTCATAGATTGGCACATCACTTCTGAGTCACACCCTACAAAGCAGGATTTCAGTTGTGGTCAGACATTTCTGTCCAACCATCGGCATGAAGGTCAGAGTCATTCTGGGCCTTTAATTAATTTTTTTTCACGTCATGCTGAAGGTTCTACAGTATCTTTGACCGTGATTGACTAACATTGGTAGTTTCTCTTTGCAGCATAAAAATGGCAGCACTCGTTGGACTGATGAATACTCAGAACAGTTTAAAAGTCCAAGTAACTCAGTGGAGATCAGAACTGTCAAAGTGTGGAAGCTCTCTTGGAGCCATTTCTAAACAACTGCAGATCCCAAAATCAAACAATTCACATTTGTGAAACAAACAATTTTACGTAAG
This sequence comes from Copadichromis virginalis, assembly GCF_057382275.1. NCBI lineage: Eukaryota > Metazoa > Chordata > Actinopteri > Cichliformes > Cichlidae > Copadichromis > Copadichromis virginalis. Next base: position 30,209,792 of record NC_140625.1, read on the forward strand.
AACAATATGTATGTATTCTAGTGTGTCATCCAAGTAACTTGGCTCTTCTTCTAGAACTTGCCAAACTGTCTTTTGGTAAAGTTTTGTACAGTCAGATAAAACTACTGTACCAAGCATGGTGGTGGAAGCATCGTGTTCGGGGGCTGTTTTGGTACTGGTGACACTGGCAGAAGAAGAAGAAGGACCACCTCCAAATTCTTTAACTTCACCTCAAATCAATGGCTAGATGGAGAACAGCCAAGCCAACTTTATTTATAAAGCACGTTAAAAACAGTGAGCATTCACATGGAGTAGTCATTTTTCTTTTTTTATACTTAAGTACTTATACTAAGCCCTTTAAGACTGTACCTAAACAGTGACAATAAACCAACTAATTAAAATCAATTCTAAAAATCAAATATCCACCAAGAAAATGCCAGAAACTTGTTGATGGAAACCAAAACTGTCTGATCGAGGTGTAATTTAACCAAATGTTGGTATATTTGAGCCTCTATGTTACCTTTGAACCTGTGTTGTTCCTGTAGACCCTGTAGAAAAATTCAAACTTGTGCACCTATTTCGTGTTTTTTTTAAAGTCATTAAACTTCTGACCATAACTGTATGTCACTAACCGTCGTCTACACATTATTGTAACAGCTGTGGAGAGAACAGTGATCTTTTATTTCAGGAATTTTGACCAATTTGAAGTTTTGATTTTGAACCGAAGAAGCGTTCGGAGCTGGAAACATCTAAAGATGTCGGACTGAACGAGGAGACAGAACTAAGAAAGAAGGAAACAAGCCGAACCAGCCGACCATGTTCTGTGTGTGTCATCTGTCTCATATAACAAACATGACTACAAAGTTTCGGCTGCACAAAAGATGAAAAAGAAAGAAAAGGGAGCCAATCAAAGAGGTGCAATTTGACATGCTGACAGAGCCACACAGGAAGCGCTACAGGTGACGGTCGTCCACACACGACGGCCGCCGGCTCGGTGTGTGTCAGGAGTGACAAAAATGCTTTGATACTGTGATTACACAGGAACCACCAACACACACACAGAAAACAAGCGCAGATCAATAGCCAAACACCTATGGAAGAACAGCCTCACACTACAGTGAACACACACATACACAAAGCCCCCGACACACTCATTTGTCTCATTTCACACCACTGAACCTTCCTTCCTCCCTCATTGTGTCTTTCTTTAGATGCACACACACTTATTTGTTTCACTACACATCACAGGAGCCTCCTGGTCTCTCTCCCTGCAGGTCCAATCATTAATCATTGATCAGTCCAGCTCAGTGTTGTGTGTGTGTGTGTGTGAGTGTGTGTGTGTGGCCACGAGGAGTTTAATCAGGCGTGTTGCCCCACTAATGAAAGATCGGCCTCCTCTATCGCCCCCTCAGGACGTTTGCAGTCTCTGTGTGTGTGTGTGTGTGTGCGCATGTTAGAGAGTAAAAAGTAAGTTTTTATTTTATTAATGGTTTGTTTCTCGACTGTGCTGTGATGCATTCACTGTCACTCCTGAAGCAAATGTACATTTGTGCTTCTGTGTTTGCAAGACTCCTTGTTGGCTTATGCCACAGTCACATTATAAAGAGCAGCAGTTGGAGACTGCAGCAAAATCCCTCGACTGTGTGCATTAAAGTTGCAATAGTTGTTTTGAAAACAGGGACTTTGTCTGTGATCACTTAAACTTGATTTAGACCAGTGGTGTCCAAACCCAGGCCTCGAGGGCCGGTGTCCTGCAGGGTTAGACGTGTCCTTGATCCATCACAGATGATTCAAATGGCTAAATGACCTCCTCAACATGTCTTGAAGTTCTCCAGAGGCCTGGTAATGAACTAATCATGTGATTCAGGTGTGCTGACCCAGGGTGATCTAAAACCTGCAGGACACCAGCCCTCGAGGCCTGGAGTTGGCCAAGCCTGATGATGTCATAACTGGAAATGCCTTTTATCCGTACACCGCAACCTTCCGCAGCATTCATGTCATTGTGGACCCGATGTGTACTTAAATTTATCAGGAGCTGCACGTCAGGTTACGTAGAAGGATGATGTGTAGGGTTAAAATGGGGTTTCAGTTGTGGCATAAGTTACAACAGTGGTTCCCAAACCTTTTTTGCTAGCCCCCCCCCCTTTGTTTTACAAGAAAAATGTTCGCGCAGTGCTCGTTTTTAAAACTCCTCTTTTGCGTTTACGTGTGGACGAGGAATACAGAGTTCGTCACGCAACGTTGAAGGTATGTGCCTTTTTTCACGTCACGCTGTGCGCCACGTTATTGTTTACATGAGATGAATTGCAGAATAGCAGAAAAATTAACAGTATTTTGTCTCTATCTTCAGTTTTACACGCTTACATACACACGCAGTTACTGTCCCTCCATTTAGAAAGGCAGAGGCGTCACGCTGTGATTATTTTACGTGTAGTTGTTTTTTCCTGTGTAATAATGTTCAACATTGCTGTCAATACATTTTTAAAAAATGCCTCTCTGTGCAAAATGGGTTCAAAAACAAACAGCTGTAGGATACTGTTTGTCTGATTTGAACCGGGGGAACAAATCGTGGCAGGACCAGCCTGATGTTATTTGTATCCCGCTGTAACTTTACTGTATAAAGAGCTAACGTCTCCAACATGTCAGGAGTAGTTAGTCATTACGACAAGTGTTTGTGAACTAAAAATCAAGCATGTGGAATACAGTTTGTCTGGGATTTGAAGAGCCCAGAGCTGCTCCTGACGAAAGGAAAAGCAATCCTGCAGGGAGACCGACCTCGGCACTTGTGCAGGTGAAGCCAAAGGGAAGATTTGCTTCATTATATTTTCTAGTCTTTAGCTTAGAATGAAGTTGGTTTGGAAACATATTCAGCTTCATCTCCTGCTTTGCGTTTGTGTGGGCGCCCCGTGCTAGCAGTGTCCAAGCGTTTGTTTGTTTGTTTTTTCTTCCCCTTTTCATACACCCCCCCCCCCCCCCCCCGCAATGGCTGGGGGGGCGGGCCCCACACTTTGGGAATCTCTGAGTTACAACATGGCAAAAGCAGCTAGATGTAGCTGTTGTTTTCATTTGGTGCTTAATAAATAAAATTGAATTGAATGCAACATATCTCTGATATAGAAGTATAATTCCTGTGTCATGGTCAGTTGCCATCTTCAAAGAGACTTTGGTGCATAAAGGCAGTAATAAAACAGCATGAAGACAGACAGAAAGACCTCCCAATTCAAGTGAATAATCCTCACTACGGTGACTGCTATAGGACAAACAAGTTTTAGTCAGTCAAGAAAGATCAAGGGTAGTAAATACAGACTGTACTTGCTGGTTTCTCCTACTGTTTGAATAATATCAGCACAACTAAATCAGGAAATAAGACATGGATCCGCTCCATTAATGGTCAGTTACACATTTTGCAGTATTTTACATTTTTCACCCCAGTGTCCCTGACAAGCCTTCATCTGTAGTAAGTGCACTTAAATAGCAAAGTGACTCTGGACTGGATCCAAAGTTTTTCCATAGCTCTGCAAGGCTGTCAGGCTACTGTTTACCTCAGCTGACAATGCCGGGTGACACATGTCCTCCTTTATTTACTCTGGGGACGGCTGTAAAACTGGGAAAGGAGTCTAATATGAGCCGAAGAGTCACTGAAGCTCACTTCTGTCCAGTGACATTGATACTGCGGTGAGTTATCGAGCATAGCCTAAACTTTTCTCTTGGTAAGCTGCTGCTAGTCTCTGTTAGCTGCTGCTAGCCTGCATCAATTAATGACTTTGAAGTTTATCTAACATTGTTGTCTTTTAATACTTAGTGAATAAACTCTCATATCATGTCAGAACATAACCAAACTCTTTATCACAGGGAATCTGTGATCTTTAGGACACTTGAGTCTAACATTAGCTGGCATAATGTTAGCTTATAACCAGCTGTTGTTTAGTTATAGGACATCGTGGATGTTTGAACACCAACGACTTCTGTTGTCTTTCACTTTTGGCATACTACACGTGTGTCTGGTTTTTGGCCAGATATGTAAAACATGGTTAGTTGGAATGTATATTTGTACTGTCTTTCCCTCTTCACACTGCACAGAAGAGGAACCGGCAGCAAGGTTCAACACTTTTCTTCCATCAAGACTCTGAAGACCATTACTCTTTGTCCACAGGTTTAATGATGTAGAAAGTGTGAAACTGAAACAAACATAACACAATTATAATTACAGTATATTCTTTAAATCTTACATATACACTGTACCTACAAGTCTACAATAATCTAAATCAACATAGCGTAGCACTTTAGCTGCAAGAATAAGCATTAGCCGTGCTCTAAACATGTGGTTTCAACAACGTATCAAAGTTACACATTAAACTTCCCTCATGTCACAAAATACAACCACAGAACTACAGATAAGCATCAAATAAACAATATACATACAGACGATGCTCCAAAAGACGAAGGATTGAAGGCAGATGCATGTGGATTCTAGTGATGGGTCGTTCGCGAACGAAATGGCTCTTAGAGCCGGCTCTTTGACGTGAACGACGCGAGCCGGCTCCTTATCGCGAGCCGTCACGTGGGTTTTCTTTTTTTTTTCTTTCTCTCACCCTCTCTCTCGCACTTTTTTTCCGCTTCACTCTGCACGCGAGCCTTGTGCTTTATGCTGGGCAGAGGGGGGAGGGGCGGTAGTTACACTCAGTAGCACAGGAACAGAGCCAGAGAGAGAGAAAGAGAGGCAGGGACAACAACATTAGAAAGGTATAGTAATCATCCACAACTATTTTCAGTTGCAGATGATAAAGGATTGAGAAAGTTTATTCATGCAGGTCCATATGACAGAGAATATGCATGTTCTTTTAGTTTTCATATTATAATTTATATTTAATTGTGTTGTGGTTTGCAGTGTTTTGTGTTCTTTTCACTTTAAATTTGTGAAAGGAAAAAGCTGAAAATTTAAATAGTTAAAACTTGAAATGTGAATAGTTGATTTTTGTATTATATGATTTATTTATTACATTTTATGTGGAGTGAATAAATAAAAGTATATTTACGGTGGCCCCTAGAGACAAAGCACATACAAACTTCAAATCACGTACGAACTCTGAAGCATGTACAAACTCCAAAACACGTAAAAACTCCAAAACACGTAAAAACACATACAAACTCCAAAACACATAAAAACACGTACAAACTCCGAAGCACGTAAAAACTCAGAAGCACATAAAAACTCAAAACACGTACAAAAGACAACAGAAGTGCTCCAGGATGCTGGGCGCAGTGTTGAGCCTTTGTTATCTTGTGGCTACACAAGCCAGCAAGTACCAACGACCGGATTTGGTGTGTGGTAGTAACAGGTAAATGAACTTTTTTTTAAATTATTTGAATATATATATGAGTGCCTGTGTATAAATACACAAACAATACACACATGCTTTCAATTGTGTAATTTAAGTGATCTAGTAGCTCTGCTTTGGAAGTTCAGTTCATGCTAGAAATGTGTTTTGGAGTTTGTACGTGTTTTGTCTCTAGGGGCCACCGCATATATTTATATATAAACATATATAAATAAAACCACTTGTTTTTACGTTAGTAATTCCTTTTGTGCATAATTTTATATTATTGTTAATAATAAATTAATTAAAGCAACAAAACAACCTGAAGAGCCGGTTCGGAGCCGAAAGAGCCGGCTCTTTTTAGTGAGCCGAACCGAAAGAGCCGGATCTCTAAAAAGAGCCGGAAATCCCATCACTAGTGGATTCATGGCAGTCTCCTTGGCCATGTGCAAACTTCACTAAACCTTACTACTTCCTGCTTCCTGTGATGTCACCAGGTATCAGAACTCTTAAAGGGACAGCTGCCCTAACACTATCGGCACAATATTCATCCTTTATTCTATTAAATAACCTCTTAAAATGACTAACTATATGTAGCATATCCACCACATATTTAAGTGCAAAATCATTTAAAGCTTTAAACACAAACAGTGCCACTTCGTACAGGACTGTAGTGCACAGGGAACCAGTGCAAGGCTCTAACACTGCAGGGATGTGTTTTTGTCTTAGTTGGCAAACGTTTTGCAGATGAGTCACACTCATCAACCAACTGACTCAGATCGATTGGAAGTGTTGCCAATCTGTCTAAATTTGAAACCTGAAATGCAATTACATGCAAAATAGAGTGTAATTGAACTCGGTCTGAGTCAGACTGCTATTGTTTGGAGACAGGTTGCCTCCCACCAGGTGACCTGGGTGATCAGGTGGAGATGTTGCATGCTCAGCCTCTGGTTGGTCACCAGAACTACCTGCAGTTCATCTCTGAAAGCAAATAAATTCAGTGCAACAGGCGATTTATCCCTGTCACAAGGAGGTTGTCATCCTATCATTGAGTCAGTTCTTTTATTTCTCAGCCACCGAACATGACGAGTGAGCTGGCTTTTTACAAACGCATCTGCTGAGTCATACTGAATGTTTGAGCCATAACAGTGTCCTCACAGAATGAAAGTAACATAACTTTGGTGCATAAGAGAAATGATGCCAACGCCCACTTTCACCAGAAGACGCCGTCCTGAGATGGAAACATGTTATGACTGCCTGCATGTGACATGTTAGCAGAAATCTGCAAACTGCAGCTATAACAAACAAAGTGTTTGTCGTTGCACCGACACCACTCCCACCTCCTCCTTTGTACCTCACATCCCACCCTTCCACTCCTGCTGCTGCCATTTCCAATTTCCTTTTATCCGCTGTTTATTGACCTCGCTCCTCCTCCCTGCCACTCTGAACTCTGCGTCTCTCCCACTTTTCTCAGCTGTCTCCGCCTTTGACAGACGATCCGTGTTTTTCTCACTGTGATAACTTGACCCTCTGGCCTCTACCTGTTTCTCCCCGACTGACGCTGCTCCTGTAACCTCCACCAACCAGCGATTAATTATAGAAGCGCGAGGCAGGAGGGAGAGGAGATGACAGAAACGTCAGCCTGGATTATGAATACTGCCTGAGAGGAGAGAGAGGGAGTCCATCAGAGGAAGCGGAGTCAAATTACAACTTTGAATGTTCACTTTTCTCTTCGTGTTTCTATTAATGTGTTTCTGCCTTAAAATAATTGTGTTTGTAAGTAAAATTAAATGGAGGATGTTATAGTTGGATGTTTGGATATGAATATGTAGATCTGGAAAGCGAGGGACTAGATTTTTGGGTTGTATAAACTCTTCTTTTGTTGTCCAAGATCATCAAGATGGCTCTTTCTTGCAAGCACAGTCAGCCTGCTTGGATAGCAGATATCCATTTTTACGAGGGTCTTCTAAGAGCACCATTAGCCATATTAGGTTCCCTTTATTGGCTCATACAAAATCTTAAATACCTCGTAGACGGAGGTACCGCTCTCTGTGTGAATGGGAGGCAGAGCCTTCAGCTATGAGGCCCCTCTCCTGTGGTCATTGGATGGCTGGGCTTGGTCCTGTTTGAGGTCTCTTCCTGTTAAATGGGAGTTCTTTCTCCCTACAGTTTCCAAGTGCTGCCCATAGCACATAATGTGAGAATAATACATTCAAAACTTTCTTGAATAATACATTTCATAGACGACAAATGACTCGATGATGATCATGATGATGCCTGATGTCAATATCTCACCTCCATGCTTCCCAGCCTCTCTCCGTTAATGATGTCCAATGAAACCAACATAACTTGGAAAAAAGGGAAGGACGTGTCCTCATTTAGAAATGAGGACATGTACAGAAAATTTCAAAATAAAAAAAAAAATGGATAAAATGTCAAGATAATTTTTGGGAAGTTTAAGAAAGGTGAGAGAGCATGGGAATCTAACAAGTGCGCTGCCAAAATGAGGACATTTATGGAAAGTAGTGATAATCAGACCGAGATCCTTTTGGAAGTGAAGAGTTGGGGAGAGTGGGATTATTTTATACAGTTACCTCAGAGGGGTCCTCACAAGTAAAAGAGTGCACGAGCGATCCGAAGGAGGGAGCTGTGGCTCTGAGAAACTGTCTGACAGGACTGAGAGGAGGAGGAGGAGGAGGATGGGAGTCTTTAGGGCTTTGTGGGAGAGACACAGAAACATGTTGAGAGGATTTAGTAGTGAATAGTGAGCTCTGACCATTTTAACACTTTCATTGTTGTTAATTTAGCATGAATGGAAACATCAGGTGTCCAAAGGTCCCTGAATGCACCAAAAGGAGGCAAATGACTGTATTAGAAGGTGATATTCTTTAAAATGAAGTAGAATTATTGGAAGTACAATACTTCTAAAAACTAAAAAAAATAAACTAAATACTAAAGTGGATGGCAGGACTGGATAAATCTGCCTCTGATGTGTCGTATTATGTGTTTCTAATAAATTGGAAACCGCACCTCCCCTTCACTGTGCACTGTGGTTATAAATGATGCTGTACTGGGTATAATAGCTCCCTGTGTGCAGTCCAGGAGCATCCATCCTGTTTAATGTGACAGTGTGTGTCTCCGTCCCGCCGGGTCGATACCCTGAATGAAGACAGGGTGCTGCGTTCAGGCAGCGTGTGGAGTTATGGCCACAAAATGAGCTTTAGTTTAGTTTCCTGGTTCTTATTCTCCGTTGTAGATTTATCTTAGAATATGTTTCTTAAAAATCACATTTAGAGATCTTTGATCTGAGGTGGTTTGGGTACTTCTGGGTTATCCTGGGTCATCCGTGGAGGAGCTCAGTCCACTCATTTGGAAGTGAAACAAGTAGAATCAGGCAGATAAAAAATATTACATCAGTTATGAACAACTCAAGAAAACTTTGACCTGAATTTTTAAAAATGGCAGAGGTGGGAAGTAGCAAAGTAGAATTTTCAGGTATCTGTACTCTACTTGAGTATTTATTTTTCTGACTACTTTATACTTTGACTCATGACATTTTTAAACAAGTATCTGTAGTTTCTACTTCTCACACTTTAAAAACAGGCTTTTGGTTTAACGGATTTTAGTGGAGTTATTGTTTGACGTCACTGCGAGCCTCTAAACATCAAACTGATTTGAGCCTAAACAGGAAAAACGTGAAAGGAAGTGCTGTTCATTTATTAATCACCAGGAGATCAAAGCTGTGTGTCATAGTGGGTCGGGTTGTCTTTCTTTATCTTTGGGCACAACACTGGAACGACTGCAGGTGTCCCATAAGTTGTGCTACCTCAGCATCGAGCTAGTGCTAGAGAAAACAAGTGAGTGTTTTTTAAGTGTTAGGTAATTTGAAATGCAGCATTTCTATCAGCAAACACACAAACTGTTTGTGTGCAGTAAACACTCTTTCAGTGATGAGGATGTAACATCCTGGACAGGGAGGAACGCTGGTTTGAGGGCGGAGTCAAAGAGGCCATTGATGTGAAAAGGGAAAGACCATCTCTGAATCGAGGAGGGGCCTAAGGGTACATCTGTCCCCATCTTACAATGCTGTGATTGCAGCCATTCCCCAACTCTCTGTTAATGGGACTCATGGCCATCGATGAATGATCAGTGGCTGTGGATAAAGGAACTGCCCTCCCAGCCCATTGTTCCTTCACTGGGCTGGTTTCAGTCATTATGCAAATGTTCTGTTTATAAGATTGAAGCCTGCAGTCAGCTGAGACTGAAGACGTCACCTGGATGAGTGATGAAACGTTTCTCCCACTGAAAACGCTACATCCAGATGAACAGACTCAGCCTTTTAGGATGCTTGTGTGCAGTTTGTCTCACAGTGTGTTTCTAGCAAAACTGCTGTATTTCAGGGGGAGAGAAAAGAAGGAGAGCAAACGTCACTCAGAGACGGAGAAAGATAAGAAAGACGGGACAGGAGAGGAAGAAGAAAGCTTAGATTTAAAGGGAAGGACTGCTCCAGGCGGAGCGTGCTCCTTCTCTGCGCCCTCATGGCCTCCATATTTTATTCCACAGCTTAGACACTCTCATTATTATATCCTCATGACACGTGCACATAGGTCCTTGGGCTCAGCCCACTAGCTCCCTCCCTGGCGGGGCCTGGGCCCCCTGGGTCTTTCTGTTAACTTTCTATCTTAAAAAATATTAAGAAAGTTAAAAAGTACAAATTTAGTCAAAGGAAAGGCAAAACTAATCTTAGACCTCTTTATGCACTTTATGTGCCTTGTAATCAGGGGAAAACAACGTCACTCCGAGAGGGGGAAGGACTGAAAACACAGAACTTATTTACAGTGATGTAAAGAAACAGTTTACATGAGGGTGGGAATGGATGTTTGTGTCTGTGTGTGCCTGTATGTCTGTGTCTATATGTCAGAGTGGGTATCAGACGCCACCTCTCTGGGGACACCTCAGGCCCTCCAAGGTTTGGAGGCCTATCTCCACCCACCACCACTTCCCCTGCCGGTGGCGGACTCCCTCAGGTGTCGGTGTGTTGGTGGTTCTTTGTGTCTGGGGGTGGGCGTCCGGGTACACACTGGCTCACTCCTTGGCGGCCGCTTGTCGGGGCCTGGGGCCTGGGGCTCGCTCGGGCCCCTTTGGAGGTGGGGTGCCCCCGGCCTCTCGGCCTGGGGCTCGGTCACTCAGGCGCAGCTGGGGGCCGGCGGAGCTCACGGGCGCGTCACTGCAACTCCCCCTGACTTCTGCTCCGCGGCTGCTGGGCGAGCCCTCATCTGGGACTCTCCTCAGCTCTTACTGGGACAGTGGCGCGGCTGCCCCTCTGTTGGTCTTCCATGGTCTCTTGTGTTCTGGGGGCCTCTGGATGTCTGGAGTTTTGATCTCCTCCATACCCGCTTCACACCCTGGAGGACGGGGCTGTGGCCCCCCCACACTCCCTAGCAGATCATTACATGGAGAAACCTTTGGAATGCAAGCATGCTGATCCACACAGGTATGCACACATGGGTATTCACAGACGCGGACTAAAGCTTTCTTGGCTGCTGCCTCAAAGCACACTGTGCGCTGTCTATCTTGCGTGCTGCACAATATCGTTTATTATTTAGTAAATATTGATATCTATGACTAGCTAGTTTATTGTGATGGTGCTTTGTTTTCTCTATTATTATGTTGCTCTTTGTTGTTTGCTGTCTCCTCTGTTTGTTTTTTTTGTTTGTTTTTTTTTTTTCTCCATACAGGTGACCCAGGAGTTCTTTTTTTTTTTTCTCTCTCTTCCCCCCCCTTCTCACCGTCTCTTCTCCCCTTTGGTTTTCTTTCTTTCTCTCCCCCTCTTTCTCTCATTCATTCCCCCTGTCCTATTTATTAAAAAAAAAAAAAAAAAAAAAAAAATGACAAAGGATGAACTGAAGCTCTGCCATCACGTAATGTCGCATACTGCTGTTTCTGATGTCATTTAGAAAAAAGAAAAAAAAAAAGAAACAGTTTACAGTGTCCTTCAAAAAGGGAAGACATCCACTGTCTCTGTGTACAATATCCAAGCTGATGATTGGATAGATTCCACTAAGTCTCTTTTTCCTTGTGGAAAACAGGTCAGGCTCCTGGACAGAAGAGAGAATGATGAGAGGCGCGCACACATGAACACAGGTGAGCATCTACTGCACCTAGTTTAACACCTAATCACAGGCTGAAGGAATGTTCTCAGTCAATCGGTCAGATGAAGAGCAGGTGAGTTGATTACTCCTGGTGTGACAGACAGGAAGGCGGGGACTAAGAGGATCCCGCCTCTGAAAGGTAGGGCGCTGTTACCATGGACACATACACAGAGAGGAGAGAGAGCGTGAAAAACAGGCAGGTGTAACAGGAGGACTGAAGGGCTGTGACAAACAAATATCTGACAGGTTATGGAAAATAAATAAATTATGACCTATCAGTTTTATTCTTTTAGATATAGAAACGTGATTTCCACCTGCACACAGCAGGTTTCAAAGTGTTATTGTTGGCCAATAGAGGGCGCTGTTTGTACAGAGTTGATGGATTAAACACTTCTCACACTTTAAGTGTAAAAGTAGCGATGCTGATGTTTGTCAGTGTGTGATTGTGCTCTGACCGTCAGACTCATTTAAGGTGTGTGTGTGTGTGTGTGTGTGTGTGTGTGTGTGTGTACCAGAGTGAGAAATTTCTAGTTTTAACTGCTCACTAGATTCATGTTCATGGTTAAGAAAGCTGTCTTCTGGTTACAGTAAGGCGTATTAATAGAATAGCCTTTATTGTCATTGTACAGAGTACAACGAAATTGGAGTGCCACTCCCTTGGTGCAAGTTTCAATTATAAATATAAATGTAAAATATAAAAAGTACAAAAAACAATCGTAAGTACTCAAAGAATAGTAAGTACGATATATACAGGATAGCAGCATTAATATAATGACAGTATGAATAGCAGCATAATATAATGACAGTGACGGTATGGAATAGGTTCAATTGTTTTTGTGCTTATTTACTACGGTGATAGCTCTGGGAAAGAAGCTATCCCTGAATCTGTTTGTCCTGGTTTTATGTGACCTGTACCGTCGGCCTGACGGTAATAGTTCAAACAGTTGGTTGCTGGGGTGAGAGTGGTCCTTGATGATATTGCCAGCTCTGCTGAGGTACCGAGAGTTTACAGTGACCTCCAGGCTGGGCAGAGAGCAGCCAGTGATCTTCTGGGCTGTGTTGATGACCCTCTGCAGTACTTTCCTGTCCGCAGCTGAGCACCCTGCATACCATGTTGTTGTGCCGTACGTTAGGATGCTCTCTATGGTGGCTCTGTAAAATGTCACCAGCAGCCTCTCCTCCAGGTTGTTCCTCCTGAGCACTCTCAGAAAGTGGAGACGCTGCTGGGCCTTTTTTATCACCGCCGTAGTATTTGCAGTCCAGGAGAGGTCATCGGAGATCTGCACGCCCAGAAACCTCATGGAGTGTACCCTCTCCACACAGCTCCCGTGAATGTAAAGTGGGGCCGGGTCTGCTCTGCCCTTCCTGAAGTCCAAGATAAGTTCTTTAGTTTTCGTGGTGTTCAGTTGGAGGTTGTTAACTGAACACCACTCAGTCAGTCTGTTGACCTCATCTCTGTAGTCCGACTCCTCCCCCCTTGAGATGAGTCCAACCACTGTGGTGTCATCCGCGAACTTTATGATGGTGTTTGAGAGATGGGTAGGGGAGCAGTCGGATGTGTAGAGCGTAAACAGGAGGGGACTCAAAACACATCCTTGTGGAGACCCGGTGCTGAGTGTGATGGTGCTGGACCGGTGGGGGCCGAGTCTGACAGACTGTGGTCTATTTGTCAGGAAGTCCTTGATCCAGAGGCAGATGGGGTGGAGAGTCCCAGGTGAGACAGTTTCTGGACCAGGATCTCCGGGATGATATGATTGAATGCTGAGCTGAAGTCCAGGAAGAGCATTCTCACATAGCTTCCTCGGTGCTCCAGGTGACTCAGCGCAGTGTGGAGCGCTATGGTGATAGCGTCCTCGGTGGATCGATTTGTCCTGTAGGCAAATTGGTGGGGGTCCAGAGTGGGAGGCACACCGGCCCTGATGTGCTGACAGACCAGCCTCTCAAAGCACTTCATCACTACAGGCGTAAGTGCAACAGGCCTGTAGTCATTTGGGCTGGCCACAGCTGTCTTCTTGGCGATGGGGATGATGGTGGAGGTTTTGAGGCAGGGCGGGACGGTGTTTGATGGAAAGGTTGAAGATTTTAGTGAAGACTCCGGTCAGTTTGTCAGCACATGCTCTGAGAACCTAATCTATTCACACCTCGTATCAACATGTAACTTTTGTAGCTAAGAGATCATCCGGAGCACACCGGTCGGGTTATGAAGATAACCAGGTTAAATGTAGCGTCATGGAAAAAGCAGCAGCCACACAACTCCATGTCCGTATGTCGTCAAAATAACTAAAGACACTCTCACTGCTGCTGACAGCTCTCCTGGTTTCGGTCCAAGCTCTCCAACTGAGCACAGTTTGCCACTATGAGAGGCTCCGAGGAAGTCCCTCAAGGTTCTGTGCTTGGACCCCTTCTTTACCGTCTCCGCGCTCCCCTTTAGCTCATCTGACGCGATGGTCTCTGCTTCCATTCCTCTGCTGACGACACACAACTTTGTCTCAGTACCGAATCCTCCACTGAACTTTCCCCACTGACACTTGTCAACTTGTCGACTCTCTGCTGGTCTGGGCTCTGCTGACTGTGTTAGCCTGAGCTGTGATGTTACAGAGAATCTCAGACCAGACACACAGTCTCTGTGATTGTTGTGCCCCTGCAGCTACTAAACATATAGAATTTTGTCATTTCAAGCCAACTTTTCACTCTCATCATGCTGTCTGTTTAGCAGCTCTGCTAATTAATCACCCTAATACAACAGCTAACACTCTCATTAGACCCGTGGACGTATGCGCATGTAGCTTGAAATTGGCACCTAGAGGCTTGTGTGGTTCACTGCTCAGTCTGTGATGTGCGTTTCATAAAAAATGACACCGCACCTGTTTCTGGATCCAACATCTCCTTTTCCTGACCCGTGTGGCTTGAAATGACTGAGCCAGGCACTAGCACGGTTTCATCAGTTCCTGCTGCAGTCACTTGAACGGTGCACCTGTGGGCAGTCGCCACTAAAAGCTCCCTGCTCATTGGTGTTTTTAAAGCCGTACGGTACCGTGTGTGGAAAATCGATTCCCTCAATTTTGAAATTCCAGGCTAGTTAAAGGCACCAGGGAGCTGAAAGTAGGGCCGGTGATGAGCTCTCTGTGTGTGAGTGTGTCCTGCTGCTATAGCTCCAGCTGGGAATGAGATGCTGATTTGATTGCCTGGCATAACTAGCTGTGTGTGAGTGTGTGTGAATGTTCAGTGGAAAAGCGAGTGAAGCAGGTAAATGTTGAGCTGAAAAAACGAGGCGACAATTTGTCTGTTTGAGGGGAAAATCGTACAAATTGTCAGCACACTGACTGCAGCAGCATTTTCTCTGATGGAAACAGAAGAGCCGATGAAGTGAGATTACTGAAAGTGGCGGTAGAGACTTGATCCACTCACACAGGTGTTTTCAGTTAGATTATATCACTGACAGGCTGTGGTTGAATGGTTACCATAGAAGCAGGGGTGTTACAGGTAATATCAGTAAGTGCCCGGCGAGGCAGCTGGAATCTAAAACACTGAGCATCTTTTGGAAGGTGTGCCTGGCCTCGCTGCTTTAACATCGCTGTACCTGCACTCTGAGCTCAAGCATGGAGCACACAGGAAGGAGACAAGTTCAGTGGACTGGTTCCATCATCTGCTACAGTGGGTTGGATTTCTGGAAACGGGAGGTTTGCAGAATGTCTGTCAAATACAGCCTGTCCCACTGATATTAGGCTTATTAGCTTCCGAGTGTGAACAGAGACTGATGAACTGATGGGTCACTTTTGGAAAACTATCTTCGTGCTCTATAGCTGTGTTTTAAAGATGATCGACCTCTAGAACAAATATTTGACGTTTTTAGGGTGGCTGGGCTCAACCTTAGAGGGGGCGGAGCTTGAACATCAGCTGCTTCAGTCCTGAATGCTTTCCTCTTGGGAGAAGACCCTGAGTCGGGCCTGGAGAGATTATATTTGTCTCATTTGGCCTGAGAGGGTCTCAGGAATAACCAGGAGGAACTAGAAAGCTTTGCTGAGCAGAAGGACCTGAGTCTGGACAAGCAGAGTGCGATGACTGGGGTTTCCCCTTTTAGATGTGGCAGTTACCCTTTTAAAAGAAGGAAAGTGAGCTTTTAACATTTAGTTAACGTTGTAAAAAGCTTTACCAGATGCCTCGTCCATCTCAGCGTTTCACACAAAGTGTCTTTTTGTTTTGCTGTCTTGACAATAACAGCCCGATTTTATAGACCTGCAAAGACTGCATTAGGAGGCTGGAGGGGTGGCGGTGGAATAAGTCCCGGGTTTATTAGTCAGGGGAGCGCCATTCTCATCCCCTGCAGATCTCAGCGCTTTGTACTCGGTTTTGCCTTTTGCCCACTTGCCAATTATTTTCACTCTCACTCACTTTTTATTTTTCTAGGACTTGTTTTCTTCTACGCCTTGCAAACCTCTGCAAGTTTGAGCTGAGTATTTTTAAAGAAAAGATGGCATGTAGTAAAGATCATCCGTGAAGTTTGTACGGATTAACATGTGCTAGTGTTGACTGAAAACTTTGTTCTCTGCAGATATTCTCACTTTTAGCTGCAAACCCGACATGGCAGCAGGCAAAGCTCAAATGATGAAGCTTAAAAAATCAGAAATGGTGACATAAGATGTAAAAATCACATCATGCATTTTGATGACTAACAATTTTAAAAAAAGAAAAGCCTTCACAGGTCATTGGATGTATAGTAAAAATAAAAACAATCGTTTGCAGAACAGTTGGAGTGTTTCAGTTTGAGGCCAGAGAAAGGAACCACAGCTCTGCAGTTAGTTTTCTAACTCTGCGTATCTGCAATGCAGAGACTCATCCTCACGTACAGACTGAGGATGACATGTGTGCTAAATTAAACAACAAAAACTCATTAAAGTGTGTTGCAGCTGTGGACTGGCAGTGTGCAGTAGTGTGTGTGGGTTGGGTTGAATAGCCTTGGGGGTAATTCTGTCCATCTCTGTTTGATACCTGTGGGTGTTCGTGTATGTAACAGACTTTGCTTCTGTGTGTTGTCTCTCGGCAGCAGGTAAACAAGCAGTACAGGCTTAATGAGCAGTGATTGGCTCCCACCTGGTCACAAAAGGCCACGGCCTGCTCGGTGACCAGTCGAGTGTTGGCTCGTACAGACTGCACGCTGACAGCGTTGGAGCCTCAACCTTCTTGTGAGTCAGTCTGACACAGGAGTGTGAAACTTTATTTAAAGAGCTGGAGTCAGAGAGGAAGAAGCAGGAGTGAAGCTGTACAAAGACACGTGGTGAACTGGTTTTACTGAAGAATTGATTTCCATCAAGAAAGAGAAACACAGGCTGCAGCAGCTGCAGTATTTTTCCTCTCAGGTCAACCTGATTTACCTGAGAAGTGAAACCCCGGGCAAAAATCACTCCAACTCACTCACCGCTGCTTATTAAAGCTTATTGTATTTCAGCTCCACTTATTTCAGGTTTATTTGGTTTATTTGCAGGCTGTTCAATGTTGGCTGCACCGTGTCACTAAAAAAGACAGGATGTCCCTTCCCAGCCTGTCATTTAGGGAGTGTATTAAACTTAAACCTAATAACAAAGTCATTGTTAGTGACTATTACTAGCCAAGCAAGTGGAATCATGAAACCAGGTCCCAGCCTATTATCTCTTGGCAGCCAATATTTTCTGCATCAAAGCACCGACACCAAAGATGCGTCACGTGCAGTGCACGAGGGCAGCATCTGACAAAACAACATATAACGTTGCAACAGAAATCAGGACTCTGGAAATTGAACCTTTGCATGTTTACATGAAGTCTTCCAAAAAAGGAAACAGCTCTTAGCCTGATGGTGCTGCTGCTGATGGTGGTGCTGCTGCTGATGGTGGTGGTGCTGCTGATGGTGGTGGTGTGTGTAAATGGCTTGGATGAGAAATGATTCTGCGACATATAACAAAGCGACACTCACCATCATTCTGCTATAATAATTAAAAGGGCTGAAACTTTAAAAAAACCCAACAAAAAACATAAAAATCTGAAAAACTTCAAAGTCAAAATTACATAAAGTAAAAACTGATACAGCCATGTGCCGGGCTCGCACACAGGGGACTTACCAGACTGAGGAGACACAGAAATGGAGACCATTTCAAATGAAAAAGCATTGAGACTATTGGATGTGTGGTCCTTAGTCTTAATATCAGGTCATGTTCTTGTTTAATCATCAAAAAAAAGAAACCCTGTGTCGTCCTCTTTTTTTTTTTTTTTTTTAAACTTTGTTGGTGTTTGATTGTTTTGGTTAAAGTCTCTGTTTGGTGACGTGTTGCTGAACTCTCGGTGGAGCCTTTGGTAGCGAGGTGACCTCTGTCTGATGGGTGTTGTGGCTCCGCGCTTTTCTCATCTATATTACTACATATACTGAGATGTATTGTGATGTATCTTATTTTTGTTCATTTCCACCTCTTAAACAGTAACTCCTGCTCACTGGCATACCAGATCTCATCTCATATTCCTCAGCAGCATCTGGGTTTGAGATGTGTCATCGCTTCTTCTGTTTTCCTGCTGTGGGGGGAAAAAAGCGATTTAGTCGCTTCTCCCTTCTCCATCGCGGCCTCGGCTACGGCGCGTTTGATTGACAGCTGTTGCTCTGCATCTGCTGCTCACGCGTCTGTCAGAGCGGCGATGAAGGAAACGGAGTCGGTGTTTCTTCAGCAGTCGAAGGCAAACTTTTTAGTGAATTCAATATGACATGTTTTGACGTCCTGTCAAAGCGTCCTTCATTATTCATAGACTAAAGAATTCCTGCAGTGTATCCTGCTGCTCTACCTCTGTCATTTACACCGCGTAATGTAAAGATGTTCCAGCTGGAATCTGGGCGAGATGAAGACAGAAGTGACCAAAATCCAGTTTACAGGAAACCAGAGAAAATCTGACCTTCGATTGATCCGGTCATGGTTTTGTGTTTCTGTTTGGCAACTTCCTGTTTAATTTGGAAACCTGTTTGTATATATTTTAAACTTTTTAAAATGTCACTGAGGGAGAAGATTTAACAACAGATCTTTACAAGAAAAGAAAATCAAAGCATAATAGTCCGCTCTAATGGCCGTCTGATGCACACACATTCACTTTAAAGGGAAAACAAACACAAACCAAATATGCTTCTTATTCTGTTTCACACACTTCATCTATTTCTTCTTCTTGCCTTTTTTTTTTTTTTGTGTGCTGCATCTGTTTCCAGCCAGTTAATCACTTACTCACAGAGGAAAAAGACAAAGGTAACTCAACAGCCATCTGGGAACAAATCTGGTGAGTTAATTTGAAGCTCTGTCCTAAACAAGACGTCGATAAATTTCCTTTCATGTAAAGAATCGCCAGACAAATCTCATAAAAGCTTTGAAAACTTGTGAGACTTGACATTTTAAAAAAGGCCCCCATTCTACTCAGGATGTGTTTGGATTAATTCTTTCTGGCTCTCTGTGCAAAATGGGTTTAAAAATGTAAACAACTGTTGGATCCTGTTTGTCTGTGATTTGAACAGCCCAGCACTCCTCCCGACGAAGGGAAAACCAGTCCTGCAGGGAGACCGACCTCGGCACCTATGCAGGTGAAGCCAAAGGGCAGATTTGCTCCAACATATTTTCTAGTCTTTGGCTTAGAATGAAGTTGGTTTGGAAACATATTCAGCGATGCCTCATCTCCTGCTTTGCGTTTGTGTGGGCGCCCCGTGCTGGCAGTGTCCAAGCGTTTTTTTTTTTTGTTTTTTTCCCCTTTTCATATATAACGGTATAACTTGAATTTCTATTAATTGGTCAGGAAATGACTAAATTAACTTCTTAACTGTAACAGAGTTGGGAGTGACTTCCTCATCACGAATGACCTTCCACATAAACTCTGAGTTTTGTTGTAGCTTCTTTTGTAGCTTTTTCAAATGCATGGAGAGCTGTCAGTTTTCTAAATGCCTATCAATGAGGAAGGGTACAGCACCTCTTCCTCCTCCTCTTCTCAGATTAACATAAAGCACCATGGTGAGACTGAACATTATCCCCAGACTTGGGGAACACACTGGTGTAGCAGCAGAAGAAGATGGGCAAACTGGGAGTCTGTTAAATCTTTGAAAGATGAGAGAAAATCTTACTGTTTCTTTTGTGTAGCTGTGATGAAGCAGCGGGGACAGTGGGAATAAACTGGAAGGGAATGTGGGATTAAACAGCGACGATGCTCCTCTCAGTCTGAAAGGAGACGAGACAAATATCGCACCTTCTGCACACGCCGACGTGAATCAAAAAACGCGTTTAACAAAGCGACACTCACCATCTGGACCGACGGGAGAGTCCAAAAGTTGTCCGCAATCGCTTTATTAACGGTTAATTAGTCAATGAAACAATGGGAGCAGAAATCAAGTGACTAATGTGGAATGAAAATAAGTTTGGAGTGAAGTTAGGCTGTTGTGAAAGCGTAACGAACAGTTCTGAGGTGGGAAATAATGACTGTCTTTGTTCTTGTCTGTGCTCTAAGGTGTGTGTGTGTGTGTGTGTGTGTGTGTGTGTGTGTGTGTGTGTGTGCTCATCCGTTGAACTCCCCTGTGGCAGTAAAGAGCACAGCATTGTGTTAGTGAGGCTGTGTTGTCTAATAACCAGGCTGACAGACTGAGAGTGCAGCTTAAACCAGCTGCTGTTCCACTTTTAATGCTCAGCAGGGACACACACACACACACACACACACACACACACACACACACACACACACACCTAAAGGCGCCCATTTTCATTGAATGGAATCTGTTTCCAGACCAACTTCCAGTTGTTTAAAACCTTCACAACCTTCACAGTCTGAAGGGCTCACACCGGCAGTGCGTTCATTGCGGTGTTAAATGTGTGAGGACATCATGAAAGTAAGCTGCCAATTAAAATGAAATATTTCAGAAAGGAAAGCAGTGTTTTAAGAGTTTCTAAAATAAAAGCAAATTCATGAACTTCTCCAGAGAGGGCGAAGAGCGCGTCTTTAAAAATGTCACCTTGGGGTCTGATAAATGGCTCAGATGCACCTGCAGATTCTTTCCACAGAGACTCCAGAGTTAAAGTAATGGTTCAAATGAGGCATGTGTGGTGTTGGGCATGACAGAAGGAGAGCTGCACACAAATGACAATTAAAAGAAATGGTGCATTCAATGTCAGTGAATTACTGTAAGCTGTAGTTTCAGTGTGTCAGTAGAATTCAGCTGAGGGGGCAGAGTGACTGTACTGGGCGGGTCTGGACCCCCCGAGGCTCGTCCATAACAACAACGCTGCTTTCTAAAGAACGTCTTGTCTGAACTACACGATTGGCCGATTGAAGTAATTTTATCAAAGGAAATGAAACAAAAAATGTAATGACAGTAATATAAAACAGAAAATGTGTCACGAACGTATCTCAGTTATCTCTGTAGGAGAGAGAACTTTGCTGACGGCTGTTTGAGGATTAAGAGAATCAGGGTGAAGTGCTGGACAAAATTGGAGACTTGGGGAGATCATTGCCATTAAATGTCCTCACAAAACTGCTCAACAGTCACTGTCTCAACAACACGCCCATCAAGACTGAACAGTTGTTGAGCAGTTACAGACAAAGTTAAAGCTTGTTTTCATTGTCCAGTCACTGTTAATATGTTAATAACTAGCTCATCAAGGTAGCCACTAATTTAGGACATGAAGGATCAGATGAAAAATGGAGATTTAAATGCGCTAATTTATTGAATCTAACGGTTCAAATAAGCCACTCTTTGGTCATTAGACTGCCCCCATGTGGGCAAATCCTATTAATGCTGCTCTATCTGTCATGTTTTCAGTTATCTCCTCCCGAGTGTTCGTTTCTTTCCTTCTTGGAGCCAGAGAAATTCTTTTCTTATTTTTTTTTTTCATGTTGAATAAAAATGTACAGATAAATAAAACAATATCTTTCTCAGGGTTTTGTGGAAAGATCAATACCTCAGTCGATACTGCGACCTTCCTCCATCCTTTGTACGTACCAGCCGTGATGAATGTTTCACAGCTGTAAACAGTTTAAATAAGTGAGTTTTTCAGTGTGGAAAAGCACAAACTATCACTGCAGCATTCCTGTTTTGGTCTTCTGAGTACTTCAAACCAATTCCATGTTAGCGTAAAAATCGAACGTTTGTATTGAATCTTTGTCTAATGAGTCTTTCAGGCTGTGGAGAAGAAGTGATGACTGATCCACTTTCAACAAGCTCGACACCTGTTTGCTTAAGTTTGAAGGAGGGGAAAAAATCAGCAAACGCAGGGCGTCTACTTAAAAGTTCAGGATCTTGGTGATTCTTTACATCATCTCATTTTAATAGTAGGTGTGATTCTGTTGACTCCTCGTGCTGGCATGGTTTGCAGCCAAGTGCAAAGTGGCGGGAATGAGAATGAGCATCTTCTCACGTGGAGGCATCTCAGGGTCTTCTTCATAAGAGTGGCCACTGCAGAGCCTGCACCTCTCTGTTGTTTGAGGTTTAGAGTTGAGTGTGAGAGTGAAGCTGTCGTGATTAGAAGTAAAGGCAGTGAACCTTAGAGTGAGGACCTTGTTCATTCAGATTGAGCTCAGTGAAGCGAGGTGGTTTAGATATTTGACTAGGATGCCTCTGAGGTGAGATGTTTCATGCATGTTTCATACTGTAGAGATTTTGTCTCCGTGCTGGCTTGGGAGCATCTCAGTCTCCCCCCTGAAGAGATGGAGGAGGGAGGAGGCCATTTGCTGTGGAGAGTTTAATTAGAAATCTGGTATCTGCAGGGATATTAGCAATCTACCTGGTAGAAACATGACAAGCAAAATGATGTGGTGCAGCTCTGAACCTGGGTCGACATGCAGAGTGCTGCACGAGGGTTTTTAAAAAAGAGACTAAAGTGGTTTCAGACGCAGAGTAAAGCTATACCAGGTCAAGGCATGAAGAAAATGCTTAAAAATGGATGAAAGATGGAAGTGCATCCCCGCTGCAGGGCCAAGTGATGGGTCAAAATGTCATTAAAAATGAAGGCTCGCCCTTTTGGCACATTTCATCGTGTCTACTGAATACCACATACGGCCCCTCGTGGCGTTAGCAGGGCGTTTCTTTGAATTATATCCTGAGGCGTCTTTGTTGTTTGCAGCAGGCTGTGAATTATTTTTGTGATATTTCCAATTATTAATTAATTTTTCGTGAAGGTTGGAGGTGTTGAAATGTGGATCCCTGTTTTTGTGTATTGGATCATAGAAATAAACCTCGTATGAGATTGAGTGGAACGTGTGGAACTCAAATAGAAGGTCAGACTTTAAAAGTTCTGGTAATAAGCCAAATAAAACCCATCTTTACACTTTTCCAGTCTCTACTCCAACAGCGTCTCCTTGAGCATTACCAGTCGAGCTGTTAATACTACTGATGATATGTTTACATCTCTGCTAAGCATGTTGAGATGCTTCTGTGCTGGGCAGCAATCCTTCATCTTGACTTGTGTTGGTGTAACCTGCACTCTGAGGAGACAAAGGAGGACATGCAGAGTAGATTGGATGTTTCTGTTGAATGTGCTCCCTCAGGTCATTACAGTAGAATCTGTCTGGATCCGGGGGGGGGCGAATTCTTGGTGAACAAACCTGTGAATGTCAGGAAAAAATGCAGAGCATGCATCAAGTCTCACTCCTGACCTGCTGTCTTCAGGCTTGGAGACGGTAACCTCTCCATCTCTGTTACTGCCTCTGCAACAGTTGTCAGTTGGAGACTGAGCTCAACACAGAGTGAGTAGTGTAAATGGACAGAAGCATATTTCCATGAAGAGATGCACTAGAAGGTGATCTTGAAAGGGAGAGAAGGCCAAATTCAAATCAGGTAAGCTTTTAGATTTTTCTATAAACCCGTTATCAAAACTATTCAGTAACGCCTCAACATGTGAACATATTTTCATGTACCTCTGCATTCATGTGGACGATGAGATAATTAGTACTAATTATAGGAGCGCTGTGCGCTAAGTAGCTGTAAAAAAGCTTTCTGTACCGAAACTCTTCAAGCATCTTCTTGCACATCTGAGCCAGCGAGTCGAGATCTGTTAAACACAGACTGCAGATCTGACACAAGGTTGAAGAGTTTCCAATTTCCAGCACATAAATAAAAAATAAGGCGTGTAAATATACTGGTGAATAATTAATGCATACCAAGCTGTGGTTTTGGAGATGGTAGGAGGATGCCAGCAACAGCGAATATTTATATTCTCAATTTTTTTTTTATCATGAATTACTTTGTGCTTTTATATAAAGTTTTTCTACGTTAGTGCCGCTGCTAAAATCATTTCCTGAAAGCGGCCCTTTAAGACTGAAGATGATGCAAAATTTCTTCACCTGGAGTTGAGATGTTTTTGTCCTACAAGCTTTTTCTCAGGTTGCGAATGACTTTTGAACTTTTCTTTTAAGTCAGAGGGCACAAGAAGCCCTAAAAGCGCCCAGATAAGAGCTCTGAGAAAGAAACTGTAACTTTCATTCAAGTTTTTAATATAAAGTGCTGTGAACTCTGCAGCCTCAAGGGGTCACTGTTTCCATTTGGGCTGCAATACACAATAGTGTGTGTGTGTGTGTGTGTGTGTGTTTTGTACTATTTCTAGTAAGATTTCATAGAGAGCATGTAAATTGTATATGTGTGTCGTCATGTAAGAGCCCATCTGCAGTGTGCGGAGATGTAGACTGAGTCCTCTGAGACTTTGGTTTTCTCTCAGCGTCCCTCAGCACGAAGCCTCAGGGGGGGAAGAAAAGCAGAGCAAGGGGAGTCATCAATAATTTATCGTGCAATGTTGAAATCTGTCCCCCCTGGAGTTTCTCTGTGGATAGAAAAGTAGGTCCCTGCCTGTCCACAGTTTCGAAGAGGGAGAACCAGGACAGACAGAGAACGTCTCTCTGTCTGACAGACGGATGAAGGAGATGGAGGAGAACGAGCAGAGTCGGGGGAATTCTTCAAGTTTTTGCACAACAGTAAGTGGCTGCAGCGCTGCAGGGGTAAAAGTTTCACAGCGTTAGAAGAGGAGTGAGGTGGTGGAGCACACAGAGAGAGGTCCTGCAAAACAAAGTGAAAATAGACTGGCTCAGTGAAAGGAGGAGGAAACTGCACGGAAATGTTCCAAAAGTATGTAGACACCAGAATATTCCAGCTTCTCTCTATCTGATGGTTCGATGAGTGTGAACTGTCATAGAGCTTTCACTCTTCTGGTGTCTTTCCATCCAACACAATGTCGCAGCAGTTTGTGAAACTTTAGAAATTCATATCATCTCTAAAATCTGGAATTAGAAGATAAAAATGGTGGTTTCTGGTGGTTGCACTTTAGCTTCATCACCTAGATCACTCAGTCCGGCGAGTGGGAGATGGGACAAGGCTCAAATCGCCCTGCAGAACCCTGGCCAGGTCTACTGCATCTCCACCCAGGGAACACAGGGGAGAGGAAAGCAAACACCTGCACAGAAAACGCTCATCAAAGGCCCGGGGCTGTAACAGGGTCCAGTCTGGAACGTGTGGACGTTATCAGGAAACATTAGTTTAGTAACTCACTAATAAAATACCAAAACTTAACTCCCCAAACTGGAGCTCTGACTTCTCGGATGGCACCGTAAGCCCTGCAATTTTCGGTAATTCCATTAAAATTACTCCAAGAGGCGCCAACAGCACAAACGCAGTGAAGAGGTCCAGCACAGCGACTCGCATACATGAGGGCGAAACCTCACAGGGTCCAAATCCAAACAGCACACTTCATCCAGATGAATGAGTTATAAAAACATTCACTGCCATAAAAGAAACATATCCATAGAGGTCAAAACAATGAAACTGCAATAATTAAACTTTATGGAAGTTTGTAACGATGTTTCAAGGTTGTAACAGGAAAAAAGTCCATTTGTGTTCACCTAAGTAAACAAATAGTTTCCTTCACTCACACTTCGCCATGAGGCCGGTCTACTCCACCGCCATGTTTCTTTTTTTGGGCATTTTTCAATTAAATACGAGATTTAAAGTGCGAATGACAGCATTTAGAGTGGGGATGGTGGGCTGTGGCACAAACTCAGCCTTTTTTCCCTCACTGAGCCAGACAGCTTCTCATGGCTGAGTTTTGGGCTCAGATTAGACACACGTCTGATCAGGAGACAGTCCTGTTGGGAGGTATCCTGGGAGGAGGCCCTGGGGCAGATCCTGAACATGCTGCAGGGAACACGCTGCACTTCTTATTTGGCCTGGAAAAAGCCAGACCACCAGCAGGAGGAGCTGGTAAATCAGTCTGTGGCGAAGGCTTGATGTGAGCTGAGCACTGGAAAACCAATCGATGGGTGATTAAACATGTGCTTTTGAGAAAGTGACTGCAGACGTAACAACATAAACGTAAGTTTTGAACAAATACCAATAAAAATGTCAATGTCTTTTATAGCCGCAGCCGTCCAGATAGGATTCGTTTAGCCTTTTTGAAAATACAATGGCCTGGATCAAAGGCCTGTTTGTGTTTTAATCACTTTATGATGTTGTTTCTTAAAATGATCTTTTTCTTTGTGAATCTGAAATAAAGTCGAGTAACAAGTTTTAGAAACGGTGCTGCCATGCTCGTAGCGCTCACCTAGAGAGGATCGTTTAACCAACTTGAGGTCGTCAGGTGGTTTTGAGGGCGTTATTAGAGAGCCAACATTTTAATGAGGCCTGTGCATGAAAAATACGCACATCATCACTTTGTTGATGACTAGAGTTCAGTTTAGAGATTATTTCAATGGATAAAGCACTAATTTGCCTCCTTGGCCTGTGACCTGGAGGTTAATCTCAGGGATATCTCACTGTGCACTGAGCTGTAACCCTCGACGTGTTTCTGCTGCTCACAGTTGGAATGTAAAAGCCACGGTGGGAGGAGGACTCTTCAAACAGCTCATCTTTTTATTCATCTGGTGTTTCACATCTATGAGATGATGAAGAGCATCAAACGTTCTGCCCTTCACTCCTGCTGTGTGGTTTTCAGAAAAGGTCACATATCTTGAGCACTGTTTCGTGTGAGATTGTTTAAAAAAAAAAAAAAACAGCCAGTACTTCATTGTTTTTCTCCTGTCAAGCATTATTTAACTGACCTCACTTTAAAACCAGGTCTGCCTCCACTCCTCTGTGTGCGTAGCTCTACCTCGTCTCCTCTGTTACATTTCAGTCCTAGCTGTGCGTCCTGTGAGGCTCTTTATTAGTTTCAGTTCTGTGTTTCCTGCCTGCTCTGCTGTCTCTGTTATCAGCTGCAGTTATTCTGTGTTACTTTCACACTGCTTTATTTTCCTGCTTTGTTGTTGCACTAATTGTATTCACCTGTGCTGATTATGTTCAGCCACGCCTCGTCGGCCTCTGTGTTTCTTTGCTGCGCTGTTTTGTACTCGTGAGTTTGGACTCCGGCTTGTTGAACTTGAAATATTTCAGCTTATTTTTGGTTCCCTTGAGTCTCCATTTGGCTTCTTCCACATCTGCAGCCTAACAAGAGGGATTTCTACCGTCTGCTCCACCCTCTGTGTTTTCACGCTGTTCATTAATGCCACCTTTATTTTGGTGTATAAATAGTCCAGTCTTCTCTCTTTTTGGCTGTTTCTCACCTGTTTGTCTCAGTTCTCGGTGCCTAACTGCTTCTTGGTCTGTGCTCCCACTTTAGTAATCAGCTTTTTATTAAAGTTATAGTGTGCAAAGTTTTTTACCACAACATATCAGTAGATGTCTGATGTTTTAGTCAACTAAGAAAACATTAGTTTCTACTGCTGTTTGGATAAAAATACATTATTTTACATGCTTGTAGAAATTGGAATAATATTTGAATAATGTTTATATAATATTAAACTTGGCAAGAAATAAGGAAATAAAAAACAGTCAGTTATATATTTTGCACTATTTTTTTATTTTTATTTTTTATTTATTTTTATTTTTTTATTATTATTATTTTATTTTATCCCAAAGTCACCTCCTAAATTCTGGCTCATCTTCAGTTGTTCTCAGATATCAAAGTGACTCTGGACCAGACGTTTTTCCCTCCCTGTGGAAGGCGTTCGGTTCCCTGTTTACCTCAGCTGTCAGTGCTGGATGAGCTTTATATGCTGTGGAGGAGGCTGTAAAACTTTGAGAGGAGTCAGTGAAGCAGTTATCTGATGCTAGTCAGCATTACTGAAACTGAAGAGTGTTACCAGGGAGTTTATTCATTACGCTTAGTGAATAAACTCTCACACAATATGAGAATGAAAGTGTTTATCAGAGGGAAATTGTATTTAAGGACACTTGTGCATAATCGGCTGGAGTAATTGTAGCTTACAGCCAGCTGTTGTCAGCTGTCCAGAAATGGGAGAGTTGCATGTCTGATCTGTTGACAACTGCAACAACATCAGGAATAAATGAGCACGTTTATGCACATTTCATGTGTCAGAGCCCCGACTTTAGGTCAGGAGATGAGGACGACGAAGATGACACTTATTGGTTTATGACAATGTGCCAGTTTGTTGGAAAATGTAATCGCACACGAATCAATGTATATTTACGAGTATAACAGATTTTTTTTCAATAAAGAACCTAAAAAATTACAGACTTGACCTTTAAACTCACTTTTCCTCTTTATCAGCATTTAAATCACATCGTGCATGCAGATGTGTTCTCTGTTGTGAAGATAAAGATGTGTGTAATTGCTGTAAACAGTTTGTACTGTCTTACAGTACTGGGGTGACACACACACACAGTCCTCCTGTGGGATTGGTGTAAAGATAAATTAATAATTGAAAGCCAAACTTGCTTCAGGCATGGCCTGCTGCCTTGAAATTAATTTTTTATAAGCGAGCAGATCTGTCTTCATCTCCCTCTCCCTTCCTCTCTCTCTGTGCCATCGTCTCTCCGTTCTTTCTTTCAATAAACATTTTTAATCTGCTTGCTTATCTATGCACAAGCTGAAAGTTCACAAACACTCTGACTGATCTGTGTTGTAAAACTGGCTGTACTCTCTCTTTGGAAGCTTGACGTGCTCGTGTGACGGGCTGACGCCGTCTCGTGTGATTTTTCTCAGCGTGTGGTGTCGCTGTGATACCATCTGATGCTCCCGACCATTTTAGTATTCTGATTTTGTCTCGTTCATTTTATACTATTGATGAGCTGGTGGGTTCTGCTCGGCCAATCAGGCTGAGATGTTCACTGACTGCTGAACAACCCGGGCTGGCTCTTTTTCTCAGTCGTGCCTGACTTCACTGTGAGGGAGGGGGGAAAGAAAGAAAAACTAAAATCACATCCAGAACAGACTGTTCTCTATCTTCATCATTTTCAACCAGCAGCAGCTGGAAACCAACTGTACACGACCTGCTCAGCACCGAACAGACACACTGAGAGTACAGAGGGCAACTTTTAGTAGCTTTAAGAGACCGATGTTTTCCACACAAGGTGTCAGAAACTCAGACGGATGAAATATGAAGAAATGCAGGAGTGCATTATAAACAGACGTCTTTCTGTTTAAAAATATGACGTTTTATGACCGATTTTAAAAGCCTGACAGCTCTCTGGCCAATAACGCACTTTCCTGAACATCCAGCAAGTTCAATTAACCACATAGGAGTCTCTGCACATTACCTGCTACATATCTATTAAGCACATTGAGGCACCTTGCTAAACAACTCAAATAATCCACCTTTTTAGTCATATATGTTAAAAAAAAAACTGACATGTTAAAGTAAAAGATTCAAAGCTGGTCTTCAGTAACCATAAGGGAAGTCACTACATCCATCCATCCATCCATACAGCGGAGGTCATGTTGCACTTTCTAATGCACTCAAATCTGGGCTGTTCACCCACATTCACACCTTAATATTTGTCTTTAACCTGCCTAGGACCAGGCGTCCACATATCTGGACATCACATTTTGGGTTTTCTAGACCACAATACTAAATTTTGCTTTTGTAAAAAGATAATTCTTTGTTTTTTACATCCATCAGGTCCAAATTAGGCCAAATAGCAAAAGGAAATTAAAAAAGCATGCCATGAAAGAGTTCGGGTCTTAGGATGTTAAAGATACTGTCAGTCCCTTTTTCGAGGTTATGTAACAGCAGCTCTTACTGACAGAAAAGTTAAAGATATCTTCAGTATCACTGTCCTCAGACAGATTTCAGTTCAGTGTGTGAGTGCAGCCCCGAAGTGGACGAACGTTAGTTAAACCAGCTTTAAGGCTGGTCTTTTGTTTCTGAACAAGTGCTGCTTACATTTCTACAAAATTTACAGTTAAAACTTTTCTTTGGATTTAATGTTGGTACTCAATGGAAACTTTCTTGTAAACCTACAGAAAATACTGAAAGAAACCTGAGAAATTACTATGAAGATGAGTCTCACCTGTCAGGACAAACTTTACATTTTCACTGTAGCTCCACTGCTAGTAAGGCTCTAAGACGACCTCATCAGTGTTTGTATGAGCAAAAGGACTTTTTAAAATGTAATATTACAACTGATCAAGATTTTTTTTAGTTTTTATGTAGTTCATATGTGGCTTAAAGCTGTTGTTATTTTATCATGCATGTATGAATACAGTGGAAACTACATGTAAAGGTTTTTCTGCAAATTCAGCTTTTGTGGAGTTTTATTGTTCTATGTTTAATTACAGAACTATACAAATGCAGAAAACAGTGTTAAATGAACATTAATTAAATGATGTTGTGTTTTTATTTTTGTTGATTAGTTAGTGTCTGAAAGTGGATTGATTAGACGACATATTGTGCGAGCTCGTCTGGAGCCTCTCACGCTGCGTGGAGCATTTTCACAAATGACTGTTAAGGACTATTGTATTTAGACAATGTATTTGCAGTGCTAAAACAAACAGTTAGCAAGGGTGGTGTGAGACTCCACATCCACCCACCAAAAAGCTCGCAGATCAATTTAATTTGAAAGCTACATTTTCCTCATACAACATGCAGACCCACAGCGGTGCGTCAGCCTGGAAACAACACGTTTCTAATGTCCAGAGGCTCATGCTAAATTTTCAGGTTGATGTGTGTGTGATGTCAAAAAGGGGGTCATATAATCTGCATCATCTGCAAAAGTTAATCTCTTCTAAACTGAGTTTAGTTACAAAACACTGATGTAATCATGCACACATAGCTAAACCTGCCAATAAACAGACAAGCAAACCAAACCAATCATGTAACCCTCAGTCCAGGAGGTTAAGTGCAGCTTTTGTGCTTTCAAGTGACACCGTGAAGCCAGCTGAGTTAGGACTCATGGTGAGACTTATAGATGAGGTCAGATTGGACGGACAGCTCAGTAATTATAAGGGACTGTGTGTCTGACCCCTTCTGCTGTTATGTTGAAATATTTCAACTGATGGACAATTTTCCCTCTTAATGCAGTGAAGGTGCTAGATGAGGGCATGATTTTCAGGTCATTGCAGTAATTATTACTGCAATGTCTGCACGTGTGTGTGTGTGTGTGTGTGTGTGTGTGTGTGTGTGTGTGTGCGCGCGCGCATCAGGCGTTTTGCACGTACCTTTGCGTGTGTTTGTGTTTAAGCCCTGCAGCTGGATTCACCTGTCAGTGTGACAGCACAGCTCACGTTAGCTCCTGGCCGCTCGCTCCGATCCTCCTCGACGCTGCTGCCAACTTGGAGCTCAGTCGACCCTCATCTATTCACTTCCCTCAAAGCTACTTTTACAAAGTCGTGGGCTCGCATGTTAATTTAATGTCCCATTATGACAAATTCACTTTGTGGGATTTGACAGCCAGTGTCAGTGGTGAGAAAGAAGTGAGCAGGCAAGTTAAGTTGCACTAAATTATTATTATTATTATTATTATTATTATTATTATTATTATTATGTTAAAAAGAGATCACACAACTATCCTTTTGCAGAAGAGTGAGAATGAGATGAGTGTGTGCTTCTGTCTCTCATTGACCAGCTGCCTAAATAGTCTGAAGCTGCTGCACACTTCCACCATGAAGCATGAAGCTGGTGAGCATAGTGGAAATGTGTCATGCTCAGGCTAAACAGGGTCTTATCTTTCTTAAACTATGACAAGATATCCACTTTTTCCCGAGGTATTTTTACAGGTGTTTAATGATAACGATCACTGTGGACGGACAAGCATGTCGTAAAGGCCGAGGCTCACTGATGCATTTGGATTTTCTTGTGTGTGTCGCTTACCTGGAGAACGCCTGGCACCAGGGTGCACTACGGGAAGAAGGCAAGCTGGTGGAGGCAGCGTGATGCTTTGGGTGATGTTCTTCTGAGTAATGGGGCCATGTAGCACCTACCTAAGCATTGTTGCATGCCATGAAGACTGTGGCCTCTTTCAGCAGGATAATGGGCCCTGCCACAAAACAAAAGCAGTTCAGCAATAGTCTAAGGAGCACAGCAACGAGTTTGGGGTATGATGACATTCCCAGAACTGTCCACAAAGGCTCCTTTTCTTTCCCTCGTCTTATAGGCGTATCGAGGTAGTGGCACTTGATCAGGTCAAGTCAAAAATGTTTGGAGGGGGTGGAGGGAGGTGTTATTCCCGTCAGCTTTTGTCTGAGCATCCAGCTGGAGCCAGGGGGGCCGCATGAGATGAAGATGGTAGTTGTTTTGGTTAGTGCGAGCAAACTGCTTCAAATTTTACAGTTGGTCTAATGTCAGTCACTGGTCACCAATTCCCACTGTTCTTCTTCAAGGTCTTATCCATTTAACACAGTCTATCGTGGTTCCGAATTGGTAGATATCATCAGTGTCCTCCATCGAGAGTGTCGCCAGACACGCGATGCAACCGACCATCGAGTATCCGGCAGCAAATGTCTCCACAGGACAATCGGGCTCTCCCCGGCCCAGGAGTTTTGTCAGTTTCGTTAAGGGACCAGTTGATCAAATCCATAATTCTTCTTTAGGTTTTTAGAGAACAAGTCTGGGAGACTCTTAGGGTTAGAGAATAAGCGAGACTATACAAGAGATTAGAAGATATGAGAAGCCAAGCAGGAAAGATAAGGGAGAGGGAGAAAGTGCGACCGCCTCCGTCAATACCAATCATCACAGAACAAATGAGTAACACTGACAAATGAGAAAGAAACACTAAATGTATATATCATAAAACTACACAATTTATTGTATTTTTACTTTTGCACATGGGAATCTGGTTCATTCATTCCATCACTGACATCTTTGTCACACAGCCACTGCTCTTCCTCGGCCGTGGGTGCCGGTTATGGCTTTAATATTAACCTAAAAATCTGTAGCTTAAGTCAGCGGTCCCCAACCCCCGGGCCTCGGACTGGTACCGGTCCGTGAGTCGTTTGGTGCCGGGCCGCGAGAGTTGAGGCTCAGGTGTGAAATGTCTGGTTTTCAGGGTTTTTATCGGTTTTCAGCGTTGTTTTGTTATCGTTTTTATCGTTTACTCTGTTTTCCTGGGTCTTTTCACGTGTGTTATGAATAAATCTTCTTTTTTTCGGTACCGGTACTACTTTTATTTTGTTGTATTTATCCGCAACACCTTAAAGGCCGGTCCGTGAAAATATTGTCGGGCATAAACCGGTCCGTGGCGCAAAAAAGGTTGGAGACCGCTGGCTTAAGTCACTGCCACCTCTCAAACTGAAAAGGACTTGCTGCCCTGCACACTCAGGGCCTTCTTACATGCTGTGTCGGTCTCTTCTCCCTCCTAAGCAAACGCGACATCATCTTCTCTGTTGCTGTGAGAATCAACACTCCCAGTGCTCCACCGCTTTCTTGTGTTGTGTTTCTTGATCAGCTGATAGCAGTTCCCGTTTGGGGAATACTGAACTTGTCCTAACCTCCAAATGACTGTGCTTGGATGTGTAAAACAGAGAACTGTTTGCTGATGCTAAACGCCATGAATGCTGTGATTTCAGTTTCCTGTGCTGCTAACAAGTTGCTGGAAAATTCAGTTCGTTCCACAAAATTAGGCTATAAAGTCCAAACTGTTTACGGGAGTGATCTGTCAAACATTTTCACGCTAACTCCTGTGATTTATCATTGTCCACACATAGAAACTCCAAGTGATATTCATTCCAGCTGCAAGAGAAATACAAACACAGGACACATGGGTTAAAATGCATGTTTTCATCCAGGTGAACAGAATCAACTTTTTGGAACAGTAACACCGACCGACATGAATAATCAGCACAAGCCTCACAGTCTGGTAACACACTTCACTTGTTTATTAATTATTATGAAGATGGACTTTGGACTGGAGGGATATGAAGTGAATTTTGTAAATAGAAGGAACAAGAGTGGAGGGGGAGTAGCTGTGTATGTGGATAAAAACCTAAACTACAAGGTGGTAGAAAGTATGACAACTGTAATTGATAATTTACTAGAATGTATAACAATTGAAATTTATAAGGAAAAAGAAAAAAATGTAATAATTAGCTGTATATATAGAACACCTGGCTCTAGTATTCAAGTATTTAATGACTTCATAGAGGAAATATTCTCTAAAACAAATCAAACAGTTATGTTTATCTGTGGTGATTTTAATATTGACCTGTTGAATCCAAAAAAGCATAAAATGAGCGACGAATTCCTAAACACTATGTACAGTTTGAGTTTACATCCTAAAATAACCAGGCCTAGCAGAATTACACCACATTGTGCCACCTCACTTGACAATATTTTCACTAACAATATGGAAAACAACATTGTGAGCGGAATATTAATTAATGATATCAGTGATCACCTACCAGTTTTTGCAGTTTATGACACTAATTATAAGAAAAATCAGCATGAAGAACAACTGAGATACAGACGTGTAAGGACAGAAGAAACTATGACTGCATTTAAGAACGATCTATTAAATCAGGACTGGGACAAGGTGTACAAAGAAGCTGATATTGATATTGCATATGGCATATT